>NW_026590837.1:0-5451 GCF_907164565.1 Psammomys obesus | reverse complement strand
CCATTTGTTGAAGATGCTGTCTTTTTTCCATTGAATGGTTTTGGCTTTTTTGTCAAAAATCGAGTATTCATAGGTGTGTGGTTTTATTTCTGGGTCTTCTATGCGGTTCCATTGATCCTTTCTGTTTTTATGCCAATACCATGCAGTTTTTATTACTATTGCTCTGTAGTACAACTTGAGATCGGGGATGGAGATACCTCCAGATGATCTGTTGTTGTACAGGATCGTTTTGGAGATTCTGGGTTTTTTGTTTCTCCATATGAAGCTGAGAATCTTTTTTTCAAGGTCTGTAGACCTTTAAGATAATAGAAAGTCTTTATTAGTCAGATGGCAACTATACTTGTTGTTCAGGTTTCTAGGGTAGCCCTGAACCTTTCTCAGTGTAAGATTTTCAAGCATTAAAAAATAAATCCTGGGTTTCCATACTTCAGTTGGCAAGAACAGTTAGTCAGAAGCAGAACTACATAAGCTAAAAAAGTATGGTTAGTACATTTGGAGACTTTCCCAGAACTATGGACTTTGACCAATTTAGGTCTTTGTTTTTATTTTGGCTGATGATGCTTTCTACATGCTGAATTTTATGGCTTGAATGATACTTCCATCATGGCATCAGCTATGCTAAGGTCTGGAGGCTTACTAAAGTTTTGGGGCCTGTTACAAGGAAAGGAACTGAAAGGTGTATTAACTGGCTAGACTTGTTCACTCTTTCCACCCTTTACGTTGTGCATGAAGTCTAGAATGTTGGACCTCAGTGTATTCTCTGAGGGAATAGCCAGAACCACTGTGTAATTGGATCCCTCAAGGCTTCATATAGGGAGGGATCTCTTTACGAACTATTGCTCTAGTACTACCACAAAGTTATCCATAAGTCCAAGGATCTGATTTTGGAAGCCTGAAGCTTAGCCAAGGAATTTGTATCTTGCATTATATCATATCACATATCATATAATATCACATTTCATTGTATTTTGTAGGCTGCAGGATCGAATTCTGACTCACACACATACAAGACAAGCACATTACCCCAAGCCACCCCCGCACACATATATTTATATATTTAAAGATGGTCTTACTAAATTACACAGACTACCTTGAACTTGTAATCCTCCTGTCTCAATTTCTTGAGTAGCAGGGATTGATATGTGAAAACATAATACAAATGTTCCACAGGGCAATCACACATTATAATGAATTTCAGTAACTTCTGCATTAGAGAGCAACATACCTGATACAGGCTGCTTGTGAGGTAAAGAGATTAAATTCAAGACTGAGCAACTTCATAAGTACATCAGAGACAGAAGTTTAAGCTTCATTATCCCAAGGAATCTCACAATCCAAGGTACTTGAGATTTATGTGAGTAGCTGGTTACAAATACAAATCTCTGGGTCCAACCCATAGACATTCTGAAGGCCTGACTGTAGTCCAGGAATCTACTTTTGCAAACAAACCCTTTTGGAGATTTTGAGGGAGTTAGCTCTGTGTTCACTATTTGTGATATGTTATATTGCTATTTTTAAATTTATTTATTTTATTCCCTTTACATCCTGGTTGTAGCCCTATTCCTCCTACCCTTCCAGTCCCTACCTCTCTCCCTTTTTCCCTCTTTCTTCTCACCTATTCCTCAGAGAAGAGGAGCTCCCTTTTTCATCCACCCCAGCTCACCAAGTTGTAACAGGACTGAGCCTATCCAATTACCCTGTGGCCTGACAAATCAGTTCTGCCACAGGAAAGTGATCAAAAAGCTAGCAAGTGAGTCCATGTCAGATGCAGCCCCCACTTCCCTTACTAGAGAACCCACATGAAGCTTAAGCTACCCATCCTACCTCTTTGAAGGGATCCTGGGTCCAGTTCCTGCATGGTCCTTAGTTGATTCTTCTGTCTCAGCGAACACTCTGGGCCCTGGTTAGTTGGTGCTATTGGTCTTCTTGTGTAGCTCTTGTCACCTCAAGGTCCTTTTCTCTTTTCTCTTTTCTCCTATTTTCCCACAAGACACCCTAAGCATTGCCCAATGTTTGGTTGTGAGTCTCGGCACCCGTTTTGAGGTGCTGCTGGGTAGAGCCTCTCAGAGGACAACTCTGTCAGGCTCTTGTCTGCAAACTTAGCAGAGTATCGTTTATAGTGTCAGGGGTAGGCACTCTCTCATAGGGTGGGTCTTTGGTTGGGCCAGGTGTTGGTTGGGTATTCCCTCAATCTCTGCTCTATCGTTATCCTTGCATATCTTGTAGGCAGAATAAATTTGGGGTTGAAGTTTTTGTGGGTGGGTTGCAGTTCTCCTCCCTCTACGTGGAGACTAGTCTAGTTAGAAGGTGTCATCTGGAGATTTGAAGAGCTCTATGGTATTCATAGACCCCCAAAACAGTCACCATCAACATCCTTATTACTATGACTTATGAATTTCCCTGTAGTTTGCACCCAGATGTCTTTAGTCACAACTTTCCTGAGAAGGATGCTTCATCTCAGATTGTTCAAACTCAAAATTCTATGGGGCTGGGGAGCTGTGTGACTAGTGGAGCAGGCCTGGAACAAGAGTAGGGCGGAGATGTGTCTAAACCCCAGAAATTTCATCCCGAGGTCAGCAGGAGTAGGACTCCTTTCTCCCTGACTATGGCCCTGCATTTAGCCCTGCATCTCCACTCCTGCCACCCTCATGAGTGGGTCAGGTAGCCTGGTGGCCAGGCAACTTCCTGTTCCCTTTTACGAGATCTTTTCTGGCAGCACCTGAAATTCTTTCCCATGCAAATGAGGACTCCTCAGCACCTGTCCACCCATATATATTTTTTTCCATGTCACTCTATCATAGTATTTCATTTAATCTTCACAAAAGCCCAGTGAGTCAGATTATTATTTTTACAGGTAAGTAGACTGAAGTCAAGAGGAGGTAATATGCCCAGTCACGTTTACAGTGTACAACACAGAAACCAAATGCCTCTGAGTGTTCATATTTGTCATCAACCTCTCCTGCTTCATGATAACAATTTAGATTGAATTTGAGCTATGTGGCTGACGTTTTCCTAAGCATTTTAATTGTATTGCCTTCTTTTAACTTTTACAGTCTAGAAATGGTTATTATTTTTAATCTTTGTTTACAGGTATGAAAGAACAAAGTGGTTAAACAACTTGCCCAAAGCCATACAGCAGGTAACCGGCAAAGCTAGAAGATAATGTTAGGTAGTGGGATTTGAGTGTCAGACTGCTTGCTCCTGGTGTCATATGACCCTCTTAGGTGGAATGAAACCATAAATGGGAGTCTAAAGCTTAAAAGCTTACAACAGTTGAATGCATACTGAAATGCTGTTAAAGTTTCCTTTTTCAATTGTCTTCTCGATGCTTTCCTCCAGACTCTTTCACCGTGAACCACAGTAGTAAACTTTCCCTCCACATGCTAGAGACATGCACCGTCTGGTCCACATTAGCAAGCCACAGTTATCATTCACTCATCACAATAATTACCCTCTAAACTGCCACATTCCAAGTTCTGCTATATTGTAGCCCTTTGGCTTTTTAATACTTTGATCTGTAGAATGTCTAGACATTGAACTTGAGTCACCTTTCTTCATTGAAAATGAGTTTGGCTGGCTGGCCTACTTTGCGGTGCAGGATTTCTCTCTCAATAAGAATGCTATGCTTCTTTTCTTTTTTTTTTATTAGATTTTTTTCCTAAAAGTTCTTCTTTTTTTCTCTTAATTTTATTTTTTTCTTATCAGTTACATTTTATTGACTCTGTATCCCAGCCGTGTCCCGATCCCTCATTCCCTCCCAGTCCCTCCCTCCCTCCCTCCCTCCCTCCCTCATCTCCACCATGCCCCTTGCCAAGTCCACTAATAGGAGGAACCTCCTTCCCATTCATCTGATCCTGTTTTATCAGGTATCTTCAGGACTGGCTGCAAAGCTCTCCTCTGTGGCATAACAGGACTGCTCCTCCCTTGGGGGGTAGGGAGGCCAAAGAGCCAGTCACTGAGTTCCTGTTAGAAATAGTCCTTGTTCCCCTCACTATGGGAAACCAATTGGTCACTGAGCTACCACAGGCTACATCTGAGCAGAGGTTCTAGGTTACATTCATACATGGTCCTTGGTTGCATGTCAGTCTCAGAAAAGACCCTGTGCCCACATATATTTGGTCCTTGTGGAGCTCCTATCCTTTCCTCATCAAACTAACTCCCTTTCTTTCTTATGATTCCCTGTACTCTGCCAAAGGTTTGGTCATGAGCCTTTGCTTTGAAAACACTGCTAGTTAGAGTCTTTCAAATGCGCTCAGTAGACTCCTGTCATATGTTCAATGCACATCCCATCTGTCTTTCTAAACGAGGATTGATCATCTTACCCCATGTCCGCTCTCTTGATTATCTTTTTTAGGTATATAGATTTCATTATGTTTATCATATCTTATAGGTCTATATAAGTGAGTATATACCGTGTTTGTCTTCTCCTTCTGGGATATTTCACTCAGGATGATCTTTTCTAGATCCCACCATTTGCCTGCAAATTTTATGATTTCCTCCTTTTTGATTGCTGAGTAGTATTCCATTGTGTAAAAATTCCACAATTTCTGTACCCATTCCTCCGTTGATGGACATCTGGGTTGTTTCCAGGTTCTGGCTATTACAAATAATGCTGCTATAAACATGGTTGAGCAAATATCCCTTTTGTGTACTTGAACAAACTTTGGGTATATACCTAGCAGTGGTATAGCTGGGTCTTGAGGAAGCACTATTCCTAATTGTCTTAGAAAGCGCCAGATAGATTTCCAGAGTGGTTGTATCAGTTTACATTCTCACCAGCAGTGGAGGAGGGCTCCCCTTTCTCCACAACCTCTCCAGCATGTGTTGTCCCTTGAGTTTTTCATCTTGGCCATTCTGATGGGTGTAAGGTGATATCTCAGGGTCGTTTTGATTTGCATTTCCCTGATGGCTAATGAGGATGAGCATTTCTTTAAGTGTTTCTCTGCCATTTGATATTCCTCTGTCGAGAATTCTCTGTTTAGCTCTGTTCCCCATTTTTTTTAATTGGATTACTTAGTTTGCTGCTTTTCAGCTTCTTTAGTTCTTTGTATATACTCAATATTAGTCCTCTGTCAGATAAAGGGTTAGTGAAGATTCTTTCCCAATCTGTAGGCAGGCGTTTTGTTTTGATGACAGTGTCCTTTGCTTTACACAAGCTTTTCAGTTTCATGAGGTCCCATTTATTGATTGTTGCTCTTAGAGCCTGTGCTGTTGGTGTTCTGTTCAGGAAGTTGTCTCCTGTGCCAATGAGTTCTAGGCTGTTCCCCACTTTTACTTCTAACAGATTTAGAGTATCTGGTTTTATGTTGAGGTCTTTGATCCACTTGGACTTTAGTTTTGTGCAGGGTGATAAATATAGATCTATTTTCATTTTTCTGCATGTGGACATCCAGTTGGTCCAGCACCATTTGTTGAAGATGCTGTCTTTTTTCCATTGAATGGTTTTGGCTT
>NW_026590836.1:0-3254 GCF_907164565.1 Psammomys obesus | reverse complement strand
CCCCCTCCCAAGGAACAATGAGTCCATTCGGATGCAAACAGCAAGAGGCTTTTATTTTGATACACGGGTACCCGGGGCGAAAGTCACTCGAAAGGACTTTGCGCGCCCCCTAGATGGGAAGCTGGGGTTTTTATAGGGTTTTAGAGCAGAAGCACTGGTACAGAAGCGAGAAGCATGGTTACAGGGGGCTGATTGGTACGTTTACATGAGACCACGATTTGCGTCAAAGTTTGGCAGGGGCACCAAGATTCCAGGAACTGGGTGGTCAAGGGGGTTATGATGACCCCTTGACGTGGCCCGCCACCTGTTATTTTGTTTTTTTCTATCTTAACTGAAACAGTCTCACAGATATCTATGAGGGTGATTAACACAAACTGTTTTTAGTATGACTGGGGCAGCCTGACCGCAGATATCCCAAGTGGGTGACACAACTAGGTTTCTCAGTAATTTTCCAGTTTTCCACCTAGCCTACAGAGTTTCTCATAGCTATGTTTAACTTAGGGTGAGGCAGGGGTCTTTCATTCCCCCATTTTCTTTTAACTTAGAATGGAATCTTCCATTCTCGGGCCTAGGAAGAGTCAATCTCTGTCTCTAGCTGTAATATTAGTTTTTATTTTAGCTAAGCAGATGTTTAAGATAATAGCCAATGTCAGGGAGCCACTTTCGACTTAGCATTTCAGCCTGTTAGGGGGGATTTGGGCGGAGATCCATCTTCTGGAGCTTCTTCGATGCTGACCGTTGGACCGTAGGCATCAGGGACTAGGGAGGCTGAAATGCCAGTCAAAGGCTGGGCAATAGGGCAGTCCCAAGCATCTGGTTAGTTGATCCACTGGAAGAGGCAGGGAGCAATCAAGTCAGTTTCCAGGAAGTCTAGATCAGCTTGTAGTCTACAGCTGATCCCAGAACAGAGTTGAACAGGTGAAAATCTGCTGAGACAAATTTAGACTGGAGACAGAAGTTAAAATTTATCTATTAAATTGGAAAGATTAGGAAAAACCTCATCTGTGATCCTTTTGAGCTATGTCAGATCTAGGTCAAATCCTGAAACTTAAATGAAATTTTTTTAGTACACAAAAGGAAATGTATAATTTTAAATACTCAGAAAAGTAACATATCAGCAAATTGAACATTCTGAGAGTAACAGGTAAAACTGCATCCCACTGAATAAGTATCAGCTGTTTGTTTTATAATCTTTATATATAACTTAAGTGTGTCTACGGTAACATTTTTTTCTGTGGGCATAGCTGTTGGTATTTAGCCATGAATGAAGCTTGGCCATTTTTTATATATTTAGCATCTTTTAGTTTTTATCTCTATGTTTATACTGAAAAGTTAGGCAGAAATACATTACTGGCTTTAGTGTTAAACCCTGGATGTTTAATTTTTTTTTTTTAACAAAGCAATTAGAAGGAATAGGTTTAAGATATTTCTGTGTCAAAATTTATCTCAGAAATGGCAGATATTAAGAATACCATATTAAAAGCTATGACTTTTGTGTCAGATATACACATTAAACAGATGTTTTTAACATGATGAGAAGTACCTTTAAGTCTTTAAGTCTATCTCCAGAAGCCAACCAAAGGAAATTAAAATCTCAACCTGGTGACTGAATATTAAGCAGTCAATGTTTCATCAACTTATCAGAACTCTATTGATTAATGTCAAAACTCTGAACTTCTGAAATCTTATAACATAAGCACAACAGTAGCAAAGAGGGGGGAGAGATCTAAAGTATCTCTCATTTTTAACATGTTTTAAACTATTTTTATCAACTTAGACACTCTAATAATTTTTTTTTGTATTTATTAACCCTGAAATTTTATAATTTAAACTCTTATATCTTTAGACTTTATATAGGCTCCGTATCTTTTTTATCTAGTTATATATCTTAAGACACAGATAACTAACATGAATTCTGTGAGCAGGGCAAACCTGTCTTTTTTTTAAATAAGAGATCTAGTACCTAGTAGTTTTAGCTAATGAACTGATCAATGAACTAACAGTGGATCTAATTGTCTTTTTTAGCTGTAAAGCTACCGTAAGCTTAGCATAGCCATCAAGGTGTTCAGAGACCTGAGAAGGATAAATTATAAGCTATATAAATATATCAATCTATGTGTTTATCAAAATGACAGAGATGACTATTTAGTCCATCACCTAGGCAGTGTCCCTCGCTCTTGTCTCATGGCATCCTGAACAGAGGCTGTCCAGCCAGGCACAGAAGGTGAGAGACTGCTTTTACTGCTTCTGTGGAAAGAGGAACAGAAGAGATTGACCTCACCTTGCCTCTCACAATGTGAGACAATGGCTCCTCAGATGTCCCCGGCTTTGTCCACAGCTTAGGCTGGGCCCTAGCAATGGGCCAGTTGAGGCAATATTGCCCAGTGGTTAGCATACCACAATCCAGAGTCGCAGTCATCTGTCGTTGTGTCCAAATCTTCTTGGAGACCTTGGGGGAGCTATTGCCAGGATTTTAGGACTTTCTGTCATAATAAGCTTACACCGTTAAAATGCCATATTCATCAGATCTCTGACAAGCTTGAGGGCCAGCATATCTGAGTTATTTCTTGTCTATCTTTATTATCTGTTTTAAACTGTATAAAAGAAAAACTAAACAAAGACACTAGGTATAGCCAACTGTAGTTGTTAGTATAACTTTAAATCTGTTCTTTCTGAACTAAAATCAAAGCAAATCTTTTAATCAGATACAGTTTATAGAGAGCCTAGCAAATCTTGTTGTTCTTATCACTTGTATTAAAATTGAACAGTAAAAAGTTTTGTATTTAGCACTAATCAGATGACTGAACATAACTGAGATACCTGAACAAAAATGATCACAAACTCATGGCTCTACCCTTTTTTTTTCCTGGACTAGCATGGCGGCTGACCACGTGTAACTGAACTCAGCTGGAAGCCCTAAACAGATATGGCAGCAAAAATATAGCTTTACATGTTCTCTATCCCTGAAAGATCATGGTGGCTAGCCTTGTGTTAGGCTACCACAGGCTGTGACTGACAATACCAAACATAGCTATTAGGTGCTGATGATGATACAGCAAACATTGTGGAGCATTTATAATCTCCCACAACCAACATTTTTAACTTAGTGATTAAATAAGTTTTAGAACCAACTGCATAACAGAACAGTATAGAACAATTTTAAACTGTATGAATTATTTTAGCCATATCAAACTTATCAGCCAGAATTTTTTTTTTTTTCCGAAAGAGCATAAGAAAACATTTTGTAATGAGGA
>NW_026590835.1:0-14195 GCF_907164565.1 Psammomys obesus | reverse complement strand
TGTGTGTGTGTGTGTGTGTGTGTGTGTGTGTGTGTGTGTGTGTGTGTATGTGTGTGTGTGTGTGTGTTTTACTGTGGATGACGATGCAGTGCATTAAAACATAAAGTCAAGCTCCAGTGACAATACTGACCATAATTCCACATGCTACAGAGGGCAAAGCTGGAAGATTTAACGCCCAGCCTAGATGGTGTTAAAACAGATCCATAAAATCTATAAAGGTCTATCCTACAAATACACTAGTAAATGAATATAAACCTTGAGACGAGATAAGGTGTCAAATCATTTGCTCCTTGAAATACAGTTCTGATTCAATTATTCCATGATAGGATATAAAAGTTATATTATTGCGCATTAAGGTATGCACTGCACCCATAGAACGTGGCAGGCCGAAGCAGGAGGGTTATATTCCTGGGCTGCAAATTGGAGGGAAGAAAGTTATTTTAACTATTAAAAGGAATAAATTAAAATTGAGATGTATTTCTTTAGATGAGCTAACGTTTTTGCAGCCTAAATATTTGACATTCTCAAGTTTATGTAATTCATCCTGTCTATTTTTGCTGACTAGCAGTCAGACTGAGTAGATTATGACAAGCTGCCTGCTGTACATACTTTTGCCTTTTATATACGTGGCACAAATCTTATTAAGTCAAAAGCTGGATGTGGGACACATGATGGCAGTAGGGGGATAGGGGAGCACTGAAAGAGATGCCTCAGTACCACTGCCATCATTTAGCAAGCACTAATTTTTAAACCATTTTTGCCAGTTTCACCAGTTTGTGAAACTGATAATCATTTCCTTTAATTGCTGCAATATATAAACTATGTTCAAATAATGGAAACCTTTATTACTCTGAAAAAGTTGCACTAATACAATTGGCCAAATGTACAAGTTTTCATTAATATGTTAAGCACTGTGTTTTCTTCAAAGCCTTCCCTTTAGCACAGTTCTTTTCAGGGCCTAGTACTTATATTTCAAATATCAGATTCCTTTAACCCAGCCCAGAGACTTGTGTTACAGTTACTTGTCTCATATCCTATTAGTCACATTCTAATTGTTGAAAGTTGGGTGAATAGAGACTTTTACAGTTATTCCTGTTCTTTTCCAACACTGATTTAATTTTCAACATCTCTATTGTCTGCATTTTGATTTTGGTTTTGTTTGTTTGTTTGTTTGTTTGTTTTTCTTAGCACTGTTAGTGGAGTTCCTTCTCAATTTTGTTGTTAAAAATGATTCTTCACATTAGCATCAAAGAGCTTGTGCTTACAGCCTTCCATTTGAATGTGAGAGCCCTACTCAGCCCATTCTAAGTCAGGTTTCTCTTTACACCAAGGAAAGGTCATGTGTTAGCCAGCCAGCAGCTCCTCACAGTAAGCCATGCACAGGTTGGTGACTGTGCCTGATAGTGCTTCACCACACTCCAGACTGTCTGCTTCAGCTCTCTGCTCATCTCACAGGGAGAGTTGACCACTGAAGGGAGGACTATAGGACAGTGAGAAAGAGCAAGTGGGCACTTCTCGTACTGCCTGATTGCTAGCCCGCTTACATTTTCAGGCCCGTGTGTCTCTAAAACAACCACTCCACCCTTTCTATGCTAGAGCCCAGTCATCACACACAAGTTTACTTTTGTTGTTGTTGTTGGGGTGTGTGTGTGTGTGAAAATACATTGGCTGAATTTTTAAAATTTTTTTTGAGATTTTCTTACATGAGTACTTTTGCATCATTTCCATTCCTCCAACTCCTCCCATGTATTTCCACATCCTCTCAAACTCATGATATATATATATATATATATATATATATATATATATATATATATATATATATATGTTTATACATATGTATATATATAGAGAGAGGCTATTTAATATTGTGTATATCAGCTGAATTTCAAGAAATTAGGTTCTAAACTCAGGCAAGTGACCTTTGAATCCTTTAGACTTAACTACATGATTTAAATATTATAATTAGTATTACCTCTGAGAGTCTTCTTTTGCTTTTAAATCTTTTTTCCTAATAAGCAATCTGTCAACCTCTCTGTAGCTGCTGAGGACATGCTCACTTCCAGATCTTTCTAAGCTCTTCCGAACCCTGATGGATGTTCCCACTGTAGGCGATGTTCATCAAGACAGTCTTGAAATAGATGAGCTTGAAGATGAGCATATTAAAGAAAGGCCCTCTGATTCTGAAGACACGTAAGTACAGCACCATTAACAAATGCTATTATCACTTTGACATCTGAATTGAGTATAATCAGCCTTTTGATAATGTATGTCTGCCTTTAATTTATTGTCTCATTCAAGGCACATAAAAATGCTTTATATATGTGCTGACATCCATCTAGTATACTAATGTGACTATCATAAGTAATTACTAAATAGTAATTAAATAATTAATTTCCACAGGATGACTGTTGAATAGTGAAATTTCCATTATACTAGCATTGCAATGGGAAATAGAGAAGTATTAGATACTATGCACTTTGTCAGGAAAATATCTGAAAATTTCATATCCCACATGTTTGATTTTAGGATGTTTCAGTGAGGTGGACTGGTAATTTTATTTGTTCCATATATGTGGGAATGGGCTCATGTAACCCTGTGTCTGTATGTGTGTGGGGGGTGGGAGGGTGGCTGTGTGTGTTGCATGTAACTTCATTACTTTCACAAAAATTCCTTTCCTAAAGACAGCACCTTCAACAAATGGTGCTGCTCTAACTGGATGTCTACATGTAGAAAAATGCAAATAGATCCATACTTATCACCCTGTACAAAACTAAAGTCCAAGTGGATCAAAGACCTCATCATAAATTTTAGCTTTTTAGCTTTAAAAAGATTTTTAGCTTTCTAATACTAAATTTGTTAGAAGAAAAAGTAAGGAAGAGCCTTGAACTCATTGGCAAAGGAGACGAGACAACTTCCTGAACAGAATACCAACAGTCAATAAATGGGACCTCATGAAACTGAAAAGCTTCTGTAAAGCAAAGGACACTGTCATCAGAACAAAATGACAGCCTACAGACTAGGAAAGGATCTTCACCAACCCTATATCTGACAGAGAGCTAATATCCAGAACTTATGAAGAGCTCAAGAAGTTAAAAACCAACAAATCTCAGAAAAGACCCTGTGCCCAGATATGTTTGGTCCTTGTGGAGCTCCTATCCTTTCCACATCAAACTCCCCTTCTTTCATATGATTCCCTGCACTCTGCCGAGGGTTTGGTTATGAGTCTTAGTATCTACTTTGGAACACTGCTAGGTAGAGTCTTTCAGATGCCTTCTTGGTAGACTCCTGTCATACGTTCAATGCATATCCCATTTGTCTTTCTAAATGAGGATTGATCATCATACCCCCGTGTATGATGCTTTCTTGATTATCTTCTTTAGGTGTATAGATTTCATTATGTTTATCATATCTTTTAGGTCTATATAAGCAAGTATATTCCATGTTTGTCTTTCTCCTTCTGGGATACTTCACTCAGAATGATCTTTTCTAGATCCTACCATTTGCCTGCAAATTT
Organism: Psammomys obesus; assembly: GCF_907164565.1. NCBI lineage: Eukaryota > Metazoa > Chordata > Mammalia > Rodentia > Muridae > Psammomys > Psammomys obesus. The sequence goes on along the minus strand of NW_026590835.1, from coordinate 10,678 downwards.
CATGATTTCCTCTTTTTTGATTGCTGAGTAGTATTCCATTGTGTAAAAATACCACAATTTCTGTATCCATTCCTTCGTTGATGGACATCTGGGTTGTTTCCAGGTTCTGGCTATTACAAATAAAGCTGCTACAAACATGGTTGAGCAAATGTCCTTATTGTGTACTTGAGCAAATTTTGGGTATATGCCTAGCAGTGGTATAGCTGGGTCTTGCACAGGGTCTTTTCTGAGATGGACACTCAACCAAAGACCATGAATGGATAAAACCTAGAACCTCTGCTCGGATGTGACCCGTGATAGCTCAGTAATCAATTGGTTTCCCATAGTAAGGGGAACAAGGACTATTTCTAACAGGAACTCAATGACTGGCTCTTTGACCTCCCCACCCTGCAAGGGAGGAGCAGTACTGTTAGGCCACAGAGGAGGACTTTGCAGCCAGTCCTGAAGATACCTGACAAAACGGAGTCATATGTACTTGGAAAGGGGCAGGGAGGAGATGAGGGAGGGAGGGTGGGATTGGGGAGGGAATGAGGGAGCGGGATACAGCTGGGATACAGACTTAACAAAATGTAACTAATAAAAATAAAAAAAGAAATAAACAAAAAGGTTATATAAAAAAACAAATCAAGTAATCCAATTAAAAAATGGGGTACAGAACTAAACAGAGAATTCTCTATAGAGGAATATTGAATAGCAGAGAAACACTTAAAGAAATGCTCAACATCCTTAGTCATCAGGGAAATGCAAATCAAAAGGACCCTGAGATTTTACCTTACACCCATCAGAATGGCTAAGATCAAAAACTCAAGTGACAATACATGCTGGAGAGGATGTGGAGAAAGGGGAACCCTCCTCCGTTGCTGGTGGGAATGTAAACTTGTACAATCACTTTGGAAATCAATCTGGCGCTTTCTCAGACAATTAGGAACAGTGCTATGTCAAGATCCAGCTATACCACTCTAGGCATATATCCAAAAGATGCTCAAGTATACAACAAGGACATCTACTCAACCATGTTCGTATCAGCTTTACTCATAATAGCCAGAATCTAGAAACAACCCAGATGTCCCTCAGCTGAGGAATGAATACAGAAATTACGATACATTTACATAATGGAATACTACATGACAATTCAAGGAAATCATGAACTTTGCAGGCAAATGGTGGGAACTAGAAAAGTTCCTCATCCTAAGAGAGGTATCTCAGAAGCAGACACACATGATATATACTCACCTATAAGTGGATATTAGACATATAATATAGGATAATCATACTAAAATCTGTACACCTAAAGAAGCTAAGCAAGAAGGAGGACCCTGAGTAAGATGATCAATCCTCGCTCAGAAAGGCGAACAGGATGGACATTGGAAGAGGGAGAAAACAGGGAACAGGACAGGTGCTTACCACAAAGGACCTCCGAAAAACTCTACCCAACAGGGTACTAAAGAAGATGCTGAGCCTCATAGCCAAACTTCGTGCAGAGTGCAGGGAATCTTATGAAAGAAGGAGGAGATAGAAAGACCTGGAGGGGATAGGAGAGCAACAGAACCAAGAAATCAGGACCCACGGGTCTTTTCTAAGACTGAAACTCCAACCAAGGACAATTCATGGAGATAATCTAGAACCTCTGCTCAGATATTGCCCATGGCAGCTCAGTCTCCAAGTGGGTACCCTAGGAAGGGGAAGAGGGACTATCTCTGACATGAACTCGGTGTCAGGCTCTTTGATCACCTCTGCCTGAGGAGGGAGCAGCCTTACCAGGCCACAGAAGAAGACAGTGCAGCCCGTCCTGATGAGACCTGATAGTCTAGAATCAAAGGGAAGGGGAGGAAGACCTGTCAGTGGACTCGGGGAGGGCATGATTGGGAGTGAACGAGGGAGGGGCCTATAGCTGGGATACAAAGTGAATAAACTGTAATTAATAAAAAAAATAAATTTGTAAAAATAAAAAGAAATTCCTTTCCTGTGATTCATGGGAATATAGAACTCAGGAAGGAAATGTAACAATGTTTTTGAACCTTATGGGAAATGTTGGCCAAGCCTTAGATAATAACCCTTCTTGACCTCTTCAGTTTTAGCCTTCCAGTTGCCTAAAACAAGTATCACAAACTTGTGAGGCTGAAAGCAAAGTGCCCTGTAATGAAGCGTTAGAAAAAGCGCAGTGTTAGGAGCCCAGTGCTGGGGAAGCAGGCTTGTAGCTCAGTGATAGAGTAGCTTAGTGTGCGGGAGGCCCACGGGTTAAATCAGGATTGCTGCATCTGACACACTCTTACTCTCCCAGTTTCTAGTGAGGCTTCTTTTTCAGAACGCCCATGCTCATCACTCCTCATGGAGACCTGTGGGTTATTTGTTACTAGGGACCTCATGGTTTGGAGGAAAGTCACATTAGTCCCTTGTTTTAGTAGGCTTACTGGTGAACACAACATTCAGCCCCTATGTGGCTGACAAAGGTAATTGGGTTTTGAGGGGGTTTTCCTCAAATATAAGTAAGATGAACAGTTTTTAACTTGGCAGCTGTAACTAAATTATTCTTAAAGTGCTATTCTATATCTGCTTGTTTATCTTTGAAAACTGATTTGGGTCCATATCTTTTTCAAGATTTTATAGTAAGAAAGCAAACTAAAAACTTGGAACCCGATTTCAAATTATTCTTGAGTGCTGACTTCATACAATATTGAATCCTCTCACACTTTTCTTCTGGTGGCAGTCAGGCCAGCCTCACTTATTTAACGTCCATGTGTCTTGTCCATTATTTCCTCCAGCTAACAAATGGCTTATCAGCAGGTCAACATTTAGCCATCACATCAAAGGTGAAATGATGAGTTTTCTTTGTCCATTAATGTAAATTGTATTTAAGGTCTCACATAGAATTTGTATCTGGAGTTGACTGTAAAGTTTAAAAGGGTCATCATCAGCCTTGTCCCTTTCTTACCACTGTTTCTAGTAGATGGAGCCCTCTGCCTAGGAGCAGATGTCTTCTCATACCAGATGTCTTCACATACCCAGACTCTCATGTAACCCTGGTCTTCAGGCATGTCCTCAGAGACCAGTCCTGAGTATATCTCTCAGTTATTATAGAAGGGCTCAAGGACAAGAGGTTAGTCCTGCTTGTTGTTCATTGATAAGGTCTCTTCTGTTTAGAGTTTTCATGTCTCTAACATTAATTTTGATAAAACTTAAATAATAGGATGAAACTGCATAGAAATCAAATGTTATGTACATATAAGATCATTTATTCCACATTTTAAATCTCACAAAAATATAATTTATATACCGAACAGTGCCTTGAAAACAAGATTCTCCTGTGAAGATTACATATTTTAGAAATGTTTTCAAGAATATACACAAAGATAAATTTCTGGTGACTTATACTCACCATTCTACTATCATCATTCTACTATCCTAAGCCAAAGTACAAATACTATGCAAGACCTGAAATCCATGTCTCTAAAAGTTTCAACCCATTCATGTGGAAATCCTAGCATATAGTACACAGCTAGTATCTACATGAAGATTGTTATGAACTTTCAAGTTTTTTTTTTCCAAATTTCTTTTGAACATTTAAATATTAATTCATTTTCAAAAACAAATGATAAACATCTTTGCTTTTATAAATTGTCCACTTATGCCCGGGACACACAGAGACAGAACATTGGTGCAAATTTCAGCAGGGACTGATGCCAATAGGTACATGGTTCTCTTTGGCAAATCAGGACCAATTTAAGCAAATCATCTAGTTTACAAATCACAGACTATCCTTCATGTTATATATTTCTCAGTTGTATTTATCTGCAATTCCTTAGTTAAAAAATGTATAGGCTGGCTGGGTGTGGTAGCGCATGCCTGTAATCCCAGCACTCAGAAGGCAGAAGCAGGCGCTCTGTGAGTTGGAGGCCAGCCTGGTCTATCAAGCCAATTCAGAGCAGCCAGAGTTGTTTCACAGAGAAACCTTGTCTCAAAAAACAAACAAAAGCCTGTATAGGCTTATTTATACTATTTATCCACAACTTTTAAGTGGGAGAGAATGCATATGCATGTTGAATTGAAGCACCATTTCAAATAAGTTAAGGTTTAGGTAACGTTCAGTTTAATTCTTTAAATTTCAGTGTGTTTGAAGAAGCTGACACAGATTTACAAGAGCTTCAGGCCTCAATGGAGCAGCTACTTAGGGATCAACCAGTTGATGAGTACAGTGAGGAGGAAGAATCGGTCTTAAAAAGCAGTGAAGTGGAGCAGACAGCGAGAGGGGCAGATGCGGCAGACGAGGAAGACAACCCCAGCAGTGAAAGTGCCCTAAATGAGGAATGGCACTCAGGTACAGGCTCAGAGTTGAGGGCCTGTTTCTTTCTCTGTGCTCAGTTAATGTAGGAGATGTCTTCCTGTCTCATATGAACATCTCCAGCCTAAGGCTGAAGTGTGCATCTGTCTCTGTGTGTGTTTCACACAGGCATGCCAGCAGTTTCTCCTTTCTTCCTGTTATGTTACAGCAGTGACTTCTGAAGCATTTTTAATGTGCTTTTGCTCCCCGTTTCTTTACTTGTTTTTCTAGTAATAAAGATAATAGCTTAGTTTTGGTATGCTTCTGGCTCATCTGTGTCTGCATGCCTTTGCATGTTTTGTTTCATGTTTGTCAGCCTTCATCATAGGTTTGGCTGCTTCATTTCAGAACATAGAAATGGGCTTTTCCCATTTGTTTCCAAACTAACATTTAATAGTGCTGTTTCTGAGAATCTTTCTGTTGTAACCTGATTTACTACTTATGTCTTTAAAGAAACAATTCTCAAAGATTCCTTGGTAAGACAGCTTAATATGTGCTTTGATGTCCAGATACTGTAGTGATGACTGCTTATATTGAAAGTAGAACACAAGAAGCCATAATTCACTTGTCATTAATGCTAGTTTATTAGTGTAAAAATTACTTTTATTCATAAAGTACCTCTTTTTTTTTTTTTTTAAGATAATAGTGATGGTGAGATTACTAGTGAATGTGAATATGACAGTGTCTTTAACCATTTAGAGGAACTAAGACTTCACCTGGAGCAAGAAATGGGCTTTGAAAAGTTCTTTGAGGTTTATGAGAAAGTAAAGGTATGTAAACTGAGAGCATTCACGCTGGAGTGTGCTGCTTGAATAGGAGTGAAATGTTGACCGTCTTTATTAGTCAACATTAGTCACTTCACTGTCTATCTTTAGACATACACTGAAGTTTCCACTTAGGGAAAGTTAGTATTGGGACATTAATTATTAAAATTTAATTGCATCATTTCTCCTTCTCTTTCTTACATCTCTCATATAAGCCCCCTCCCAAATTCACAGCCTCCTCTTCTCTAACCATTGATGTCAACTATACCTGTAAAAGAATACACAGATATATCAGTTGGGGCTGGGCTGCCCATAGTGATTTATTCCCTGTATTTTAACTAGTTTTTCTTTCTATAATGATCTCCTGCTATTGTAAAGATAAGCTTTTTTGTTGAGAGGTAAGAACTGCACTTAACTGTGGGTATAATGGTGAGTACTTAGATGTAGTTAGAAATCATGCTAGTGTAGGAAAAGTGGCAGTAAAGGATTTTCTTCTAAGATCCCAGACTGCATATAGCGGCCAGGTTTCTAGTACCAGGCATGATTTCCCTCCTGTTAAGCAGGTCTCAAGTCTAAATAGGCAGCTGTTGGTTACCCCCAAGATGTAAATGCTGCTATTTTATACCTTTAGAGAACACTTGTGCTGTTCATTATTGTGGTTCCTTGACTATCACTGATTGCTTCTGTCCTTTAGAAGCTACCATATTAACTTACATTTGGTAATTTGGCATAGGCTATCCATGAGGATGAAGATGAAAATATTGAAATTTGTTCAACAATAGTTGAGAATATTCTGGGCAATGAGCATCAGCATCTCTACGCCAAGATTCTGCACTTAGTCATGGCAGATGGAGCCTATCAGGAAGGTAAGTTTTGTGTCTTCATATTTTAAGCAAATGTGAGAAGGGGAAAAAAAAATAACAGATGTAAGATTAGGCTCTGCCATCAAATGGACTTTGATATGATCTGTTCTGGAGCCTATCTGGTACTTTGAAGCAACTATAAAATTTACTTTGCCTTGTCACATGATTTTGTTGCCTTAGATTCTTTAAGTCACCATCCTTTAGTTTGTAAGTAATGTTTAAATGAATATTTAACGCTTTGTATATCGGTATTTTGTCTGCATGTGTATATGTGTACCTGTGTGTACATTGCCCACAAAGGTTAGACTGAGGGCATTAGATCTCCTGGACCCGGTATTACAGAAGGTTGTAAGCCACCATCTGAGTGTTGAGAATTCTATCCGTGCTCTTTAAATACTAAGCCATCTCTCTAGCCCTTGAATTAAAAAAAAAAAAAAAAATTAAGTCTCTTGGTTGAAAGTTCAACAGCTCTAGAAATTAGAATAATTCTCATCAATGATGCATCATTAAACTTTGCAGAGAAAGAAAATGTAAACTTTTGAGCATGAATTTATTTGGAATAGTTGCCAAAATTAATACAATTAATTTGAAGATTTAATTCATAGAGCATTTTAAATGTTGATGTTTAATTTTAACAATGTAATTTTTCTTAAAATATATTTGTTCCCTCTTGTTAAAAAATTTAAGATCACTTTTGAAAGTATATCCAAGTATAAAGTATGTTCTAAAAATGTTTGAGAAAGCAGCATATTAGGTAAGCACTAGACCAGGGATGGAGTAAAAATAGGATAAAGTTAAGAAGGTCTCCATTCTGAACACTAGAAAAACTTTACTGTGAAGCAGGAAGCCCGACTCCTGCAGTCAGAGTTCATAGAGCAAAGCATACTTAGTGCTTTAGAAGTCAGCAGTCTGTGTGGTAGAAACGGTTCTCAGGGGTCTGTTTACTGTCTTGGTTTTGGTTCTTGTTTGAGACAAAGTCTTGCTTGTGCGCTTTAGGATAGCCTCAAGCACATGTGCCTCATTTTTTTCTCTACTACCATGCCTGGTTAGCTCTCACTTAGTTCTTTAAAATTCAGTTTAATACTGATCCCTTTAAGGGGGGAAAGGGAATCAAAATATCAGTGTAAACTGTAATTTTAAGTCTTTGAAAATGTCCTTCAGCTGTACTATTATAAAATAGATGTTTTATTTCCTAAAATGACAAAAGGTTGCTTGATCATTCAGAGGAAAGTCCCTAATTTAACCAGTATCTGGATCTTACAGGTTCCTGATTTTATTGAGATCTCAAACTCTGTCAGTATGATAATGAAATGAGAAATAGCCTGTAATTTCTACCTGTGGGTTTCATAGGTTATTTCTTAAATCACTGTGTAAACTACCAGCATAAGACCAGAGAGATTCCATTTCAGTAAATCTGTGAGATCTAGCAAGTTCTATTCTGATTTAGACTGGTCCTTCTTCAGGCAGCTCTCCACAAGTTGGCAGCAGTATGCTAAAGCTGTAGTGTTTGTCACGTGTCTGAAAAGCTCTCCCCTAGGGGAGAGCTGTCACAATGAACTGTGCCACAAGGTAGAATTGCACAGCTGAGCGGTTCCTAAAGGGTACCTGTCTTCACAGAAGCCCATTCAGCTACAAGGGCCAAAAGCTAGGCTGGGCCATACAGCCCTCAAGAAGCACGATCAATCTTGGTGTAGTACACAGTAGAAACAGAACTGACAGAGCCTGACTGTAATCTCTTCAGCCTAGGGACAGTTTTAAAGCCGAGTGGCTGTCTTTACATACAGCAGAAGGCAAGATAGAGACCCTGGCAACCTTTAAAAACTTCTTAGTGTATCCTATAACATATTCTAACTTACCAGTATAGCTACTGAATAAGCTCATATATATCATATGAGTAAAAGCTAATATGCTTTGTTAAACATTAGATGGTTAAGTGCTAGACATTCACTGGGTTAAGAATAATGGGAGCTCTTCTTGTATGGAGCAGTTAGATCTCAAATCAAGTTGTCTTGTGTTTAGTTGTGGTTTGGAGCATTTCTAAGAGATAATAAGATTATATTATATATGTGGTACTTATACACTTATATTCTCTATCTCAAAAACTGAGGTGAAAATACTGAGGAAAACACCCTGACATCAACTAATGTTCTAGGCATAGGCCCGTGCAGACAAGTGCACCTGCACATATACTTGCTCACAAGTAGACCCACACCACAAACAAAATTTAAACTTTTTAAAATGACTTCCACTGCCTAGCCTGTTCATAGCCGCAGTCCAGAGATAATAATTGTGTAAGTTATTTAAAACTGTAGCAGTTCCTTCACAAGGAGAGAATGAATGTAGTGTGGCCAGTGATAGATGGGCAGAACTACCTCGTCTTCCCATTGAGCATCAGCAGACCAAGCACATGATTTTTTTCAATGTGCCTTTCCTTCACATTCATTTTAGGTGGAGTGTTATATTGTGTTTATATAATGAATTCTATACAGGTATTCAAATGAATGAACCAAATCTTCAGCCATCAATATACATATATCCACAAACCTAATAAGTCATATGTGATATGATTTATGCAACAGCTAAAACAATCCTGTTTACTTTTGCATATGTTTAATAATATTGAAAAGTATAGGCAAAAAGAATATACATTAATTTGGGTGTGCTGAAAAAAAAAAATGTCTCTAGGAAATAAGGCCACCAAAGTGGAAAAGTATACTGCCTGTAATGTGCTTTTCCTTAAATATCAAAATCAGTAGGACCAAAAGTTAACTGTTAATGCTAGGTAGGCATGTATGTGTTCATTGCTTTCCTGATTATCTGAGGCAATTTGTAACCATAAAAGTGAGTAAATTAGAGAGTGTTCCATGACATTGGCAGTTACATGAAGTACTAATATCACTATATGGGGTGAAACAATGGGTGGCAGGGTCCAGTTGGGTCCTAACAGAGAAGACATCAAAGCTGGATTTTCAAAGATGAATGGCAGTTTGTCATGATTCAATATGTGCACTCCTGTACAGAAGGATGCAAAACACTGCAGTAGAGAAGGTGAGTGAAGACTGGTAACATTGAGAATATTTAAAATATTTTCATGATCTGGTGACCAGGGAAAGCACTGCAGACATATTAAGAAGCAGTGAGGGAGCAAATAGAAAGTAGGTAGCTGTACGGAGCGTAGTGTTTGACGTGACACTTGCATTTACTGCGGTGTGAAAGATAGTGCTCTTTGGCAGTGATAAGCAAATCAGTGTGCTTAATTCAACAGTATTTTCAAAAATAACATTCGTAGGTGGGGACTGAGATCAGTCTGTAAAGCAATTAGATAAAATTTTAAAAAATAGACGAGGAAAAAGAAAAAAAGAGTAAACGTTCTTGTGGTTTATATTAATATGAATGGTTAACTTCATTATGCCATACTCATAAAATGTAATGCTGTACTGACATTGAAGCAGCATAACTTGTTCTACAATATTTCATTGAGAGGTTTTTACCATACAGAAAAGTTTAAAACTACTGGCATACCCACCAGAGACTCCACCATGAACATTTATAATCTTGCTCTTTCATATCACTTGCACTTGTTTCTCTTTTTATTTTGTGTCTTATGTGGAAAACTCGTGTCTCCATTCTGCATCTTTGGTCTAATTTTCTTAGAGTGATTTGTGCTTCAGAAGGCAGTCTGAGGCTTTCTCTGAACTTAATTTTAACGCTAGTTGTCTTTGAAAATTTGTACTTCCACCTTCATTCTTTGTAATACTGTCTATATGTTGTACAATAAATATGTGCTATTATAAAATTACATTTAAAACTGAACTAATGACCTCCTTTAGAGAGGAAAAACTATAAAAATAAATAGATACTGCTTGAATTAAAATGAAGTGAATTAATTTTTTTTTCCTTACAGATAATGATGAATAACCTCTGGACATTCAACTATGTGAAAACATTTGAACTTGGCTCCTGGGAACAGAGATTATTTATGAGAAATACCAAATTTAAGACAGACATGTGTATTGCATGAAAAAATTTGAGAACTGTGATTTTTTTTTTTCTGACAATTTATCTATTTTGTTTATTGGATTCTACAGATGAATCCTGTAGAATGTATATTTCTTTAAATCAACCCACCAAAGCATTTACTCAGAACTGGAATTAATTATGTTGAAATTTTCTACATGAATAAGGGACTACTTTTAGCAACTGTTATTCTGTGCAAGAAGTCGCCTATGTCATAAAAGGCCCACTTTTGGTGTTTCATTTAAATTTCAGCATGACTTTTTTTCTGTCCAGGATTTTTCATCCTGGCTACCAGTTCTGCATTAAGTAATCCTAGTCAAGGGCTCTCTTCAAATCTCTACATTTGGAAGATGAAATTTTAGCCTTGAAGTTTGTATTCTCAGGTCATTTTTCAGCCACTGACTCCGCTGAGCTAGCTTGGTAGAGACAGGCTGTAAAAACAATACTGAATCATTGAAAGATTTGATTGCGAAGGAATAGCAAAGTTGTATTTCCTGATACTTAAAGTTCCTTAATTTCTTCTCTTTCTCTTTATACAACAGATCTAAAAATCAGGCTATAAATTTAAACATGGACCTAGCAAATAGCATAAAATTGCCCTTTTGGTTTTTAACTCCTCTCATACATGTGCTTCAGTGGTCATCTGTATTATAAAGGAGAGAGGGACCTTTTTTTTTTGGCACTATGACAATTTAATAGCTATTATAGGGAAATAT
>NW_026590834.1:0-11817 GCF_907164565.1 Psammomys obesus | reverse complement strand
CTTTCTTTCTTTCTTTCTTTCTTTCTTTCTTTCTTTCTTTCTTTCTTCCTTCCTTCCTTCCTTCCTTCCTTCCTTCCTTCTTTCTTTCTTTCTTCTTTCTTCTTCTTTCCTCTTCTTTTTTCCTCTTTCTTCTTTTTTCTTCCTTCTTTCTTCTTTCTTATTCTTCCTTCTTTCTTCTTCTTTCCTCTTCTTTCTTCTTCCTTTTTCTTCTGCTGTTTCTCCTCTTCCTTTTTTTTCTTCCTTCTTACTTCTTTTGGTGATGGGCTCAAACCCTAGTTGTTTGAAGCAATGGGATTCAACTACAATAATCATTATAAATTAAAGTCCTTTTCCAATAAGTAATCTCCTCATCTCTGTTATTTGGACATTGGTTTAGATCAGTTAATCAGGCAAAAAATAATCATGCCTGATTATTTTTTGTTTAGGGACAAAACACTAAATTTTAATTTGTGGAGTTTATGTATTATATTTCTATAACTATTCTTGGCCTTTGTTATAAAATAGAGTTAATTTAGTTATGAATATCTTGATCCTTTTAGGTCTTCATCTAAATTCTGTTAAGTGGAATCAATCAGTGTTTAGTCTATGGCTAATCTTTCCCCTTGACTGAATCAACAGTCTTTCTGAACAATCTGCCTAATTGTTCATGAATCATAAATATTTCTGTTCTCACTGATGGAAATAGGAACTATTTTTGGCTTTCTATGAACTCCAAGCCTTCCTCTTCATCTTCCTTTAGGGTGGTCTTCTGTAGAGACTACATGATTTCCTTGCACATGATGTGCAAATCAGTGTTCAACTATTGATGTGCAGCTGCTTTATGAAATCTGAGTTTTCTCTATTATGTCCTTGTTTTGGGGACTCCTTCTGACTAGTCATTTTGTCAATTCTTAAACTCCAAGGTTTTGTCTCTTCAGTTCAGAACCACCACCAACCCTGCTAATTTTTCTCCCCATGCTTTAAAGGGATTTATTTTATTTCAAGTTGTTACAAACCATTTTTCCATTTATTTATTTGTTTGTTTGTTTGTTTATTCACTTACTTTACATCCTAATCGAAAGTCCCCTCCCTCCTATCCTTCCAGTCCCACCGTCATGCTCTCTTCTCCCCATTCCCCTTTCCCTTTCACCTCAGAGAAGAGGAGCCCCACTGGGTACCAACCCACCCTGGCACATTGAGTTGCAGTTGGACTAAGCCCATTCTTTCCCATTGAGGTCAGACAAGGCAACCCAGCTAGATGAAAGGGATCAAAAGGCAGGCAACAGTATCAAAGACAGCCACTACTCCCATTGTTAGGGGACCCACGTAATGACCAAGTTGCACACCTGCTACATATGTGTAGGAGGTTCTAGGTCCAGTGCATGCATTCTCTTTGGTTGGTGGTTCAGTCTCTGTGAACCCCCATGGCCCCAGATCCCCAGATTAGTTGACTCTGTGGTCTTCTTGTGGAGGTCTTCCAGCTCCCTCAGTCCTTCCTCCCACCCTTCCATAAAATTCCCCAAGCTCAGCCTGTTCTTTAGCTGTGGGTCTCTGTGTCTGTTTCCATCAGCTCCTGGGTAAAGCTTCTTAGAAGAAAATTTTTCTACCTAGGCTCCTGTCTGCAAACATAGCACTCTCATCAGTAGTATCAAGGGCTGGCTCTCTCCCATAGGATATAGGTCTCAAGTTGGGCCGGTCATTGGTTGGACTTCCCTTGAACTCTGCTCCATCTTTATCCCTACACTTCTCGTAGGCAGGACAAATTTTGGGTTGAAGATTTTGTGGGTGGGTTGGTGTCCCCCTCCCTGTACTGGGAGCCTGCCTGGCTACTGGAGGTAGTGACTTCAGTCTCCTTAACCCCTGCTGCTCGAGTCTCAGCTGTGGTCACCCCCATAGACTCTCTGGAGCCTCCCTCATTTCAGGTCTTCAGCTCATCCCAGAGATGACTCCCACCGATGATTTCTGTTCTCTCACTGACCCTCAATTCCCAGCTTTCCCTACTTCTAATTCCCACTCCTGATCCCCTTCTCATCTTCTTTCTTACCCAGTTTCCTCCTTCCATCCACCTCCAATGACTGTTCTACTTCCTCTTCTGAGTGAGAGTCAAGCATCCTCCCTTGGGCCCTCCTTGTTATTTAGAATCTTTGGCTCTGTGGATTGTAGCCTGGTTTTCCTGTACTTTATGTCTAATGTCCACCTATAAGTAAGTACATACCATGCATGTCTTTCTGGGCCAGGGTTACCTCACTCAGGATGATATTTTCCAGTTCCATCCATTTTCCTACAAATTTTAATATGTCCTTGTTTTTAATAACTGAGTACTATTCCATTGTACAATTGTACCACATTTTCTTTATCCATTCTTTGGCTAAGGGCCATCTAGGTTGTTTCTATTTTCTGGTTAATTATGAATAAAGATGCTATGACCATAGCTGAGAAAATGTCCTTGTTGTTTGGTAAAACATCTTTTGGGTATATGCCCAGGAGTGTACAGCTAGGTCTTCAGGTAGAACTGTTCCCAATTTTTGAAAAATTGCAGATTGATTTCCAAGGTGATTGTACCAGTTTGCACTCCCACCAGCAATGGACGAGTGTTCCCCTTGCTCTACATCCTCACCAGCATGTGCTGTCATTTGAGTTTTTTATCTTAGCCATTCTGAGGGGTGTAAGATTGAATTTAAGAGTCATTTTGATTTGCATTTCCCTGATGACTAGGGTGTTAAACATTTCTTTAAGTGTTCCTCGGCCATTCCTTTGTTGAGAATTATCTGTTTAGCTCTATACCCCATTTTTTAATCGGGTTATTTGGTGTTAGTGTTTTAACTTATTGAATTCCTTATATAGTTTGAATATTAGCCCTCTGTCAGATGTAGGGTTGGTGAAGGTGTTTTCCCATTCTGTACGCTGCCATTTTGTCCTATTTATGGTATCCTTTGCCTCACAAAAACTTTTCAGTTTCATGAGGTCACATTTATTAATTGTTGATCTTAGTGCCTGAGCTGTTGGTGTTCTATTCAGGAAATTGTCTCCTATGCCAATGAATTCAAGGCTATTATAAAAAGATTGATTTTTTTTAATGGGAATTCAGCTTTTCCAATTTCATTTGTTCCAGTAATTTTCTTTTTTATTGATATTACTTGGTACTTTTTCTTACATATGAAATAACTTTAAGTTCTGAGTCTTAGTCTTGTTTTTTTTTTCATCCTGTTTTAAGCACTTTTCAACTAAAAGGTTATTATAAAGAACTTGCAAATTAAGAAAAAAAAAATCATATAGCAAGATTAACCAGACCCAAAGTCTATACATCTCAACAAACTTCTATACGGTGAAAACAGCCATTCTTTTTTTTTTTTTTTTTTTTTTTTTTTTTTTTTTTTTTTTTTTTTTTTCTTTTTAGTTACATTTTGTTAACTCTGTGTCCCAGCTGTATCCCGCTCCCTCATTCCCTCCCCAACCCCACACTCCCTCCCTGGTCTCCTCCCTGCCCCTTTCCAAGTCCACTGATAGGGGAGGACCTCCTTCCCTTTCATTTGACCCTGTTTTATCAGGTATCTTCAGGGCTGGCTGCAAAGTCCTCCTCTGTGGCCTAACAGACTGCTCCTCCCCTGGGGGGCGGGGGGGTCAAACAGCCTGCCCTTGAGATCCTGTTAGAAATAGTCCGTGATCCCCTTACTTTGGGAAACTACTTGGTCACAGGGTCTTTTCTGAGACTGACACTCAACCAAGGACCATCTATGGATATAACCTAGAACTTCTGCTCGGATGTGGCCCGTGGTAGCTCAGAAAACAGCCATTCTAAATCTTCGGGGCTTCACATTGGATTTTACACTTCCACTTGTCAGTTATGTGTGTATATCTTATCCACCAGGAAACATTCATTACAAAGTTAAAACTAGACAAACATTTAGATTTATATCTTCTTTTATGACGTATGTGTCTTTTGCCTTAACCCATACTTCTAAAAATTATGTCTCATGCTAATCATGTCGGTCATACAAAACTGACTATTACTTGGTGATTTGTATGTGTCTTTATAACTTGGAGTCTGTTTGCTGTTCCCCTCTATGCTACATCCTAAATCCTAATAATGTGTCTTTCAGGTGGTGTCTTAGTCAAGGTTCTGTAGAAGAACAGAACCTATAAAGTGAATCCATATTACAAGAGGCTTTGTTACATTGGCTTACATGAGATGACACAGTTTGAGTCTTCTAAAACAGGCCAAGAATCCAGAAGGTGCTCACTCTGAGGGGCTGGATGGCTCATGAGTTCTAGTCTGGTATCAAAGGCCTGGAGGATTCCTGAGACCCACTGGTCTTTAGTTGATCTTGGAAATATAAAGAAACTGGGGTCTGGAATCAGGGAAGGAGTACAACAAAGGCAGCAGCAACAGCAGCAACAGAGTAAATGAACTTGCCAGTGAGAGTGAAAGCAAGCAGGCAAAAAGCAAAGCTTCCTGGGCTACCTTTTACATGGTCTGTCACCAGAAGGTGCTGTGCTCACTGGGGGTATGACCAAGAAACTCCTGTACAAGGGTACCTCTCTGCTTTTCAATTGATTCCAGGTCCAGTCAGGTTGACAACCAAGATTGAGCATCATTAATAGTTTTTAAAAACATCATCTTGTGTAGGCTACATTTATAAGGCCATATTAACCTTATACCTTGTAATATATGCATTACTCTTAAGTATACATACATTTGGGGTTCATTTTATTTATTTTATCTGTATGAGAGTTTTGCCTGAATGCATGTCTATGCATTCGTTGGTGCCTGGTGTCTACAGAGGCTACAAGAGGCCTAAAAGCCACTGAAACTGGAGCTACTATCAATCACTAAGCCATCTCTCCAGTCCCTATATCCATGTTTTATTATCAAATATTCTTATGATCCTAATATTTTTGCTTTGATAAATTTTATTTAAATTATTTATTCAGAATTATTTTTGTAAAAAGGAAGTATTAGTTGTCTACTTATGGTATATAAGCTAAAATAAGGCAAATTTTCTACCTTTTAGCACAAAATGTATATCTATCTTATGGTTGGATAATAGAAATTAAATCTTCTAAACAGTGAATTACTCTTTGAGAATTATTTCTCTAAATTTCTTTTCTCACAGCACATACTGTGGGAGAGGTTATTAAGTTAGATCCTAATGGCTCTCCAAGAAAAGTCTGGGAAAAAAGCCCCAAAGATTCTGTGCTGAAGATACTCGGAGAAGCTGAACTCCAACTACAGACAGAACTACTAGAAAACACAGCTTTTAAAACTGGTAAGCACAAGAAAAGTAATATTAAAAATTAATGTGTTAAGATGTCCTCACTTAATTGTGTGGATTTATTTTACCTTCTGGGCATTGATCCTAAGGGAATCTTCTGACTTTATTACATCTGAATGAAATCTAAAGAATAGGAAATCTGGATAGGGAACTGAAAAAGTCCAAGCATGTTTTCCATGAGGGAAACCATTGAAACAATTTATTAAGATATATAGTGTATCTTTAAAAGAGACACCAGAATTGAATTAAGTAGAAGAAATATCAGAGTAATGTGTAACGCTGAGTAATGGGACTGGGAGGGTGTGCTGGTCAGGACAGAGAAGGAAGGCATTCTGGATCTGTGAATCTTATATATTTGGCTGTCACAGCAGCACCTGAGGAGGAGTGACGGTGTACAGAAGCCTTCCCACTGAACACCCTGTTCACAACATACGGAGTGGATGGAACTGTGTTGAGATATGATTGGTGTCTAGGCATCTATGCCACTTTTCACATTCTTTTTTCTTTGTTACTCCTCAAAGTTTAGTGTAAAACTCATATCTAAAGCACATGAAAAATTGACTCATGACATGAGGATATTGACATATGTTCTGTAGTAGCTAGATGCTGAGAAATAAACTGAGAAAAGAGCCTTTGTGTATGTTACAAAAAGGCAAAAGTAGGTTGTTAATTTCTCATTAAAGGCAAATCTCATAGCCATAAGTCATGAAAAGAGTGTCTTTACGGACTTCCATTTAAAGGTCTTACCACTTCTTTAACATCACCAAACTCAAACAAATACCTTCAGGGACACTTGGGCCATCTATTTCTAAACCATAGAAAGACGTAATGAATTGAAGTTGAGGTCACTTGACAACAGCTCCTATTGTTCTCCAATCAGGTCAACCAGGCATGTGAAGAAATTGAATTGAACTTAGGGTTTTTCCACACGAGTACAATGAAGTGAATTTAATAAGCTGAGGGTGTATGCAAATGGTGGCTTTTAGATGGTTGGATCTGAAGATGGAGAAACTATAAGGATCAGTCATTATACATACATCCAAAACAAAACTTTCTGAGATTTCTGAAATTACAATTTTTCTTCTTCCCTTTTCTCCCTGCAAACCTTTCCAATATACCCCTCCCCTTCTTCCTCAAACATGAAAAAATCAAATTTTTACAAAGCTAGAATAGGGCCAGGCATGTTGGTCTATGCCTTTAATCCCTGCACTTAGGAGCAGAGGCAGGTGGATCACTGAGGTCAAGGCTAGCCTGGTCTACATAGGAAATTCCAGACCAGCAAGGGCTAATAGTGAGACCTTATTTGAAAAAAGCTATCGTAGGAGAAGATGAGTAAAAAATAGCAATAAGGACTAGAAATGAGAATTCTTAAAATTGGAACTTTTGAGGAGCCATAATTTATAAGGTCTCTAAGATATAACTTATTAAAAAGCCAAGATAGTGAGGTAAAGAGTAGTTCAATGAACAGAGAGGTCTATATATTAGTAGGTTGGTTGTATAAATAAAATCATCTACCTGTGACAGAATTGGGGGGGGTGCAAAGGCTAGCATGTTTAACAATCACACGGGAATGATGAGAGTAGGTAATTACAGTTGATTATTTTACGATGACTGTTCTTTCATGGACATAGCTAAAGTGTGCAGAGTTTATAGCAAATAAGTAAATATCATTTGCTACATACGAAATAAAAAGTTGGTTAATAATTTTTAAAATGTGATTCTGATACAGCTGTATTAATTTTACCCAAAAAGTAAAAGAAACCAGATGTGTTAACCACTCTGGAAGTAATTATGAAATCAAATTTGGCTGCCAAATTGTCTTAAATCATTTATTAGTTTCTAATGTCTAAGAAACTAAGAAATGTGTAACAATCCAGGTTTTTTGGTTTGGTTTTGGTGTTTTGCTCTAAATATCATTGTAAACTTAAGACCGTTTGAGAACAGTAGATAGTTCATCCTTTTGCTTCTACAGAGATTTATTCTGGAGGGGAAAGCTACAAACCCTTACTCACTGGAGAAGAAAATCTACAATGTATTTCAAAAGAAATAAATCCATCAACTACTGTTGAGTCTATGGAAATAAAAAGTCCAGAGTTTACTGAGGTGTCCCCAACAAAGTCAGCAGGAAATGTGGAAGGTATGTTACAGTGCATTAAAGTGACCCACATTTTATTTCATACTAAATTTTTCTTATAAATGGGTTTTTATAAATAAATCATTAAAATTTGTGTATATGTTTAATTATCTCAAGTAAGGCTCACTATTTTTATACTTTTAGTTACTGTCTTTTGTTTTTCTTTCTGTTTTTGGTTTTCAAGACCAAGAGTTTTCAAGAGTTTCATTACATGGGTAAGGCTGATCCCCTAGAATACAGAGTCCTGCTCTGGCTGCTGGTATTCTGGAACTACAGACATAGACGATCATGCACACTAGTAGCAGGCCACTCTATCATTACTTTAGGGATCAGGCACTGAGTCAAGACTTGGCTTGTGATTTTCCTACATCATGTCTTTACCTAAGAGATCAGTTGGTGTGATGCCCAACTGTTGGTGAGCCTGCCTGGTGGCTTACTGCCTTCTTGGAAGGCACACATCAAAGGCTGAGTAACACGGGCCTCTCTCTCTCACCCCTTTGGGGAATCTCAATGCCATTCTGTAGTTTTCCTATCTTCTAAAAACCTTTTATTATTTTATGGACATGTACATTTTGCCTGCATGTGTGTCTGGTACTTGCCTAAGCCAGAAAATGATGTTGTAACAGAAGCTTCAGATGATTAACAGCCATTTCAATGCTGGAAATTAAACCTGGGTCCCCTGGAGAACAACCAGAGCTCTTAACTACTGAACCATCTCTCCAGTACCTATTCTTCTTATCTTACATGATTTCTATGATGACTCAGAGATTCTGAGGTATAGGAAAATAGGATTCCCCTCTGGTAGGGAAAAGTTTTAAAGAATCTATAGCCATCTCAGGTACTACAGTAAAAGCTGCCTATGGTTTGTTTGTTTGTTGCTGCTTATGTTTTTTAAAGTTAACCAGAGAACTGAACTGGGACCATTAGCACTTCTTTTGGTCACAGCTGTCACAAACCCACAAGGGCAGCCCAAGGTAGGAAACTGTGCCTCTCTTTCAAAGGGAAGAGTGTTAAAGAATCCGCAACCATTTTTAAGGTTAAAATGGTTTAACCTTAAACCTTAAACCAGTCTACTTTCTAACTAAAAATTAATACATTCCTTCCACACACAAATTGATATTTTAATCTCAGAAAATTTCCATGGGGTTTTTCTGAGCTAGATGAACTCTTGCATAATGCCTTGGCTTCCAAATAACAACTAGAAGCTGTCACTTTTCTTAAACATTCAGTCAGAAATTGGAATAGCATCACCATCATTGTATTTCCTAGTGAAAGTAAACAGTGCCTTCTGGATAACAAAACTGTCAGAGACAGTATCATGTAACCATCTTTAGTTCATCACAGTATAAGAATCCTATTCACAAGAATCATGATTAGTAGTGGCTGTTACAGAATAAAGTCTGTGCTCCCCCAAAGATGTATACTTGGAATCTAATTCCCTGTGTATTTGGAGGTAATTTGGATTACAGTGAAGTCTCATGAATGACATTAGCATCCTTCTAAGAAGAAGACAAAGAGCCAGCTTTTTGTTCTTGCCTTTTTAAAAATGCAAGAAGAAAAAAGGCTATCTGTGTACCTGGAAGAAAACCTCTTTCTCCAGAACTGACCGTGCTGGTATCCTGATGTTAGATTCTCTGGAACTAAGGGAAATAAATTTTTGTTTAAGCCACTCAGTTTGATATTTTATCATAGTAGCTTAAACAAAACAGCATTATTGTACTCTCTTAAAAATAAAATTTTAAGAAGAAATAAAATCAAGTAAGAGGATAAATATGCTCATAGTGGAGAGTGGATAGCCTAGGTTGGAGATTGGCAAGCTTGACTTTCCTACAAAGAACTGTAGAGTAAATGATTTAGGCTTTGTGAAAAGTATGGTCACAAATAGAGTTTATAGAATGGAGCAAGTTGGTTTTAATACAGCTAAAGATTATTAGGGAACTGTTAGATCATGGACCTGCTACTTTAAGAAGCTGATCTCTTCACACAGTCGAGTCTCACAGCCTGAAGGCCCCAGGCCTCGTTCTCCTGTTATTTTTTCTCTGGGACAAAGACTTAAGGAGCCATCTGTGCTGTGGTGCTGTCACCACTAACTTACAATGCTACACTGCATCTGCCTCCTTCATGCTGCTGGTCAGTGGGTTAAGCTGAACTAAAGTTTGTGATGTGGAGCTTCACTAGCCCCGGAACGAATATAAAAGTCAGATACAGCAAGGCATGGTGGCCTATGCCTTTAATCTTAGCACTTGGGAAGCAGCAGCAGGCAGATCACTGTGAGTTCAAGGCCAGCCTGGTCTACAAAAAGAGTTCCAGGACAGCTAGGGCTGTTACATTGGGGGGGTGGGGGGGAGTCAGATACAGTCCTTTGTTCAGGGGATTTTTCTGAAGTTGTCCATGACAGTTGTCTCTTACTTTAAGCTGTACCTCTTTATGAAACTCCTTTCCAGATTCTACAAGGAAGCTTTCCTCCTTAAGGCCTTCTCCTTCACATTGTTTGGTAGAAGGTGCTGCCCTTTTTAATGCTTTCCTGCCTCAAAGCCTGATCATGTTTCCTGTTTTCTTGAGGCCTTTTCTCGTAATAAAAATCACCCCTGAAGGAAAACTTCTGACAGCTCCTTTCTAGAAACAACCAACCTATTTGCCACCACCTCTTTTTCTCTATTCTAGAACAGAATTACATATTTTAAAAACAAAAGGCTTCTTTCTCTTCAGTACTTACCTCATATGAATAACCAAAACATTCATGTGAGCAACAGGTAAAAATTACAAGAATGTGTATGTCTCTTGTCTTCCATAATGGGACAAGTCATTAGAAATTTAAAAGTAGACAAGAAAAGCATGACTGAATTTTATGAAAAAGTGAGCATGGTATTGAATTAAGATAGTATATGATCTCAGACAGGAAACAGAGAAGTCCTAATGGTGCTGGAGAGAGGGCTTCAGCACTTAAGCACTAATCCTGAGGACCAGAGTTTGGATCCTAGCACCTATACAACATGGTCTGCCATCCTACAAACACCAATAACGTCACCTCTGTGGGATCTAGCTCTCTTTTAGCCTCTTTTCATAGTTACACATACTTTGCATATGTGTATACCCATGTAGGTATATTTATACACAGAGATAGATAGAGGATGGATGGATAGATAGATAGATAGATAGATAGATAGATAGATAGATAGATAGATATAGATATAGATATAGATATAGATATAGATATAGATATAGATATAGATATAGATATAGATATAGATAGGCAGGCTCTTTTTTTAGGGACTGCCAGAAAAACAGGGATGGTTCCCTAGCTATTAATTATTTGAAGGTATAAGAAAATAGAGTAGCATCCTCTGGCTCTTCTCAAGGCTATTGTAAAGGTCCAAGTGATCATACTGGTGTTGTGTGTGTATGTGTTGGAAAGTATATTTTAAAAATTAAAATTTCTTTACTAATCATTCATAGCATAATCTTTTTTCCATACTGTAGAAAATAACAATAGGTTTATTCTTTCATTTTGGTACCTTTAAGTTATATATTATTATAATTTTAGTAAGGCATACATTTTATATAATATTGAGGAGTATTGTGCACAGTACTCAAGTATTTTTGTTATACCAAAAAGATGAAAGGGCTATTCTTTCATTTCAGAAATGACTGTGCTACAGAATTAGCACAAAAAAACTTAAAACTTACTGATTTGTATATAATTAGTATTAGTTAAGCTAATTGTAGTAATAACTTACAGAAAGATTATTCCTCTGACATCTTCCTATTTTGCTTTGAAGAACCTGATGATTTGGAAACAGAAGTTCTACAAGCTCCAAGTAGCACAAACACAGAGGGGAGTTTGCCATGTGTTGTTAATGATGTCTGGACTAGTGAGGAAGCAGCTAAGGAAACTGAGTATGTTGTCTTTTTCTCTACTTTTCAAAGCCCAGTCTCTTTATTAAGGTCTTTAATAAGTAATGTTGTATAAACTAATATTCTAGTTTAATAACTTGATATTTTAATATGCTATAAAGTAATTTGATTTATTCAAATTACTATATTATTCAAATTACTATAGATATTCACATGGGTCAGAAATCAAAAAGTATATGACAGTAAACAGTAGAAGTCTTGCTAACCTCTTATTTTCATTCAATCAATTTCTGATTGTTCTCTGCAGATAATTTTTAATATTTATAAACAAAGTACATAGTTGTCATCCCATTCCAAATACAGTTGCTAATACTATATATCCAATGCTTTCCACATTTTCAATTTTTAAGAATTTATATGTGTGTCTGTGCAGGTATATGCTCATGTGTGTGCACTGGTACTGTGGAGGCAAGAAAACACGCTGGGTCCTTTGGAGCTGGAGATTAGGTGTTCATGAGCTGACACATACATGTGCTAGGATCCAAACTCTGGTCCTCATGGAAGAACACTAAGTTC
>NW_026590833.1:0-9942 GCF_907164565.1 Psammomys obesus | reverse complement strand
CGTCTAATGCTGTGGCTCTGTGCGTGTGCGTGTGTGTGTGTGTGTGTGTAAGCACATACAACATAAACGTGGTTTCAGAATAACACAGATTATCCTGAATTACTTTATTTACCAAGAAATCCCCTGGGACTGAGAACTTAGCTCAGTTGGTAGGACACTTGCACTTGGCAAGCTCAGTCCCCAAGAGCATCTCATTTTAAGATATATTCCTTTCGTGTGTGGGGGTATTTTGCTTGCATGTATCTCTGTGCACAGTGTACATGCTTGGTGCCCCCAAAGCAAAAATAGAGACCCTAATAAACAAATGCATGGATTTTCTTTTCTTTTCAGGTCTGTCATTGACTTTAAGTTATCAAAAATTAGATGCCAAAGAGAACAAAGAGATAATTGTTAGCTGTGATTCTCAAATGTGACAAAAACTGAGAATTGACCCTGTATATAAATCTTCTTGATTGATTGATAATGTTTAAATGTTTATCCTCACTGGTAGTGAAAGAAGTAGTGCTAATATTTTACAGGAATGAGAAAAGGTAACAGGGTCAGTTAAGTAAAAAACTGAAAGTAATAAAAATATCAACTGTTTTAGCATAGCTTTCCAAATGGTTTTTATCTCTTACTCTGACTATCTTATGTTTAAAGGAGGGAAGTTTAACTGATATCCCAGAAACTTCAGAAGAAATGGAAAAAAGCAACAATGCTATTTCAGTAAGTACAGTTTTCAAAAATTGTCAGGCATTTCATTTAATAATATGCTTACTAAAGTGTAACTTTTTCAGAGTAAGCGAGAGATACTGCGTAGGCTAAATGAAAATCTTAAAGCTCAAGAGGATGAAAAGGAAAACCATAATCACTCTGATTCTTGTGATACCATTGGTCACAAAGATGTCAAAGAGTGTGAGAACGAAAATGCTGTTTCCTCCGATCGCAAGAAGTGGGAGATTGGAGGTCGGCTTGTGATTCCTCTGGGTGAAGTGACACTGGACACTCCCTGCTCTGCAACTGAAAGTATGTATGAACGTGGTAAGGTGCTGTCAATACCCTGGCCATCCAAACATGTGAATAGCTTGTGAGAGGAAGAAGAATTCTTTGCATCTTCCTCATGGGTGTGAAGTATCTGCTAGTAGAATATGAACAACATGAAAAATAGTTTGGTCTTTACAGTAGCAAAGATTTTTATATGAGTATTCTAAGAGGAGGGAGAGCTAAGGAAATGTATTTAAATTATATAGTTTGAACCCTTCACACCATGTTAATTTGTTATTTTTTTTTCTTGTTGGAGTGAAGGGGGTGCCTGGTGGGTGAGACAATGTCTCACTATGTATCCAAGACTGTCCTTGAACTCAGGGCCTTCTTTTTTGTCTTCCAAGTGCTTAAATTACAGGTATGTGTTGCCCAGCTCCTTGGCTCTTGGTTTTATGAGATAATATTTCACTATGTGTACCAGGCTAGCCTCGAACTCATAAACCTCTTGCCTCTACCCCTAAATGCTGGGTACATGCCACCATGCCCAACTCCAGCAATAATTTCTAATAATGAGCAATAAAAGCTCTAAAAGTTCACTTAGACATTTAGGAAGAGTTGTGTGATTTACCTAACAAGAATTCTCAAGGACCCAACTGTGTTCTTATTCCTAACATTTTTCTGGGCACTGGAAATACTATAAACAAAACAAAACAGACATGTATGTTCTCTTGAGCTCACACTAAATAAGCAAGTGTGACTGTGAACAACACTTGTTTTAACTGATTTCAATAACTATTTATGTCAATTCTTTTCAGTTGTACAGAAGCCCAGTAATTCTTTATTGAGTGTCTTCTGTATGCCAACCACTCTTAAGCTATAGAAACATGATGATAGTTAAGGCATAGTCCATCTTAAGGGTGTAATGGAAAGGGTGGCAATTAGAAAGGCAGTTGTAGTTGAGAAATAACATGATAATAATAACAGGCTACTCTGAGAATACTTACAATGGTAGAAATGAGTCTTTGGAAGACAAGCAAGTGGTTTCTTTAAAATATGATGCACTTGGTGAAAGTAGTAGTTACTGAGCTAAAGCCCAGCCAAGGGTTTAGGCAGAGAATAACCAGGACTGATGAGTAAGAGATTTTTATCTTACCATGTCTCACTGTGTATCGTTGTCTTTGAGCTTGTGATTATCTTGCATGTGTTAGAAGTGCTGGAATGATAGGTGTATACCACCATCCCTAGCTCTTAGCCCTTATGAAACTTAGGAAAGTTTCATGTTGATGTAATTCAACATGGACACTCATGACAAGAAAATCAAACAAGGAACCTTGGAAGGGCTGCACAGGTCCCTACATTCTGACTTCAACAAATATTATAGGCTTATTAGTGTGGAAGGGAGACTTTAAAATTATTTTTTGCTGGTGGTTAATGTAGGAACTCACACTGGTCTTAGTACAGAGAATAAATGTAAGTGGAGGGCTTAGCCACAGTGGAATATCTATAACACACACGGGTAGGGGCTAAGGAAGATGGAGAGAGAGCTAAAGAGCACAAAAGTACCTGGAGCTATCATGGAAGAGGGGGTGGAAAGGCTGTAAGAGTCAGAGCTTGAGGATGACTGGATGGAAACAGTGTCTTCTGGGCATGACAAGAATACTGCACTCATAAATTCATAGTGTTTGTGGTCTGTAGAAGATCAAGCTTGTCAGCATGGCTACATGGAGAGGGAAACAGTTTGTTTCATCCCCAACTAACTTGAGACAGTTGGTGGCTTCTCAGGAGGGGGTCAGTTTTCTTTAAGTCTGTTATCTCTATCATCCTCCATTGGATGGCCATGTATGTACCCAGAAGGTATGGACAGCACAAATTTGACTCAGTGGGTTGTTTGTTTGTTTGTTTGTTTGTTTGTTTAAGGACATGAAGTGAGGTGGGAGGAGAGGTGTATTGGTAGAATTGAGGGTGGATATGATCAGAACACATTATATGAAATTCTCAAAGAATTAATAAAAATGTTTTTAAATGAATAAAAGGGAAGTCATCAAATGTGTTCTCTACATAAGAAGATAGTAAATATTTTACATTTTACAGTTCTTATGGTATTTGTTACAATCAATTTTGACACCTGTAGGACAGCATCAATACATTTGAACATGGCTTTGCACAATTTTTATTTATAAGCAATAAATAAAAATAATAAAATTTGAGTTTTATATAATCCTTCACTATATTCTGTTTCTTTTCTTGGAAGAAGGCTTATGATTACTTCCTGAAGCATTTTTATAATAGCTCCTTGTAAATCGTTATTCTATAATTCCAACAGCTTTGTTACATTGTGTTGACTATCTTCTATAACAGTTAATTACCATTTTGTATTTCTTGTCAAAGAATTTCTGATTATTTCTTCATATTTGATATTGGTTAATGAGCCTTGCTTAAGTGCTACAATAATGTTGATAGAGTTGTGTTAGCAGGAGTTGGCCAAGCTGGGGTTAGCTGTAAGTTCCTGCCTTTCCTCCTGTGCTTCATGGTTCTATGTTAGCTCATTTTTCACAGACTCCAGTGCTATTTGGATCTTACCATGTATTCCACTCCTGGGCTGGGACCTGAACAGTAGTCTTTTAATTCAGTTTCCAAAGTCTGTGATGAGCTACAAAAGATCTGATCTGTGTGTACTTGTAGAAATAGTCACATGAGTCACATGAAATACTAATAAATCACATTACAGGATCTCACCCTTGAGTTTTGTGATCTGTCACCTAGTGTCTTCTGGTCTCTGAGGACTCTTCTTTGTCATCTAGCCAGGAAGCTGGGAGTTTGGATTTTAGCTATTTTTGTACTTAGAGTCATGCACCTGAACACTAGAGAGAAATGGAGTTTTGCCTTACTCTGGATGCCACACCTCTACTGAGCAGAAGCAGCTTCCGTTCTCAGCCACTCCTGTACCCACAACAATCCAGCATCCAGGAAAGATGAATCAAGAGATTTAAAGTAAATAGCATGGGCTTCCCTTATCTGTTGCTCAGGCTAGGACAAGAGAGCTGTGCCCTGGACTGCTGGGTTTGCAGCCTGGTGCCCACTTCTTCGGTTCTGGCAAACACGGGGCCTTCACCACAGGCTGTGTGCTTTGCATTTCTGTCTCTTCCACAAAAGAGCTGCTTTTCCTGTCAGGGTTAGAAGGATGGTCCTTATAATTCATCCTTGATCTTACAGCAAGAATGATAATATAATGGAAGCAATGGGTTGGTGTGGGCTCACTTTTTGGTTTTTCAAGACAGGGTTTCCCTGTATAGCCTTTGCTGTCCTGGACTTGCTTTGTAGACCAGGCTGGCTTCAAACTCAAATTAATCCACCTGCTTCTGCTCCCCTGAGGGCTGGGATTATTAAGCATGAACCACCTTGCCTGGCTGGGCTCAACTCTCTTCTTACCAAAAACCACAACTGTCTTTTAAAGAGGCTTAGCATTTCAAGTCTTTTTATATTTACCCATCCAGTTATCATTTCTGTTGCTTCTAATTTCTTTGGATTTATGTTTTGTTTTTGTTTTTTTGAGACAGTGTTTCTCTGTGTGTCCTTTTGGCTATCCTGTACTTGCTTTGTAGACCAGGCTTTCCTCAAACTCACAGAGACCCACCTGCCTCTGCCTCCCCAAGTGCTGGGATTACAGGTGTGCACCACCACACCTAGCTAGATTTATGTTTTTATATAGTGTCATTTTCCTTCTAAAGTATTTCCTTTAACATTTCTTATTAATAGAATCGATGGACTGTTTAAACTTTGTATACTAAGAAGAGATATCTTAATTTTTACATTTTCATTTAATCTTATGTGTATGTATATACACTTGAATGTATTATGTGCATTAAGTGCATGCAGGAGCCTGTAGAGGTCAAAGAAAGCATTAGGATCTCCGGAATTAGTTACAAAGAGTTGTGAGCCTCTGCATGGGTATGGGGAGCCAAATGCAGGACCTCTGTAAGAGCAGTAAGTGCTCTTAACCACTGGGTAATCTCTCTAGTCCTTGTAATTTTTCAAAGATGTTTTTTCTGGGCTGTAGAGATGGCTGAGAATACTTGCTGCTCTTACAGAGGACTCAGGTTCAGTTCCCAGAACCCACATGGTAGTTTACAACCACCCGTAACTCTAGGTGTAGGGGAACAAATTCCCTCTTTTGGCCTCCACCAGCACCGGGCGTTCACTTGATGATACAATCATATAGGACATTCATATACATAAAATATAAATATTTTTATTTTTGGAGTTAAAATATAATTATATCATTTTCCTAATTCCCTTCCTCTAACCCTTCCTATGTATACGCCAAACTACTCTGAAATACAAATGTGTTTAAAATACAAAGATTTCTTCTCTGGGTATAGCATTCTAGATGGCTCTTTATATCCTGTGTTCGAAAAATATCACCGGGGGCACGGTTCATGTGTCTCCTTACCATCCTCTCACAGGAGGCATGGCCTTCATGTGTCTCCTTACTGTCTTCTCAAAATGCCCTTCATTTTGTTCCCCTGTACAACAAGACTATTTTTGCAATTGCTGTGACTTTCTCACCCCCCCCCCCAATATCCTGGATTATTTTATGTGTATGAGTGTTTTGCCTGCATGTATGTCTATGTACCATGTATATGGTTGGTGCCCACAGAAGCCAGAGGAGGATGTCAAATCCCCTAAAAATGGTTCCAGACTATTATAAATTGCATGTGGGTGCCGGTGATCAGACCTGGGTCCTCTGGAGGCACTGCCAGTGGCCTCTCCAACCCACTGATTATTTCTCTGTGTTTCTGGTTTGGAGTAGAAGTGTCTCTGTGTAGTTATCATCTTCCTGTTCCCTTTCCTTGGGCTCACTGAAATTCTACAGTATGTGAGCTTACAACTTTTATTTAATTTGGAAAATTTCAAACATGATTTCATTAAACATTTTAATGTCATTCTTTTTCCTTTCCAGTTTCAGTCCAATGAGATACCTTGTCTCAAAACAACAGCAACATACGAAATCAAAATGGATAACACCACATAAGAAACAATAGCCAAGCTATCCTCTGGCTTCCACACGCAGTGCATACCTGCATACACAAGCATGCGTACACAAAAGGGGTAGGAGTATATAGAACAGTAGATGAACAGAACACTTCTGGAAAAAAGATGAAAAACTAAGGGCTATATTTTATGTTACGTTTGTTATAGAAGAGGCATTATGAGCTTGGGGGGAAATTAGTGTCATTATTGTGCCAAAGGAAGAAATAAAATCCATTTATTTATTTGTTTTTATTAATTACACTTTATTCACTTTGCGTCCCCCCATAAGCTCCTCCCTCCTCCCTTCCTGGTCCCACCCTCCCTCCCCCTTCTTCACACACGCCCCTTTCCAAGTCCACTGATAGGGGAGGTTCTCCTCTCCTTCCTTCTGATCTTAGTCTATCAGATCTCGTTAGGACTAGCTGCATTGTCATCTTCTGTAAGTGAAATGGAAGACAAGGAATTGTAAAAAAAAAAAAAAAAAAATAGACCTTTTATAGGAAGTGAATGGAAAGGGTAGATAGTGTTATGTGATAGGGATGCAAAAACATTATAACCTAAAAAGACTTGAAATTAATCTTCACCAATTGTGGGGGGGGAAGTAGCACGTTATTCTGTCATCTTAAACCTGTTGATTTCCACTGCAGTTAAAATATAGCACACAGCTCTTTCATGATTCTGGAGTTTCTACTCTCTCTCTTCATTCTTCATGCCATCCTATCCATATCCTTTACCCTTCTCACTGTGAACTGCTCATTTTAAACTCACTACCTTTTAAAATGTGCCTCACTCTTTCCACAGCTCTTACTCCTCCCTCCTCTCAGGTCTCTTATATGATGTTTATTCCTTTTATTCCTTATCCTAATTCCTGAGCTAGCCCTTTTACAGTACACTTCTTCAAATATGTTTATTTATGATTCTAATTCCTCTCCTTCTGTCCTTGCTTAACTTACTGTTTCCTATCAGTGAACAAAACTATTCAGTCACTGAAGATCTTCATAGTCATAAATTCAGCAGCTTTGTTTTATAGATCTCTGCACATTCAAACACATATCTTTTTCCTCACCCATGAATAATAAACTTCATTGGTTTTTAATTTTTTATTAGAATTCAAAGTAATGTGTTTCCTTGTGGGATTTTCACTGATAATCATCCTGTTATTTTTTATTTCCTTTACATATATTATATTTCCTTTTAATGTATAAGCTTTTTAGCTCAGTTTGTCTGACATATACCACATGTTCTGGGCTTTCTGTGTGAACTCAGACTTTATACATGAAAACAGTAAGTAAATACAAGAACACACTGCTGTTGAGATGTCTGAAGTGGGAGACTATGGAGCTGCTGGAGCAGCCGTTCTCAACCTGTGTGTCTCCGTGCTGTTAGGGGTCAAACAGCACTTTCATGGGATTGCCTGAGACCATTGGAAAACACAGATATTTGCATTACAGTTGATAACAGTAGCAAATTACAGTTATGAAGTAGCAACAAAATTTCATGGTTGGGGTCACCACAACATGAAGAACTGTTTTAAGTGGTTGCAGCATTAGGAAGGCTGAGAACCAGTGTTCAGGTTCTCAATATGAAAGGCTGGATGGGGGGCAAAGGTGAGAAATACACATAAGCTTTATGGAAATTGCTTTTAAAAGAAATTGTATTTTATTATTTATTTATTTTGGATGGGGTCTTGCTACATAAACCTGTCTTCCAGCTTGGTACTCACTAAGGAGTGCCTCTCTCAGAAACTCTTAAGTTCTAGGGATCTGAGTATATATGCCACTGTGCTCACCTTGACTTAGTTTCTTAACAAAGTAAGAAAACAGATAAACCCAATATCCAAGAACTGGGTGATCAAGTTCACTTAGACCTGTTACAGTAATTTTCTAGAATCTTGAGTGATCATATACATGGCCTAGCTCTAGCAAATATGAGGCGCAATCCTTCCTATAACAGGTAATTGCTGGTGTTAGCTTGTTGTTTGTCTTTCTAGGGTGCATTTCGATATATGTGCATATAAATGGATATATGTATATAAAGTATGTATATATGTCTATGTGTATATATGTGAATAAGTTTATGAATACTTTATTTTGCATTATTTATCATATCCAATTTTTATTATTTGCATTGTTCTATACTTTTAAGTTTATTTTATAGATCATATTCTAGTACTACATTTTAAAATTCTCTGTTTATATTGGTATAATATCCCATTGTGTTATCATATACAAATTTCTAGAATCTTATCATGAAAAATTTCAAATGTGTAGCAAAATTTAAATAATTTTACAGTGGATATTAATAAATCATCCGTTTACATCATACTGTTAGTGCTTTACATCATCAGTATCTATACTCTAGTCATCAATCTTATTTTTGACATAACTCAGAGCAAACTGCAGCCCTTTACATACTTCCCTGTAAGTATTTTACAGCATGTAGCATTATCAGAATTCATTTTATTTAGAAGGTTTTCTCCTTTTATGTTATTGTATGGGTAATGGTATGCACGCACTGTGATTGTACGTTTGGTGAGTTCCAGCAAATGTGTGGACCTACTTAGTGCATGGTGTTAACTACTAGTAAGAGCATTAACTACATAGAGCATTATGTAGTATAACTATAACTCTATAACTATAGCTCTATAGAGCTCTATAACTACATAGAGAGCATTTCCATACTCCCACAAAGTTCCACAGCCCTTCCTTACTCAGACTTTGTCCTTTGTCTCCCAGAAGCTCCTTTGAAAAATTTCCACCTTAGGTTAATCATTCTGGTTCTAGAATGCTAGGTAAGCCAACTCTAAAAGTTTTGTGTTCTTTTGTTTCTGCCTTCTTGGACTTTTACATAATGCCTTTTGAGAGGCATCTGTTATGATTTTTAGTAATTTATTTCAAAGGATTTTTAATTGATACAGTCATTTGTACATTTTGTTACTCAATGTTAGGTTGCTATATCTACATTTATATTTAATGTGGGTTTGTCTTTTTTTAATCCACTCATAACACCTAACTAGTATTTTTATGCTATTTACATCCTGCACAATTTAAATATATACCACCTTGCTTTATTTTCTCAATTGTCCATTTGTGGTTTTTCGCTGTATTTCCTCTTGCTTTCTTAGCTACAGTTCATTACTCTACTAGCTCAGTATTTGAGTTAGCAGTATATACTTTTCTGAAATCTGTTTTCAAATGATTTCATTACTTAGCCTATAGCAGCATTGTAACGATCTTATACTTATTATCTTCCTACCTTTGTGCTGTTATTGGGATGGGTAAGCAATTGCTTTGCTTGTGGTTATGCCATAATATTTATAATCTAGTCATTAGTTCTTTAGTACTAACTGAAAAGGTGCTATATGTTTACTTTGTATTTGTCATTTCCAGTGCTCTTTACCTTCTGTGAAGAGAAACTTGCCATGTGGCACTGTTTCTTTTGCTTGTTGGATTCCCTTTAAGAGTTGCTATGCTGTAATCTCCTAATGATAAGTTCTTTTAACTTGTATGATTTGTCTGTTAAAGTTTACCATGCCTGCTTTTGGTAAATATTTGTTCATGAGCTATGGAATTCTAGGCTGATTTTTTTTTTTTTCTTTCCTAATTTAACAGCATTTTCCCACTATTTAGTTTATCCTGGGAGTCATCTGCAACTCTGTCTTAGCTGTGCTCTATGTGCAGTGTGTCGATGCCCTCTTGCTACTTCTCAGACGTTTCCTGAAGCCCTTGTGTCGGGGAGTTCAGTAATGGCATGCCTTGTTATCACATCCTTTGGTTTGTATTTCTTGGATTTGTAAGTCATAACTGTCACCAGTTTAGGAAAATTCTTAGCTTTTATTTTTCCTGTTTTCTTTTGGTCTTCCCTCCTACAAGTCCAGAACCAGTTGTCCTCTTCTTTCTTTCTTTCTTTCTTTCTTTCTTTCTTTCTTTCTTTCTTTCTTTCTTTCTT
>NW_026590832.1:0-8965 GCF_907164565.1 Psammomys obesus | reverse complement strand
GTAATAGTTTACATAAATTATTTTTGCAAAAGTAGGTGTGTGTGTTTTTGAAATAGGGGTATAATTTTTAGGTGATTTGCATTTGTAATTTGGTCATTCTTCAAATGATTCTGACAATTTAAACTTTCAGAATGATTGAATGATCAGTGACTAGTGATTGATAATTGGTAAGAGTTTTGCTTTGCTCCAAATAGAAAACATACTATACTTACAGGAGAAAGTATTATATGAAAATGAGAAAAATACTTGGGCAGCCGGGCATGGTGGCCCAGCATTTGGGAGGCAGAGGCAAACAGATATCTATGAGTTCAAGGCCAACCTTGTCTACAAAATGAATCCAGGACAGTTAAGTCTACAGAGAGAAAACCTATCTTGAAAGAAAAAAAAAAAGGTTTAAAAAAATAAAAATATTTGGACACTTGACAAGGGAGTAGAGGGTACTAATAGATGTGGGTTTCATTTTCTTTATATAAGAGAACTTTTATTTCTAATAAACTGTGGTGTTTGTTTATTTTGCTTAGTTTACCTGCTTATGGCAGGTTGGAAGATAAGGTTGCCATGCAGCAGTGTGAAGTTTATGAAAATAGAATTTCGGGGAATGTGGACCAACTTTGTGAGGATCACATAGGTAATGTCATCAAAATTCTTTCTTAAAATAAAATAGGCCTGAGAACAAGAGTCTGCACTAGTCAGCCTGGGACTGTGGTAAGATAAGCAGTTAGCTTTTTGGTAAGTTATATTGGTGAAAATGAAAAGAATTACTTCAAAGCCAAAATAATATGCTAAGGGCACTGAATAAATTGGTTTCATTTAAAAATACTATTGATTAAAATGTAAGGCAAAATAAATAACTTTTTCATTCAATATAAACAAAATAAACTGAAAAATTGATTGGCTACACTGTATTTTTTATTTTTGGATATCTATATTTTGAAACTTCCAATATAATAAAAGTATTTATTAAATACTTAAAAATTATATTTTCTTAAAAATTATTCATAAGGTAATGTGCAGTATACTTACATATATATTTTGATTTTGTTTTTTTCTGATATGAGGTTATTTTTGGATAGAATTCATTTTCTAATTAAAAATATTTTATTTGCCTGAGTATTTGTCTGCATATACATTTTGTACGTATTTTACATGTACCCTTGGTACCCATGAAGGACAGAAGAGCATGTCAGATTTCATGGAACTGGAGTTACAGATGTTTATGAGCTGCCATGTAGGTCCTGAGAGCCAAACCCAGGCCCTCTGCAAGAATAGCAAGTGCTCTTAACCACTAAGCCATCTCTCCAGCCCCTTTGATGGGATTCATGTTAAATGTTATAAGATACTTGGTGATATTTAGAACTGTAAGTGCTGTTATGTAGACTTATGTAATAATCTCTTCTGTGTTCCACAGAACCTGCAGTAGATGATTCTCAGCAGTCTGGATGTGATGTAGAGAAGTCAGGAAAGCCAGAACCTTTATTCCAGAAAGTGGCTCATTCTGAGCACTTGCCCTTAATTCAATCAATTCATTGTTCACTAGAAGAACCACATACACTTCGATCTCGCTCTGATTCACCACCAAAACAAAACCCCAAAAATTCCTTACTGATTGGACTGTCAACTGGTATGTTTGATGCCAACAACCCAAAGGCAAGTCTCTTAGATTGATAACGCTGTCTCTCCACTGATAACATTGCTTGATTGCCAGTGTTGGGTTTTAATTTATCCAAAACACATACAAACAAAAGAAACAAAAGCCTCTCTTTTATTGGCTTACTGTGGGGGGTTATTTTTGTTTTGTTTTGTTTGTTTATTTTTTTCAATAATGATACCGACAAACAGCTATGAAATAGTTCTTCTCCCAATCAATATCCTATTTGGGGAATAATACAGAGTTTCACCAGGCACTCAGAGCTGCTGGTCTAAGAAACTGTTTTCTAAACTACCCACTAAATGCTACCACATCCAGGTCCCATATCAACACTGCAGATACTTCAAGTGAACAAATATGGCTGGTTTCTGCAACCGTGGTGTTCTTGTGCTTATATTTAGGGGGAGAGGTGTAAATCCTTTCCTAATAGTTCCTTGGACTCCTGCACGCCACTGTGGCCCAGGCAGCTTTATTCTCCAAGTAGGACCATGTAATGCAGATTTAATACAGTTTCCATCTGGATTCTCTTAGCTTTTCTTTCTGCTTCCTTGCAAAGCTCTTCCCTGGCTTAGTAATTTCATTTCCCTCTATTACTTATATGTAATTTCTATATATGTATGCCTACCAAAATATGCTACATATATTGTTTGTGTAGCTATTTTGTTTTATATATTCGGTATTACACATACTGTTTTGATATTACTAAAATTAACAGTTATTAAGTATTTTCTCACATTATCTTGAATGACTAAATACACCATTAAGTTGCTATACCATTTTTTATTACATATTTTGTTTTTGACATTATAATCACATTATTTCCGCCTTCCGTGCCATCCCATATAACCCTCTTTGCTCTCTTTCAAATTCATAGCCTCTTTTTTATTAGTTGTTATTACATGCATATATGTATATGCATATGTATTCATATCTATTCCTTAATCTAACCTAAGCAGTCTGTATGTTACTTGTATGTATGTTTTGGTATTGAATCACTAGTTGGTGTGTTCTTCCCTGGGGAAGACTATTTCTCTCACTCTCGGTATTCCTTAGTTGCCTCTAGTTTTTTGTGTGTAAGGTTGAGCCCTTGTGAGCTTTCCTCATCACTTTGGAGTATCTAATATTGTTGGCCTTTCTTCACTCATGTTTAGACAGTCATGTTGTTAAGACTTTATGGGTGTAGCTTCTGACATCATTACTACAAGATACTATTACAGCAAACTCTGTGTTCCTTTGGCTCTTAACACTTTTTCTGTACTCTCTTCCCCAGTGTTCTCTGAGCATTACCTGTGGGAGTTGTTTTGTAGATGGATCTATAGGCTTTGGGGCTCCACAACTCTGCATTTTGATTGGTTGTATTTTCTGGTTGTATGTTGATCTCTGTCTGTTGCAAAGAGAAGCTTCCTTTATGAAAGGTGAGGACTAAACTCATACTGTGTGTATATAAGGAAAATAGTTAGAATATAGTTAGGGTTTATCCTGGTTTGGTAAAGTGGGCATTATAGGTTCTTCTCCACAATCCATGGGTAGTTGGCTATGTTTCCAGTACCGGGTATGATTTCTCTCTTGTTCAGTTGGTCTTAAGTCCAACTAGAGAGCTATTGGTTGCTGCCAAGATATATGTGCCATTACTGCACCCTTAAGATTATAGTGTCATGCTGGTCAGTACAGTGTATGGGCACCATGGCTAGGTATTACTGTTGATTTTTTTCACTACTTTGGAAACTTGCATAGTACCATGAAACCTTCTGGTACCATGAAAGCTAGCTGTCAGAGAATAGGTCTTCAGGTCAGTTCCAGATCAAGGGCCTCTGAGCCCTGCATCTGAAGTGCATAGTGTCTTTAGCAATAGGGACCTTCCACCTCAGGAACAACCAAGGGCTATGATCTGTAGTATTTTAGGAGCCAGTCTCTTGGAGAACCCTGACCTGGTGTCAGGAATTTTTTGTTGGAGTCTCTTTATCACATTTTTAACATTTGTTTTGAGCCTCTGCCCATGGTATGCTTAAGACTTGAGATTTTCTGCTGCTATTAAATTGTGTTCACTCTTCACCATGGTCTGTAAGATTTGACAAGACATTGGGAACCTCTCTGACTCACCTCACAGTCGCTCTCCTTCTCTTTCCCTTAGTAGTCAAGCTCTTCCTGTATTAGAGACTCTGGATGTTCTGTTAACCTTAGCCAGACTGAGCTTCTCCTTGTTCTTTTCAATGCTAACTTGCTTTTGACATTCAACTATCACCTTTCAGCTATTATCCTCACAAGCCTTAAGTACAGAAATTCCCATCCAGAGTTACCTTTTTATTTATTCCTTAGCAGCTATTTAAAAATATAACTTACCTTGGTTACTTTTTATTGTTTATTTTCCACTGAATATGATTCCTCTTAGGTTACTTTACAAACCACATATCTATAGCTACCTAAGGTGGGTTAACTAATCGTTAGCATCAATTCAGCCATGCA
The DNA here is from genome assembly GCF_907164565.1 of Psammomys obesus. NCBI lineage: Eukaryota > Metazoa > Chordata > Mammalia > Rodentia > Muridae > Psammomys > Psammomys obesus. The sequence continues at coordinate 4,854 of NW_026590832.1, read as the reverse complement.
TATCAAGCTGTATTATATGCTAGGTGCTATGTTTACAGTAGTGATACAATGTTAGCATCCAAGAGAGGAAATAAATTAAGTAAAAAAAAAAAAAAAAAAAAACATTAGTGATAATTCCTGTAATGGAGAAATGAAAATGGATAGTGTGCCGGTGAAGAAAAAATGCTTAAGTCTACATTACAATTAAGAGAGGATCAATCCTCATTCAGAAAGACAAAGGGGATGGACATTGGAAAAGGGAAAAAACAGGCAACAGGACAGGATCCCATCACAGAGGGCCTCTGAAAGACTGTTCCCAGCAAGTTATTGGAGGAGATGCTGAGACTCCTAACCAAACTTTGGGCAGGGAATCTTATAAAAGAAGGGGAAGATAGGAAGACCTGGAGGGGACAAGAGCTCCACAAGGAGAACAACAGATCAAAAAATTCTGGGCCCAGGAGTCTTTTCTGAAACTGATACTCCAACCAAGGACCATGCATAGAGATAACCTAGAGCGCCTGCACAGATGTAGCACATAGCAGCTCAGGCTCCCAGTGAGTTTCCTAGAAATGGGAACAGAGACTATCTCTGACATGAAATCAGTGGCTGGCTCTTTGATCACCTCCCCCTCATGGGGAGCAGCCTAACCAGGCCACAGAAAAGGACAACTCAGCCAGTCCTGATGAGACCTGATAGGCTAGGGTCAGAGAGAAGGAGAGGAGGACCTTCTTTATCATGGACTTAGAGAAGAGCTTGGGAGGAGATGAAGGAGGGAGGGTGGGGTTGGGAGGGAATGAGAGAGGGGGCTACAGCAGGGATACAAAGTGAAAAAACTGTAATTTATAAAAATATAAATAAATTTAAAAAGGGAGAGGAAGGTTTTCAGTGCAACAGTTTGAAAAGTCTGGGCCCTGGAGAACATTTAAAGCAAAAGAAGCTGGCATGGAGCAGCACAGTGTGCTTAAGGTATATTAGGGCTTGTGAAGGAGGGGGACTGCAGCAAAGACTCACCAGTTCAGAACACTGGCTGCTCTTCCCCAGTTCAATTTCTAGAACCCACACAGAGGCTCACAACTGTCTGTAATTCCAGTCCCAGGGGATCCAGTGCTCTCTTCTGGCCATTTCAGGCATTGCATACAAGTGGTACACAGACATACATGCAGGCAAACACTCATTCACATTAAAAAAAAAAAAAAAAAGAAATTGTGAAAATCTCTAAGTGTGAAGAAAGTAGTATGCCAGTCATTCTTGTTCCTAATCAGTATTGTTCAAATGTGTGGGCTTTTGGAGTGTGTTTTTTTTTTTGGGGGGGGGGGTTGTTTTGTTTTGGCGGAGGGATTGAAATGGAGGGATTTGTTTCTACATAAGGGACATGGTATCTGAAGAGATCAACACACTTGTTGCTCACATTATCCCTGTCTCCTTGCCCCTTCTGTCTTCTGCTCACAGCTTTTTAGACATAACCTCCGAGCCCTAAGATTCAGGAAATAATACTAAGGCATTTATCTGCTATACTTTAAATAGGTCTTTTTACAAAAACCAAATGTAATGTTAGTTAACTGAATTATACAGTTAAGCACCCACACAGACAGTGATTAGTGGTTAAGTTGATCACTGTTAGACTGGCAATCAGAGTAATGCTTTCATTGCTACTGTCCATCAGTGGGGCTTTAAGTGATGGTCTGGAACAAGCATGGAGCCCGGAAGTCTGTTCTTCCTTCTACAATACTTACTTATGTAATGATTCAGACAAGTTGAAGATTATACCCAAATATATAAACTATATTTAAGACTGTACATTATACACCAGCAAGCCATTAACAACTATTATAACTATGTCATTAACATTTATTAAGCAGAAGATTGATCTGTGTCGTAGTCAAAGTGAAACAAGAGTTCTAAACCCTGCTGTGATTCTGAGGCTAGAAAATATGAGTCATTCATGGGAAAGCTTTTTTGTTTGTTTTGTTTTGTTTTTCTCTCTGGAAAAGACTTCTCTTCTAGAGGTTTCTTTATGTAGGGTCTCACTTTCTACCCAGGCTGGCCTCAAGCTCTCTACTCTCCTGTCTATAACTGCCAAGTACAGTTATACACCACCACTCCCAGGCTGCTCCTTTAGCTTTGGTAAAGAAGTGAAAGCTTCAAGTCCATTTCTACTGCAGACAGAGAAGCATATTTCCTAAGGTAACTAAAATGGAATGTTTTGGTAAAATTGTGGGTAGAACAGTAAATGGAGATTCTCAACAGTAAATTTAAAAAAGTCAAAATAAAATAAAGTTGTGGTTTTCTCATGATCTTCCTTTTATAGGTTGCAGAATCGATTACTAGAGTAACAAACTCCTTGACTTTCTAGCAGTCCCATTTTTCAGTGTGACCCTCACCAGTGGTTACTCTGTGTTCCTGAAAGGGCAGTATATGGTTGGTTGACAGAAGGACGGTCTGTGTAACTTAGGTAGCAAGTGAGGAAATGATAACGTTAATAGTTATGACAGAAAGTGATGGTAATTTCACCAAGACTCTATTCTGGACAAGTGACTAGTTACTTTGTTGAAGGTGAAGGAATTTCTAGTCAAACTTCTTTATAGAAGGGTTTTGTCATTCCCAATGATTGTGTTCTAACAGTAGAGTATTCATTCTATAAGAAAATGTGATACAAGCATGAACTCTGCTTTAGAAAATCTGGACAGAGTTTGGGATGTTATGCTTTTGGTATATACAGTTGACATGGCTAGTTCCTGGGGTGTTTGAATCATTTTATGTTTCCTCCTCACTATTAAAAATGCTAGCAATGTTTTCAAAGAGCAATGAGTGCCAATGCCTTTATGATGAACTGCTATTCAGAATACCTTATCAAATACAATTGAAAACACTAAGCAAGACATTAGTAGGTAGCAGCCAGTTAAACTGTGAAAAAGAGACTGCTGGTCTAATTTCTTTCCTTTTTTTTTTTTTTTTTTAACTTTACTCTCTACAGAACAAAGTGCCAGATTATTATCTCACCCATGCCTAGTTTTGGGGGGAAAGACCATATTTTTGGAGTAAGACAGTATTCTTAATTTTCTGTTGTTACTAAAACAACATTAAACCATAAACAACACTAAAATGTATGCAAATATAGATTTAGGATTAGAAAACAGCTTCTTGCTACTCCTAGTTATCTCTTGAGAATTCAGCCTACTTTGATTTTATGAAGGTGGCAAATAAGTTTATATTACTAATTGTCATTATAACATAATTGGGTAACTTTGCCAACCATGTGTTCAGCCTCCTCAATATTGTTCCAGCAGCTTTAGCATAATAATCTCCTGCTCATAACCACCCAGGCAGTGCTGTCATCATCTGATCTCACACACAGGCAATGTGCCCACAGTCACAGTGGGTGCCTGTCGCCATTAGATTCCAGGGCTATTCCTCAGAGATTTCTACCCAGGAAACATGCTTTCTATTGCAGCAATGCCAACAAGTACTTGTAGAGAGGAAAAATCTAAACTGTATTTGTTATGACTGCCGAGGGAAATTATTGATTTATTTCCTCCTGTACATTTTCTAAACTAGCAATATTTTCATGATTGATTTATAATCTTACGAGAACTAAAGGAAAGCAGTAGACAACTGCGTCTTAACTCTACTTCAGATTTGCAGACTTAAGATAGCATAAGAGTCAGATGAAGACCACAATATCAGTTCTGTTTGTGGTACAGCTTGCTAGAAAGTCTAACTGATTTTGTCTTCAGTGACGAGCCCCTGAGTCAGCTTTAGAAGGTGCAGTGTGAGCTTCCTCAACCCATGGGAGCTTCAGCCCTTTGAGTGCCAGTGTCAGGACACTCTTAAGTTAGACCCCTCTCTCTGCCCCAAGCACATGCTGATCCTTTTACCCTGGAATCCATTCTTTAAAAAAAAAAAAAAAACTTACTTATTGACTCTTTGTGAATTTCACATCATGCACCCCAATTCCACTCATTTCCCAGTCCTTCCATGTCTGCTGTCTACTCTTAACAACCTCCCTTCCACAAGAAAATAAAAAATGAAAAAAAAAATTTTTCCGTGGAAGTTACGTTGTGTCACATATTTTACCGTTTGCCCAAACAGCTTTACTTGTAAATGTCCGTTGCAAAATGAGTCATTGGTCTGGTTCATGGCTTCTGGCTAATACAGTCTTAACTAATACATATAATCTGGTTTGGGGAATAAAGTGCACAGTTATTTGTAAAGGCTGTTTTGAGGAAACAGTGTTGAAGTTTTTACAGTAATAATCAGAGGACAAACAAATGTGTCCATCATAAACTGATTAATAGTATAAATAGAGGATTACTAATTCATAGTTTATATTAAAACTTGTAAAGATTGAAAGAATTCTTTGATGTAGAATTTGGTGTGAAATTATTGGTAAGACTAGCACCTACTTCATTCACTGTTTTATGTAGTTCCCTTATTTTGAGAAAAAAAATAGTCAATGCTAAAAAGTAATGGAAACACTGGTTTTGAGATGTGAGGTTCCCTAAAGCATTGCTCTTCTGTTTGAATTTATAGCAATGCCCGATACTCTCTAGTATGAAGAGTCAAGGAGAAATCCATACCTGAACTGACATAAGCTCTCCATGCAGTGCTGTGGATTACCTGCTATTTTTAGGATTTCTATCAGTTGGTGCTTGAAATAATAAAATATACTTTAAGCAATATGAAAAAAAAAAAATCAGGAAAAGCAAAACAAAAAAAGAGATCTAGGGTTATACCTAAGGGGTGTAATTTGGCCTGCTTAATATGCTCATGGCCTGACTCCACTCCTTAAACCACACACATGAAAAGAATAGAAAGGTTCTGAGGTAGGGTGTGTGTGTGTGTGTGTGTGTGTGTGTGTGTGTGTGTGTGTGTGTG
>NW_026590831.1:0-38505 GCF_907164565.1 Psammomys obesus | reverse complement strand
GGAAGGAAGGAAGGAAGGAAGGAAGGAAGGAAGGAAGGAAGGAAGGAGGAAGGGAAGGGGAAAAAGGAAAAGAAAGAAAAAAGGGAGCTGTGCACTCTCGATAGGAAGCATGGGAAATGCACACTGAGCACTCACTGTGCCTTCGTTGAGGGCTTTGCTGATCAAAGAATTTTACTGCTCCCAGTTTAGAGACGTGGAGCCTAATGTTTACAGAAATTAAATGCTCTGTCAAAAAGACAGTGAGCTAGAAAGTAGAAGCCAGCAAAATTAGCTTAACACCTTCTGGGCCCCCAGGTCTCCACCTTACTCAATTTATCAAGCTTCTGCTTTGAACTTAAAACTCCAGCCTTTAATGATGTAGTAATAGGTAGGGGTTTGTACAGTCTTCCATGGCTTTTAATTCCAATTAAAAGGGAATTCAAAAGAAATTAAAACATACCCAAAGCCTACACAGAGAACTACAGACAACTGAGGACTGTGGAGAGTGGGAGAAACAGTCTTCCCCAGGGAAGAGCGCACCAATTAGGCATCCAGTACCCCAGGGTCAACCCCCAAAACATATATCCAAGTGACAGTATACAGACTTCGAAAGCTTATATTTACAACTGTGTGTGTGTGTGTGTGTGTGTGTGTGTGTGTGCAACAATTAATGAAAAAAGAGGCCATGAATTTGAAAGAGAGCAAGGAAGGTTATGTGGCAGGGCCTGAAGGGACAAAGGGGAAGGGGGAAATGATGTGACTGCAAACTCAAAAGCAAAAGAAGTCATAAAAAATAAATTAAAACTCTCTCTCTCACACACATGCACACACACACACACACACACACACACACGAACACACAGCACACTGACTAGCACAGCGTCAGTTAGGAGGGAAGAAGAGCTTCTTGCGCAGGGTGAAGGTGGGCTGAGGCATCTGCTTCCCCATGTTCCTCCTGTCGTCCTTATTGCTCACGTCGTAGTTCACGCCCGTCAGGATGCTGAGAATATCTTCGCCCCTGAAACACAAAGCGGTGTAAAGTGTTGATCAGGGCGACACGGTGGCCGTCGTCTCGCTGGCTGTGCCCGAGGAAGGTTCTCTAGTTCTGAGTGTCAGAGCATCAGGCGTTTGAAGTTGTAAGTCACTGAATCGAGGCCTCCCACGGCTGTCCTGGCAACCCCGTTTCCTCGCAGCACACTGAATTATCTATGTTTACTCTGGATCTCTGCCGGTTACAGGAAGCCTCAGCATCCCTGTCAGATTTGATTTCCTCCCCTCCTAGTCTCCGAGCTCCTCACTGGGCCCCATGTATTGTCAGTTGGGCCCCACACGTGCCTCAACATCCCCCTATGCCCTCTACACACAAAAGTCAAATGTTTCCTGCAGCCGCCCCCAACCCCACCCCCGCCACCCCCACCCTCGTCACCAACTGTCTGAGCGACTTCGGGACTCAGGACCTTCGTTACAAAATGAAAGCACCACTGACATTCCCGTCTCCTCCCTATGTGCTGTGGGAAACCCTCACTCTTCATACGCTCCAGCTGGGTGTGAGGTGGCGAACCTGAAACACGAAGCCCTAACCTCAGATGGACAGACTTGTGGCTTAAAAGTAGACCATGTTAGTGGAAACATAAGGGTCTAAGGGTCTCCTACTCTTCAGGACTTCCTGTGGTTTGCTAAGAAGACTCGAGGTTAGATAGTTAATACAGGATTTCTTTCCTAATTTTACAAGCATTACACTTATTTGTGTGTGTGTGTGTGTGTGTGTGTGTGTGCGTGCGTGTATGTGCACACGCATGACATAGTACACATGCGGTGGTCACAGGACAGCTTAAAGGAGACGGTTCCCTCCGCCATGTAGGCGCTGGGGCTCTAGTTCAAGTCATCAGACTTGGCAGCAAGGGCCTTACCCACTAAGCCGGCTTGCCAGCCCTTGAATGTGACTTGGGACAAAGGTGAAATACGCTAAACAGAGTGGACTCCTGCCATCTTGGAAGACTCCCAAAGGAGTTGAGTTGCCTTCAGTCAGGTTCCTACCAGAAGACAGAGAGCTGGACTGTGCGTTCAGCGTCCTCTCAGCTCTGCGGCACCCTGGTTGCCGAATAAAGGAAACTTCAGTAAATACGTTAGTTTTCCCGTCAGTGACACGTGCTCTCTCTCCCACTTTGCAACTGACCTGGGAAATACAGCTGTGCGAGCTACAGCTAGACACTCAGAGATGGGACACGCCCAGCGGGTACTGCTCTGCTTCATACATATTATCTCATCATAAAGCACTCTCTAAGGGGCTCTGACTACAGCAACTCGCAACACCGAGAAGGACCCAGCAGGCAAAACTCACTGAGGACATCTTTCCCTCAGGCTCTGGCAGAGTGACTGGATGTACCAGGTTCCATGCATGGGATCTCGGTAGGAAACACAGTTTTTCACCGTAGCCATCCCCAGCAGAAAGTCGGCCTCATCCGGAATATAGTTCTTGTGAGATGACGAGTCTATTTCTAAATAATTGTCTTCCTGTTGTGAGTCAGTCTCAACCAGTACAGCTTTCTGGTAGCTCTCCCCTTGACAAGCCTGAATAAAAAAGATTTTGGGTTTTCCAGCCAGGGAAGGACACTTTAAACCGGTGAAATAAGACGTGAGCTCATAGATGGAGGCTTCCTTCCCGTCGGTGCCGTAGATGATGCCCTTGTCTCCGTGGGAGAGGATACAGCACACGAGGCAGTCTTTGTTCTTGTGGTCCATGCTTTGGTAGGATCGCAGGACCTGGCACATCTCATCTGCTCTGCAGTCCTTGTAAGACACTATCTCAAAATGAAGCTCCTTAAAGGTCTCAGTCAGAGCATCTGAAAAGTAAGATAGGAAAACCACGGGTTACAGTAGTTCCCAGAACACAGCCCAGAGATGGATAAAACCCTGCAGGCAAGAATCAGAACCCGAGTGAGGCCTTCTGTATTACCAGCTGGGCCCCATAATGTTTATTGCTGCCAGCTGGAAGAACTGTGCACAAGAAAATTTGTTGAGTTCTCGCATCATGAGGATTCGTTTTGTTCTCATTCATTTTCACAGTTCGGCTATAGAAAGAGTTATATAGAGTTATATAGAGATTCTTTTCAAAATCCCCTTTCTTCTGAATTTTCATCTTTTAGCTTCTAGATTTACTATTACAAAATTCAATGCCCTTTTGGTCCCTGACTAGTTTACATCTTCATCTCCACCTTCACTCGCTTCTTGGATGGTTCTATTTCCTTTTTTTTTTTTTTTTTTTTTTATGGAACTCATGGTTGTAGAGGACTATGAATTCAGAACATGGCTGTCCTGGCAAGAGATCACGTCCAAAGACCTTTTAGGTCTGTGTGATCTGACTAGACTACAAACATGCCTTTAATCCAGGAGACAGAGGCAAGCAGATCTGAGTTAGAGGCCAGCTTGGTATAGAGCAAGTTTCTGGTAAAGAAAAGCTTAGGTCCAGGCATGGTGGTACACGCCTTTAATCCCAAATATTGAAGGTAAAGATAGTTTGTAGAAGAAAGCACCCATGTATGAAAGTGAATTCTAGCAGAGTGGCAGAAACAGTGATGAATCAGAGAAAGACTTTGTCAGAACAGAATACATCCAATTCTCACAAAAAGAGGAAGGAAAAGGAAGCTACTTAAGGGGTAATGAGAGAGGAGGAGGCGGCAGTTTTACTGAGACAGTAATAGAGGAGAGGTTGTAGAGAGAGAACTCAGTTGAAGACCGAATGAGCCAGAGAATGAGAAGGAGCCAGGATTAGAGCAGATTGCTAGAGTCAGTTTAAGGCCAAACAGAGCAACTCAGAGGCAGAGAGAGAAGTCACATTGTATAAGTCAGCTGGGAGAGGAGTCTGAGCCAGAACAGCTGAGTTGAGCCTTCTAGCCCAGAACTTAGTAAGAACAAGTAAGGGTGAGCTTATTCAGCAGTTGGTCTCAGAGGCTGAAAACATTATAGCCTAGATTAGATTGTAAAGAGGCTAGAAGCTTCCAGGACTAGGCCTAGGTTAGCAGACAGAGGCAGTGAGCCTCCCAGACAACAACTGAAGCAGGCGAATGAAAGTTCTTTTTATACGTGGTCACAGATCAGGTATCCTTGACCAGTATCCATGTTTTTTTGTTTTTGTAAATCCTTTTGCTCCATTTTCTATTGTCATATTCTTTTTGTTCAACTTTGCCTTCCATTTTTTAAATTGTTGCACATATATTTTAAATTATCATTTTGTGTGTATGGGTGGTTTTTGTTTGTTTGTTTGTTTTGCATGTACATGTATGTCACATGCATGCCTGCAGAGGCCAGAAAAAGACACTCAATCTCCTGTCTCTTGAACTGGAGTTAAAGACAGTTGTGAGTTGCCATGTAGGTGCTGGGAATTGAACCTGGATCCTCTGAATAAGCAGCCAGTGCTGTCAACTGTCAGCTCTCCAGCCCAATGTCCCCATACACTTATTTTTAAAGTATTCTTTCTATTCTGTGTCTTTTCATACCATTTTACTAACATTTTTTTTTTTTTACTAATCTCTGTAAGAATATTAAATACACTTGTTTTGTTTTGTTTTGAAGCAGGATTTCTGCTGTCCTGGAACTCACTCTGCAGAGCAGGCTGGCCTCCAACTTACGGAGCTCCACCTGCCTCTGTCTCCTAAGTGCTGGGCTGAAAGGCTTGAGCCATCACCACCCGGCTAAATACAGCTTATAAAAGCTTTTTCCCTACGGTATGTTAGTTTCATTTACACTGATTTTTTTTCTTGTTTGCATTTCCTTTCTTTGATATTAACTGGCTGAGTGGCTAAGACTCTGACAGAACACTTTGTGTCTGGGAGTATGCTCCGCTCACGGATGGAGTCTTCAGCAGGGTGCGCAGATGGGGGATAGCCTGTTCTCCAGGAGATCTCCAGGTCTCGCTATCTGTACATGACAATCTATAGCGACTGCAAGTGTCTGGAAACAACTCGGGTTAGAAATCTGACTTCCCGCATCCAGTACACTGAATTTTCTCTACTGACTCTTTTCAAAATGATGCCTCACTGCTTCCTCTGCTGAGCCTGGTATCCCCAAACTAGAGTCTCTCCGGTACATTTTATGAGGGTGCTCTCTCTGCCCCTCATGAGGGGAGGTAAAATCTGTCTCCAGGAGAAAGATCTGGGATCCACTGTGTCAACTGTAAGCGTTTGGTGAATTCTCAGTTTGCAGCTCATTGCCTCACCGAAGCTTTGCATTTCCTGTTCCTGAATCCTTCGTTCCGGGACTCTACAGAGTAAACAGGGTCACCTCTGCTGCGCTGTCTTCTGCAGTCACTAAGACTGTGCCTTCCGCTGCTCTGTACACCGTCTCTCCTCCTCTATTTCCAAATATGCCTTCAAACCTTTCATCAGCTGCTGTGCCCACTCCTATTCTCCTAGTCCTGGGGTAACCTGTTTGGTTTCTTTCCGTCAATGCTAAATATACACCGCCTGTCAGGAGATGATCCAGCTCCAGGAATGGAGAATAAAGCAAACACATTGGATCCTTACAAGTCTGAAGATCTTTTACAAGACTATAAGAGCTTTGTTTCTGTGGAAGGTTTGGGATTCCCTTGGAATGTGGGAGGCAGATTTAAAAATGACTGCAAAGTAGTTCAAGAGGCACAACAGCTGAGTGTCACAGAAACCAACACAGCAGCACCAATGTGGAGTACTAAGTACAAAAAAGGTTTTAAAAAAAAAAAAAAAAAGAGCCATACAAACTCAAATACAGGTCACCAACGCCAGGTACAAGAAAATGCAGAACCAGAGTAAGATATAATCCTTTCTTCTTGTCTTTCCTTCTTTTGTCTCTAAGCCCAGGCTGGCTTAGAACTTACCATGCCACTGAGAATGATCTTGAATTCCTAATTCCCCTGCCTTTGGCTTCTGTTACTATTCTGTTATGGATATTTGTATATATTAATGCTATTAATTAAAGTCTCACTGAAGTGAAGAGTTTTCAATGTCAACATAAATAGGCAGCTCCAAAGCATTCCTTGCTAGTTTAGCATTGTGTTGGTCACTCCCAACTCATCTGCCATCGGGTGACTTTTATAAGCTAAGTTCCTGCAGTAGTACCGACACCACAACAATTCCCCCCACCCCACCCCCGATCGATTCATTCTACAGAAATGTTTTGTTTTGTTTTGTTGACTTAAGAGTAAAGCTCAGGGCTGAAGAGATGGCTCAGTAGTTAAACCACTTCCCAGCTCCAGCTCCAGAAGGATTTGGTGTTCTCTTCTGGATCCAAGGACACACACACACACACACACCACACCACGCACACACACGCATGCACGCATGCATACACATACAAGGCATACTCACATAGAGACACATACACATAAATAAAAAATGAAATAAACGTTTAAAAAATGTTTAGATCATTGATGCTCTCTATTATAAACCAATTAGTAAGAGCTGTCATTTTCATGATACATGTAGTACTTTGATTTTAAAACCTAATTTAAAATAAAAACAGAAAACTAACAGGTGTGCAAGAATATTCTTTACCCCAACAAGAAAATACAAATGAAATTAATAAAATGAATAAAAAATGGGACCTTTAGGTCTGACCATTGTTCTCTCCTTTTTAATAATAATAAAGACCCACAGGAATAAAAATTACTTGTGCCTCTGCTTTGGATCCTACTGTACCTTCATCGTAGTTTGTTCCTTTTCTGTCCTTCATTGTGCGGAGCTTGGGTACATGCTTCCGCGCCTCGCTGAAATCGTTATTGTTGAAGATCAGACAGTATCCCCGAGGTTTGTTCTTCATTTGGTAAGCCTTGTCTGATGTCTGGAACACAAAAGCCCAGCCCGGGAGCTGAGGCTGCAGCTTGGACACCAGCTACTGCCCAGGAAGGGGTTCTGTGGCCTAGCAGCACTGGGAAGTGCGTGTTCCTGGCATTGCTCCAGCCAGATCTGCGGCAACTTTCCTGAAGACTACTTTATGCTCCTCCCTTCCCCCCCCTCCCCCCCCCCCCCCCCCCGCACAGCTTCCCATGGGATATACCGTAAGTGGGCCTGGGCCTATTGCCTACCCTGAGTGTACGTCACCACTGTCATGGCTGCCCATTACCATTGTGCTTGCCTCAGTTTCACTCATCACACGGAAGAGCTTCAGGCCCTGGAACACGTGTGCCATTTGTGGAGACTAGAGTCTGGGGACTTTGAGTTCCCTAAAGGGTGATGTCTTGGGAGGCCCCTCTGTGACTTTGAGACTCTTTTTGAGGTTTACTCAGCTCATCTGCATCTCTTGGCTAAGAGCTAGGGGCCTGCCCTTCACACATGATACAGCGCAGTCTCTGGATGTTTAAAGGTGATGCCTTAAGCCAGTGCGAAGGAACTCCATGGCAGGTGGAGAGCAAGGAGCTTTGTCAAGTTGTGCTTACAGGATCCTGACAGTGAAAACCAGAGGGCCTGCATTCTGCTCATTCTCTTACGGCTGTTTCAGGCTGAGTCTTGGCATTTAGGTAGAAGCCTCTGCTGTCTCCTGAAGTACAGGCTAAAAGGTAATGCCAGGCTTCTATGGCTTGAAAACGTAGGACTTTGATCAACTCTCCTCATCTCCTAGTAGCTTAATAGCTTATTCTAAGCTTTTTATAACACACTTGAGTTTCTCTACATATTGTACAAACTCTTTGCTTTTTAGTATGTTTTCTATGGCATAAAATACTTTACTAAACACAGGGTATATTCAGTATTTGTTACTATCCTGAGTGTTTCCTACTTAGGTAAATTTATTCTGATGCTATAATTCTAGCAGTTACTAAGAGTATCATGACATTTTCAGCTGCCTGGTGAAGACAGTTCTGTAGGGACCAGTAACACTGTGGACCTGTCTCTGCTTTCCTGACCAGCAAAGGCCTGTGACTCCGCTTGGGAACCCGCCCTGGTACGGACTCTTTCTCAAGGTGGATAGGATCTCCCATGCTTCCTGCCACAGGGAGGTTCACGGGCTGTCCTCGGTGAATTGCTGAAGACTGTAAATGCAAGCTGTGTCTAGGAAGGAAATCTCTCTACAGGCGTGACTGAGACATAAAACTAAGACACGCTGAGGTCCTATTTGTTGTCTAGAACAAAGGAAAACCTCTCTGCGAGGTCATGCTGAAAGAGAAGGCCTGGGAGAGCAACTCCCGAGGCTCCGAGCCCATACCCCATGTGCCCATCTTAACTGGTAGACCTGCTAGAAGAGGGGGAAGGGAGGCACACACCCTCCCCTTCAACAATTCCTGTATCTTTGCCTTTGATCTTATAATAAAATTACAGCCCGGTGTGGTGGCCCACACCTATCATCCTAGCACTGGGGAAATAAAGGCAGGGGTTCAGGAGTTCAAGGCCTCCTCCGCTACGTAATGAGCTCAAGGTTAACCAACAAAAACAAGAAACAGAAACTTCAATGCAAAGAAGGAGGGAGAGGATGTACCTGGGCCTTGCTGTCTTGTTCTCTTGGGGAGTCCCACGTTGTCAGCGTTCTTAAGCATATCTCCCCTGCAAGAGACCAAGAAAAACATCCAGAATGAGAGGCTTTGGGAAAAGGCTGTTTGGTAAAGACATAGGTAACACTTAGGATAACCTAAGGACCTTAAAGACATTTTTCAGGGCCCACACGCATGCACATTCGAATGTATTTATGCGTGAGCTCACGTGCGTGTGTGTACATTCACAAGCAAGAGCATGCTTATGTGTGAGCACGTGAGCATCTGTGCACGTATGCTTGACGTAGGGGGCACTCATGCTCTGGCGCATGGAGATCAAAGAGGACTTTGCAGAGTTGCTTCGCTGCTTTACCCTTACATGGATGGGTTCCAGAGCTCGAACTCACATCACCTGGCCTGTATGGCCAGCATTGGCCTCTAAGGCATTTTTTAAAATAAGCACTGAAACTGCCTTGAACATGCTTCGGATACATAGGTCTTGTAGGAAGGGCATTTAGCACGCCCGCGCCTGGAAAACCGAGCGCAAACTCATTTGTGAGGTGGTCATTGAAAAGGGCATGAGCTCAGGATGAATCCCTGACTCAAACACACTGAAGGCGCTGGCAGAGAGCCGGGCTCACGCAGCCACGGACAGAAGGAAGGACTGGCTCCCTTACTCAGGCACCTTCCTTTAAAGGAAGGTGATCCTCGGGGCCGGAGAGACGGCTCAGCTGTTGCAAGCTTAGCGCTCATCGCAGAGGACCAGAGGGTCCCAGCACCCACACGGTGGCTGGCGACCATCTGTGACTCCAATTTCAGATCGGATGCCCTCTTCTAGCCTTTATGAGACCCCACACCATGCACACATGTTCCCACATATACATGTAGGTGAAAAAGAAATCAAACTTTAAGAACAAACAAAAAATTTGAGAGAGCCAGTTGTGGTGCATGTCTTTAATCCTGGTTGCAGAGGCAAGGGGATCTCTATGAGTTGGAGGCCAGCCTGTGATACATACTAAAGCTAGGGCTACAGAAGGCGACCCTGTGTGGCGGGTCGAATAGGAATGGCCCTCATAGACTCTTGTTTGAATGCTTGGTCCATAGGGAGTGGCGCTATTTGGTACAGCCTTGTTGGAGTGGGTGTGGTCTTGTCTGAGGAAGTGGGTCACTGTGGAGGCCGGTCTTGAGATCTCACATATGCTCAAGCCCTGCCCAGTGGCACAATCTCCCTGCTGCCTGTGAACCAAGATGTAGCAACCCTCAGCTCCATCTCCAGCACCATGTCTGCCTGCACACTGCCATGTCTTTCCATGCTGATAACCTCTGACACTGTAAGCCAGCCCCAATTAAATGTTTGTCTTTGTAAGAGTTGCTGTGGTCATGCTATCTCTTCATGCAGTAAAACCCACACTGAGACACCCTGTCTCAAACAGACAAAAAAATTGAAGAAAACCTGTTTGTTCTAGCTAGCTTTCCTAGGTAAGAAAACAGGTCTGGAGAAGTTCCCCTCTGGGATGAACTAGGCAACTTGGCTCGAGCCTCTCAGGGTGAGGCGAGCACAGGACAGAGGATCTCAGTTGCAGGTTAAGCCTGGAAACCTGGACTTAATGCACGCTGGGCCAAGGGGCCTCTCACAGAGCAGAGAGACTTGAGGAAACTTGATCAGGAATGTTCCGGAAAAAGTCAGGCTCGGTGTGGTGCATGCCTCTGATCGTAGCACAGTTGAGACAGAGGCAGGCGGATTTCTGTGTTTCAAAGACAGTCTGGTCTACACAGGGAGTTCCAACACAATGAGAACTATGTAGAAAGACCCTGTCTCAACAAAACAAAACAAGAATGTTCTGGGGGGGAGAAATTGAATCTAGCTCCCATGACTCTTTGCAAAAGCAGAGAAGGTCAGAACAGAGTTAAGAGCCTCTTACATACTGAGTGCTCACTTCCAATATTCCCGTGGCTCTTGCAGAGGATTGGGGAGGAGGTGAGTGGCCAGTGAACTTTGCTCGAGATTGGGGTGTGGCAGAGGGTGGTGGGAACAGGAGGAAAGGATCTAGGGAATGTGTCTATGAGCATTACCGTCCAGAAATGATGCTGACGACTCTGTCCTTCCTTCAAGGCTCATTCTTCTCTCTGAATGAAAAAAGAAAAACTTGATCAGGAACAGCTTCCACTCCAAGGGCACTGCTGCCTCCCAGCCATCCATCATCTGTCTACCTGTGCTTGATTTTTCATAGTCGTCGATCTTCCCCAGCAGGCTCTTGTTGACCTGACCACAGATTGACTTCAGGATGTTCAAGTTTCCTTCCGCCAGGATGACTCTCTTCTCCATTTCTATGAAAATATCAAGCAGGCTCTGGGGAGGAGAGAACGAGGGGACAAACGGATTGAGCGCACAGGCTTGCGGATTAGGGCCTTTGTGTCGTTTGACTTCCACTTCTTCCAAACCTAGGGCCCAGCCTTCTTTTCCAAGTAGGTCCCCTTCCCACCTCTGAGCACATGGTGCTGTCTCAGAGTTGACGGGAGTCAGGAAGCCCATTCTGTGTTTCCTGGTCTACAAGGATTGAAAACTGGAAAGCTAGAGCAGCCATGTCAGGGCCACCCCGTGCCCAGGCCTTCTTCTCAGGCTAGTGTGTGCATGCCTTCATCTGTGGTCCAGCATGAGGAGTGAGGACGGGACAGCCCTGGACAGCGCATTGTACCCCGGCATCGCCCCTGGTCCCTCATCCACCTCTAAACCTCAGTTAATACACGCAGAGTCACAAGCACCACACACACACACACACACACACACACACACACACACACACACAGAAACACCACTCACTTGTGTGTGTGTGTGCACTAAAAAAATGCAGAGATACATTTGGACAAAGCATACATCAAAATTAGACCTTATACAAACACACACACACACACATACAAACAGACACACAGAGGGAGAGAAACCCACACACACAGGTAACACACACAGAGGCTCAGACCAACAGAGAAACCACCAAGAGGTATACACAGCACATACACAGGTACATATGCCACACAGGCATGACATACGCCGCATGTGGACACAGACACATACACCGTACAACCTAGTCATAAAGACACGTAATGCACACGGGGGTGGGGGTGGAGGGGGGATGACAAACAAGCGAACCTGAGGCATGTCAAGGGCAGCAGAAGTGGGGAAGATGGAACGCCAGGTCACCTTCTCTCCCCCGCCCCGCTGGGTCCCTGCTGTTGTTGAACTGTACAGCTTGCTTTCTCTGGCTCCCGGCTCTGCCCCGTGGTCACCCAGTAACACTTGACCGTGCAGGGGCCCGAGAACCAGAACTACTATTCCTGCCTAACTGCTGAGAATGCAGGGGCTGGGGGATAGCTCAGCCGGAAGAGTGCTTGCTGAACACGCAGGAAGTGCTGGCTTGCCACATCCTGGACCCTTGTAACCAGGACGGGTGACACGAGCCAGTACTCCCAGTGCTCAGGAGGTAAAGGTTAAGGTCATCCCTGGCTACACAGGAAGTTTGGATTCAGCCTGGGCTACGTGATACCATGCCTCAAAAACAATAAACAAACAAACAACCTTGAATTCAGTTTTCGGTTAGCAGTCCTCTCTGGTCCCAGAAACCCCGGCAGTGACCCATCTTGAGGAGGTACCAGGCCTTACCGAGTCTTCATGCAGCTTACATTTGGGGATCTCTTTGTTCAAAAGAAACTTAAAAGATTTCAATGTCAACTTGTCCACGTCTTCTGAGAGATTAAAGAGCATGACCCTGTGGAGGGAAAACGGAGACGCCTTAGAAACACGTTCTAGATCATTTCCCATCACTACACAGTTAACAGCAGGCCTCAAGCCCAGGTCCTCCTTAAAACAGCCAACTGCTCCTGCCTGCTGGGCCTCAGCATGAGGCTAGCACGGTGGTGAGCATCTACTGAGTCAGGTCCAACCAGCCCACCCTGGGCAAAGTCCCACCGCCCATGGCTTCCAACTCACTGTCACTAAAAGAATCTTGCTGCTCTTAAATCGATATAAAAATCAAGACCCCTGTGCGATGACTCAGGAAATTATATTCTCCTCAGTGCACAGCAGAGGTGACTCCCTTCCAAGAACTGACCAGTGTTCTCCTAGCCATTTCCTTCAGGAAGAAGGCTGGATATTTGAATATTTGGTTCTAGAATAAAAGGGACTCTGAACACACACACACACACACACACACACACACACACACACACGCACGCATATCTCCAACTCTGGAAAGACCAAAGACTCTCAACACAACCAGCTGCTATACCATCCTCCGGCTCCACGTGTCTACGGGCCACGTGCAATCGCACCACATGGCCCCGGTGTCCCCGGGGCTCTGTTCTCTCACGGAACCTACAATCATTCCCCCTAGAAAGATAACTCATTTGTTACAACAGCCTGTTTATAAACTGCCTAAGTGCCCTGACAGCCTAGCCCTTCCATTACCCCGAGATTTGTGAGGCGGGGTGCTTGAGTGCAGGGGCCCAGACTACCCTCATTGTAACTCTGAGCCCATCATCTTTGACCTCTGTGACTTTAGACATGTTACGTTTTTTTTTTTTTTCCTCTCATCTGTAGATAGAAGTTAAATGTACATCTACCTCATAAGCAGGTGTTAATTGCCCGAGTTTCCTTGGGTAACAGTCATGTGTAGCTCACTGGGCGTGTGCACATTCTGAGATGCAATTTCCTCACTTCGTGGACGTCACATTGTGCTCTTAAACTAAGAGTACTGTGGCATCACTAGGCAGCATGTCCTCCCAGGACCAAGGTCACTTATGCAATCTGCCACTGCCCAAACCATTAGGCAGCACACGAAAGCACACTGAGAGTTCAGTAGGTCACAGAAAAATAACTATTCCCTGGCACATTTAGGATCTTGGAAAATGCTTGCCAAATGAATAACAGAATGTTTGAGGAGTCAGCAAAACTTGGGGTGAAGAGGTGGCTGCTGGAGGCTGGTCTGATGTGTGTTACTGGCCCTCAATATCTGGTTACACCTATCTTTGGTTTGTAAACCTGCCTGAGACATCTCTGGTTGATTAATTAGCCTGTACCTGGTCAGAGCAGAATGGGGTATGTGTGGCGAAGGTTCCCAGACTTTTAAGGATGGAAGAATCTCAGGAGGTATCACAGGAGACAGACAGACGGGAAGAGAGGAAGGAGGAGGACACCAGGATGGGTTAGCCTGAAGAAAATACCATGTGGGCTGAGGAAGGCCTCCAATAATGTTGTGAAAAGGCCCAGATGGAGAATATAAGCAAGTACCATGGGATTATGGCTGAAAAGTGGTCCAGCTGAGGATTGAGGTGGATGGCCTTGGATGGGGGCTGGGAGATGGATGGTGAGAATATTAGACAGTCTAAGTCCTGTCTGGCCCAACATAAATAAATAAATAAATAAATAAATAAATAAATAAATAAATAAATAAATAGATAGATAGATAAATAAATAAAAAATAAATAAATAAATAAATAAATAAATCTAACAGGTGTCTATGTCTCATTATTTGTGATATCAGGTTAAATAATACCGCCATGATAATCTTAGGGCTAATAATAAACATTATGTAGCCCAGCACCCATTTCAATTATTTACTGCAACAGATGTCTCAGCAGTTAGGAGCACATGACGCTCTTACAGAGGACCAGAGTTCACTTCTGGGTACCCAAATCAGGCTGCTCTTTAAACTTTTGGAAAAAAAAATAATAATAATAAGTCAGCAAAACTCTCAATAGTATTGTATAAAGGAAAATAACCTTAATGAGCAAATATGTTAGTTTCCAAGTTGAGTTAGAAAATATAAAATCCTGAAAAAGAAATAGTATAGAAACAGAATATACCTCATATTACCACCATCTCAAAAACTCAATCCCAGAAATACTTCCATAAAGGATTCTCGGTTTGGCCAAGACTGGTCCACCCCAAGCTACTATGACTCTTTTAACTTTAGTTCAAAGTTTCCTGACCCTGATATGTAACAGTTTCCTGGAGATTGAAACTTTCCATTCTGCAGGGAAGCTCCTTGAGCAGGAAGGTAAACAACTCTAAACAGTTTCAGGAAGTCCTTGAAACCGACCAGATTCACTCGGCCCCTCCCTGCCAAAGTAAGCAATAAAAGCCAGAGTCCCACTCAGAGAGAAGGAAGCTGAGCTGCAAAGAGAACTCTTAACACCAGAGCAGCTGCTGGGAAGAAGGGGAGACCACGAGACCAGCCGAGCTGCTGGAAGAGGTTTAGACCAACTGAGGCACCTGGAAAGGACCCTACTCTCCTGTTGAGCCACCTTGAAGGCTGTGCAGTGCACTCTGGTTCCCAGTGTGTGAGCTGTCACCATCCTGGGAGGAGCTTTGGTGATTCAGCTGTCTTTGAGTCATTTCTGTTCCTGTGTGTAAACTCCTCACCCTTATTCTTGGAAGTAAACCCAATGAAACTCATTGATTCACCAGGTTGGACCTTGGTGGTATTGGTATTTTGATCTGACATGGGCTCCTTATCTGGGGTGAGCAGGCATATGTGTTGTGTCTACCCAGAAAAAGTTGTGTCCCACAACAGTCCCTTTATCTTCCTTATTACCCAGACCAACTGGCTTCATTAGCATTATTTGAAGGGACTCTGGCCAGCATGGCTCTGACAGGCCTTGCCTTTCTCCCCAATTCCCTCTGCCTTACTAAAAACCAGTAGATAACATTTCCAAAGCTAGCCCTTATTTTGCTGAGGCCGACTACCAAGGTGCAGCTATCAAAGTATGGAAATCCAGCAATCAAAAGCCCCCTTTGGTTCACCTAATTATCATGCCCAGTTAAAATTAAACACTTCAACCTAACATGGCGTTTCCCCCTTTATCTTTATAAACTGCCCATTTTCCCATGGACCACTTCTGCCTCCTCTCTATCCAGGGGCAGTCCTTTGTCCTCCAGGACAAATACCCCTCTCCCTTGCTCCCTTCCCCTCTCCCTCATCCTCTACCTTCTGTCTTTGTCTCTTATTCCCTGCCCTTTGACCCTCTGGGACAAATAAATCTCCTTTGTGCTGAGAACTTGGTCCTGGAGGTCATGAGCCAATACAACTCACTTCATTAATGTGCCAGCAGAAGTTATCATTTGAACTAAAACATCAAGTCCAGCGGCGGTGGGGCACAGCTTTAATCCCAGCACTTGGGAGGCAGGGGCAGGTGGATCTCGATAAGTTCCAGGCCAGCCTGGTCTATAGAATGAGTTCCACGACAGCCAAGACAGAAACAAACAAGACCGCCTAGAGTTTTCTCATGGTGGTAAGGCTCCATGTGTGCGTGTTTTTATGCTCCTGGCTCATGTTAGACAATGGTGAACAAGCCTTCGGCAAAGACCCTTCTTTGCGCAATCAAAGAGTTTAAGCCTTTGACAGGTACTGTCCTAGTCAGGGGACTTAGGATTCTCTACAAGGAGGGTAAAGACTCCTGCCTTGGCATTGTGGTTTGCCTCAGCCTAGCTCACAGGGCAGGAACTTTTAAGAGCCCAAGATGATGGCACAAGTTGAGGACACACACACCCCTGACTTTCCTACTTCTGGGGCCATCCCTTCTTACGATGAATAGGCGCCCTAATGAATAAACTCCTTATAAAGATCATAATTCTAGGAAACCCAAACAATACAGCGCTCCTGGCTGACTCCGAATCTTTTTAAAGTCACTGTATTCCTACGGTGTGAGGAGTTGCCTAATGTGGGCAAAGGGTGTTTGTAGACAAAATCTTATTCAGTTGGGGCCATATTGGAGGAGGTGGGGTCTAATCCAAAGTCTGGTATCCTAATAAGAAAAAGGAAACATTGAGAACAACAGCTCAGACAGACACTTCTGTAAGACGGGAGCCAGAGGCTAGAAGCTGGGTGTTCCTCCAAAGAGAAGCCAGTCCTGCTAGCACCTTGATTTCTGAATCTGAACCCCAGAACTAGGAGAGAATAAGATTTTGTTGTTGTTGTTTTCAAGACAGGGTTTCTCTCTGTAGCCCTGGCTGTTCTGGAATGCTCTGTAATCCAAGCTGGCCTGAACTCAGAGCTCCATCTGACTGCTTCTTTCTCCCAAGTGCTGGGATTAAGGGAATATGCCACCACACTGGGCTAGATTAATGGTTTTTTGTTTGTTTTGGTTTTGGGTTTTTTATGTTGTTGTTATCATTTTTTGAGACAGGTTTTCTCTGTATAGCCTTGGCTGTTCTGGACTTGTTCTGTAGACCAGGCTAGCCTCTACCTCACAGAGATCCACCCACCTCTGCCTCCCTGAGTGCTGAGATTAAAGGTGTATGCCACCATGCCCCACTTAAGTTAATGTTTTAAGCATTAATAATAGTGATTATTATTATTAATGTTTGCAGTACTTAATTATGATAGACCTGGGAAAATAATACATCCAGTATCAATATCACAACTGTCAAGCCTGAAGTAGGAAGCCATACGATAAGGAAAGAGTGGCTGCCAGAGCTGGCTGGGAGGTGTAGAGGTATGTGAATTTAGAACATGGCTGCACTGGCAAGAGATCACGTCCAAAGACCTTTTAGGTCTGTGTGATCTGGCTGGACTACAAACATGCCTTTAATCCAGGAGACAGAGGCAAGCAGATCTGAGTTAGAGGCCAGCCTGGTATAGAGCAAGTTTCTGGTAAAGAAAAGCTGAGGTCCAAGCATGGTGGCACACGCCTTTAATCCCAAACAATGAAGTTAAAGACAGTTTGTAGAAGAAAGCACCCATGTATGAAAGTGAATTCTAGCAGAGTGGCAGAAATAGTGATGAATCAGAGAAAGACTTTGTCAGAACAGTATACACCCAAAATCTCACAAAAAGAGGGAGGAAAAGGAAGCTACTTAAGGGAGTAGGATGAGAGAGGAGGAGGCAGTTTTACTGGGACAGTAATAGAGAGTGAGGGTACAGAGAGAGAACACAGATGGAACAAACCAAAGAAAGAAAGGGAGGAGCCAAAAGAAAGATTAGAAAAAATTGCTGGAGTTGGTGTGAGGCCAAGCAGAGCAATTTAGAGGCCGAGAAAAAAGCCAGATTGAGTAAGTCAGCTGGAAAGGAGTTTAAGCCAGAGTTGAACAAGCCAGCCCAGAGCTCGGTAAGAACAAGAAAGGAGGAGCTGATTCAGCAGTAAGTCTTAGAGGCTGAAAACATCGTAGGCCTAGGTTAGATTGTACAGTGGCTAAAAGCTTCTAGGACTAGGCCTAGGTTAGCAAACAGGGGCAGTGAGCCTCCCAGACAACAGCTGAAGCAGGCGAATGAAAGTTCCTTTTCCAGGGAGGCTTTCCCATGCCACGGTTTGCTAACAAGGAAAGATGATGAAGGCCAGCGCTAAAGCTCAAGTAGAAATATTGTAAAAGCAGAACCAAAACCCACATCAAGAAGGGCTGAGCACAAGGCATGTTGAAAAGGAGAAGAAGACAAAGTGCTTCTATTTTTAAGACCTGGTCACAGAACCATGATCTTGCCACTGCATGGAGCCTGTTTCACAGTGCCACTGTTTCTAGAACCACTGAGAAGACAGATCTCTGGGCCTGTCAACAGGGGGTTGCAGGGGGGAAGGTTAAGTTGGGTTAACTGCAGTAGCTAAAGGCTGGCATCATTCTGTAGGCCATGGTCCCAGAGAGCGTAAGGGAGAGAGTGAGCGGAGCACTGGCTTTGCCTCTGCCTCCTGACAGCTCACACATCTTGAACAGCCAGCTACCCCCTGCCTCTGTTGCCATGACTTTCTCATCAGGACGGACCGCACCCTCAAACCCTAAGCCGAAATAAACCCTTCTTTAAGTTGCTTTTGTCACAGCAGCAAGAACTATCACTAATACACACGGTCTGTCCCGCTGGGGTGCAGTCCAGTTTATAGGAGCGCAGCCGTCTGTGTGGGGCCGGACCTGGTGAGAGAGCCCAGTCCCCTGAGTCCTGAAGCCACTGAAGGGTTCCACGTGCATACACGGGTGGGGAGGGTGGGCCGTGTGGGACGTAGTGAGGCCCTAGCCATGGACAAATAAACACAGGTTGTGGGTGCCAGAGATCAGGGTGTATTATTCACCGATGGGTGAGCCTGCCTTAATCCAGGGCCATAGACCTGGTTTTTAAGTTCCAGAAGAGAATCCCCCCAAAGGCACAGATAAAGCGAAGTATTCCCGGCTTATTTCCGCGGGGGAGAAAACACAGCTGAAAGCCAGCACTTGCCATTCCCCTGCTAGGCCCAGGGGCGGCCTGCCGGGGTTCCTCAGCTGGAGTAGGCCGAGGCTTCCTTAGAAGTAATCTTTGCCCACAATCCAATCCAATCCGTTACAATCTGTTACACCAGACGCATGAACATGTTTAAACGAGTGGCCACTTAAAAAGTTATTAAGTTTACCAGGGGAAAGGGCAACAGTGCTCTCTTGTTTTTCCCAGAGCCGGGTCCTTCTTAGCTGGTCGGTGTGGCTGCCTCATACCCGGCTGGAATACGTGTTTATCTTCCTCAGTGTTCCCAGACTCACCATTTTATTAAACTTCCCCTCTTTTAACTCTCTTTAAGAAGAAAGAAGAAGAATGTTTATTTAAGACCTTATTCCAGGGGTCTGGAGAGACGGCTCAGTAGTTAAAGAGTTCCAGAGGACCTGGGTTCAATTTCCAGCACCCAGATGGCCGCTCCCAAACATTTGTAGCTCCAGTTCCAGGGAACTTGACCGTCTCTTCTGGCCTCCATGGGTTCCAGGGACTCATGAGACACACACACATACATACAGGCAAAGCATTCAAATTGTTTTTCGAGTGGGGGCAGGTCACAACACTGCCGATACAAAAGCCATATTCTGGGCTGGAGAGATGGCTCAATGGTTTAGAGCACTGGCTGCTCTTGCAAACATGCCGGACCAATTCCCAGCATGCACACAGCAGCTCACAACTGCTTGTAGCTCCAGGTCCAGGCAATATAACGTCCTCTTCCGGCCTCTGCAGGCCTCCTACATGCAAATGGCATACAGACACATGCAAGCAAAATACCCGCATCATAAAAATAAAAATAAGTTGTTTTTTTTTTAAATATCAGCATACCTGAAGGTCATGTTCAGTTTGAAAAATGAAAAATTTAAATTTACTTGTTCTTTCACGTGTGGATATACGCATTGTGGTGGTCTGAACGAGAAATGTCCTTCATTGGTTTGCAGATTTGAACACCTGGTCCCCAGGCTGCCTGGAGAGGTTACGGGGCTGTTAGAGCCCTGCCAGAGGAAGCACACCCCTGGACAGACTTTGAGAGCCTCAGCCTCGCCCCGCTTGCACTTCACACTTCCTGTTTCCCGTGTGCACGGGAGTTCTCAGCTTCCTGCTCCTGCCACCACGCCTGCTGGCTGCCTTCTTTCCTCTGCCATTACCAGCCCTCTGGAACTGTAACCCAACATACAGTCTTCTATAAATTGCTTTTCGTCGCGGTGTTTTACCACAGCAACAACTACCACACACAGGGCGTTGACCATATACCCCCAACCCTGGCCTCTCAGCCTCCTGTAGCCAGATTCCTTCCTCCCCCACCCCCCCACCCTCAACTCCCATTAAGTGCCTTTCTGTAGCATGCTTCATGAAAAATAAATTCTTTTCCAGCCTTAGCATTTTTTATCCTCTTAACTGTGTATTTAGCCCCTAAATGTCTTCCTTTAGCCCAGTCTCAAAGCCACTTATGGACCCCAGCAGCAGCAGCCACGGGGACATGTCCCTTCTGTCCACACTTCCGGCCCCCCAACCCCAGCATCTCTACCCACCTGTAGGGAGAAACCTGGGCTTTGTCTAGAACCTGCAGCTCCATCACCATGTCCTCCTTGCTGCTGTTTAGGACGTTGGTCAGCAGGTCCAGCCGATGGATTCGGAAAAGCAGCTCCTTCAGGAAGGACAGATTGCCTTCCTCCAACATTTCCTTTTCCTGCAGGCTCTGAAACAGCATCAGGGCATCGCTGATGGACTCCTGTTTCTTCTGTGGGATGTAGTCCAGGCACAAAAACTTGAGGGCAGCCAGTTCTTCACTGCCCAGGTTTTCAGCAATTTCGTAAAGACAGCTGTTGAAATCCATTCTTCCCCGGGGCTGGGAGAGCGGCAACCTAGGTCAACACATGATGTCGTGATCAAGTGAGAAAGTAAAGTGACAACTGCCAGGGCGCCTCCTGCTAAATGCTGATCACATTTACCGTATCCCAGTCACTTTAGAGGAAAGAAACCGAATAACAGGAAACAAAACCGGAAGTTCCTGCTTCTCAGGAGCTTTTGTTTAGGAGGTGGGTGGGTATACAGAAAGCCACTGGTCAGATGGTTGCCTCTGAGAACTATTTGACAGTCTTGGCAACAGAGGTTCCTGCAGGTGAGAGGAGGAGGCAAGAAGAGCAGTTCTTGAAGGAAAAGTGCCTACGAAATGTGGAGACAAGTTGGACAGACACGAGAGTTCAGCAGAGTAACCTGACAGGGTCTAGAATAGATTGGTGGTTGACTCTGCAGGAGGACAGCAAGCTTCGTGGCCAGGAACATGGGTTCTGCCTGGATTGAAGCCTGCCTGTACCACTGGCCGCTCTGCCTTGGGAAGCTGCTTCCTCAGACACTTGTAAGTGTCTCCGTGTGTAAAGTGATGGGGAGAAGGCTACCTTTCTTCTGAGGTTGTGACTCTGAGGTACTATCCAACAACACTCAGCTGCTAACACCAAAAACATGCCAACCTCCAGAAAAGAGAAACCCTGGTCATGGGACCTGTCTCCATTAGCTTCTATTGCTTTGATAAATACCATGACCAAAAGCAACCTGGAGAGTGGGGAGGTTTGTTTGCTCTTATATTTTAGAGTCCATCATCCAGGAAAGCCAGGGCAGGAACCCCGAGGCAGAAACTGATGCACAGTCCGTGGAGGAGTGCTTGCTTACTGGCTTGCTCCTCAGGGCTTGCTCGGCCTGCCTTCACGTAGCACCCAAGACCATCAGCCCAGAAGTGAGCTGGGTTCTCTCACGTCAATCATCAAGAAAATGCACCACCAACCTGTCCACTGGCCAGTCAGGTAGGAGCCTTTTCTCAACTGAGGTTCTCTCTTCCCAAAAGACTCTAACTTGTGTCAAGTTAACACAAAAACTAGCCAGAACAGTAGCCAGACAGGACCTGGGATACTGAGTGTTTTTCTCCCCTCCTCACTGTTTCTATTAAGTTGGAAACTGAGAACATTCATTTGGAAGTAGTATTCCTCAGACTCCTCAGCTGAGAAGATCTTTGTCTTACTCACGAGATGCCTTGCCCTTAAGAGGTGAGTCCAGATGGCAACTGTCTGAGACCCTTCCATGAGAAAACCTTTCCACCCAGCCCAGCTCCATCACTTCCGTGGTATTCCAGACACTGCCCTTCATCTTAACCTCAAAACTGTCTTCTCCCCCACAACAAAGAGAATTGTTCTTGAGTCTTTGTTTGTTTGTTTGTTTGTTTGTTTGAGACAGGGTTTCTCTGTGTAGCCTTGGCTGTCTTGGACTCACTCTGTAGACCAGCCTGGCCTTGAATTCACAGAGATCCATCCGCCTGCCTCTACCTCCGCAGGACTGGGATTTCAGGCGTGCACAGCCACTGCCCAGATTGTTCCTGAGTCTTAACTTTGGCAGTCCCTCCTCTTGAAACTTCATGGCTGGAAATACTAAGCTGGCCAGCAGCAGGAGACAATGACCAATGGAACACCCCATGGCCTTCTGTTATACATCTGACAGAAGGGTATTTTTAGCTGGGTATGGTGGCTCACCCTGTAATGCCAGCACTCGAGATGCAGAGGCAGGAGGATTGTTTAAAGCTCAAAGTCTACACGGTTCACATAGCAGTTCCAGGGCAGTTAGGTCTATAGAGCGAGACTCTGTCTCAAAACACACACACACACAAAAAAAAAAAAACCCACATAAATAATTACTTAAATATATTTTTATTGTCATAGTAGAATAGTTTTCATTTTTTTAATGGCCCCAAAAGACTTGTAGTTTTCCCTTTCAGAAATGGCATTCCCCTCCATGGTGACAGTAACTATTGATCTCTGTGTGTAAAAATTCAAAATATAGTAAACTAAAATATGGTCACATTGTTGCTATCATATGCCACTCACATAGTCACACACGCACACACAAGGATACACAAACATAAAAACTGGAATCAGACTACCTATGAAGATGCACATGGCTGAGTTTTATTGTGTTGATGTTCATAATGAACACCAATGTTCCACACAGCACATTTTTGTGTTTCTTCATTCATTGCATGTACATATAGTGGGACTTACTGGAAACAACTGTCTCTAAATTGTTTTTTTTTCCTTTGTTTTTGTTCTTTGTTTTCATTTGAAGAAACACGTCCTTTATCAGCCAGTGGTGAAACATGTCTTTAATCTCAGCACTCATGCGGCAGAGGCAGGTGGTTCCCTGAGTTCAACACTAGATGAGTTCCAGACTGAGTTCCAGGACAGCTAGGGCTATACAGAGAAACCCTATATCAAAAAACAAAAGAGAGAGAGAGAGAAAGAAAGGAAAAGAAAGAAAGGGAAAGGGGGGGGGGGGAGAGTCATGACAGAAATACAGATCACAAAGACCAGAAGACCAAAGAGGAAACAGAAATCAAGAAAGAAAATACACATCCAAAAATTACAACTTCAGAAATCAGCATCTAGATCTCTAGTCATTCCAAACCCAAATGCTTACATGTCAGTATAGGAACATGATCAGACATCCAGGGAAACATGCCACCTACTACAACAGGCCCTGGGTATTCCAACACAGCCGAAGCACAAGAAAGTGACCTTAAAGCCAATTTTATGAAGATGATAGAGGCCCTTAAAGAGGAAGTGAATAAATTTTTGAAGAGATCCAGGAAAATACAAACAATGAGAGGAAGTGAGTAAGTTCCTTTAAGAAAGCCAAGAGAAAACACAAGCCTAGGGAATCCTGGGGATGGAAAAGGCGGTCAAACAGGAACTATGGACTGAAGCATTGCCAACAAAATACAAGAGACAGAAGAGAGGCTCTTAGGCATAGCAGATATGGTAGCAGAAATTGATACATTGGGAAAAAAAAAATTAAATCTAAAAAACTCCTGACAGAAAACATCCAGGAAATCTGGGACACTATGAAAAGACCAAACCTAAGAATAACAGGAATACAAGAAGGAAAAGGCCGGGGAAATTTTTTTTTTTTTTTAACAAAATCATGGAAGAATGTTGGGCTCATGGACCGTGCCTCCAGAGGAATTGGCATGGGACTAGCAAGACTGGAGCATGTTCAAACCCTGGACATCTCACCTTTAAGACTTAAAATCTCGTCCTGAGAATGGAAGGCGTGGAACAAAGCCCCCTCCTTGCTTTCTGTCCTGGCCTCAGGAGCATGTGACACAGCCCCCAAGGTGGTCACTCAAGGTTACAGGTCAGTCACCTGAACTTGTCTCCTGTTATCTTTCCCCACGCAAACACAGCCTTGGCAGCGTCCTAGTCTCAGCCAATGACATGCATTCATCCCCCAAATCCCTCCCACTGCCCAAGGTGTATAAGGCTCTGCTTCACATGAAATAAACGGGCCAGCACCATCTACTTCATCGCTGGACCAGGCAAAGACGGGCATTCGCCCACACCCACCAGCATGAAGATGTCAGTTTAACCAAAGAGCGGTCACACTGGGGTACCATTGCCACCTTGGCTTCAGAACTCCGAGTTTCTGCTGCCGTTTGCTACCGGCATCTCCTTAAGCAGAGCTAACTGTGACACGGTGAAAAACCTCTTCTCCACGGCTCCTGTGCTACCAGAATTCTTGGCGCGCAGACTTCACTCCGCATGCTCCAGTTGTTCCTGAGGAAAGTGGAACCTGGGACCCCAAGTTCCATTCGTTTCTGCCCAGAAGCCAGCAGCACTCAGACCTTCCTGAGAGCACTTCCAGGGCAGGCCAGCGGAGGGGAAAGTGGAACCAGAGAAGAAAAATTTTTCTAACTTTAAGAACATGCCTACAAAGGTACAGAACACCAAAAATACTGGACCAGAAAAGAAAGTTCCCCTGACACACTAAACATACAAAACAAAGAAATATTAAAAGCTCCAAGGGAGAGGCTGGAGAGATGGCTCAGAGGTTAAGAGCACTGGCTGCTCTTCCAAAGGTCCTGAGCCACATGATGGCTCCCAACCATTTATAATGAGATCTGATGTCCTCTTCTGGCACGCTGTATAAATAATAAGTAAATCTCTTAAAAAAAAAAAAAGATCCAAGGGGAAATGGTCAAGTATCATATAAAAGAGCTACTAGAATTATACCTGACTTCTCAATGGAGAATATAATAGCCAGAAGAGCAGAAGAGCATGGACAGATGTCTTTGAGACTCTAAGAGACAAGACGAAAGAAAGAGGGAAAGAAAGAAAGAGGTCTGGAATTCACTGCGCACCAGGCCAGTGTTCCTGCCATAGTTTTTCAAGAGCTGGGATTAAAGACTTAAAGACGTGTGGCACAACCAGCACATCTGCATATTAATTGTTAGAATATCACCATACTCAGAGACTTTCTTCATCTTCTACATGCCCCTATTATTTTCCTTTTTAAAGTGAAACTGAATTCAGTATTGGTATAGGCCTGTGAGAGCCACAGTGAGTGTGCAAGGGTCAGAGAACTCAGGGAAGTGTTCCTGCCTTCCCTTCACAGGGGTTCTGGGGATCCAGCCAGGTTACACAGCAGGTTCTTTCACTTGCTGTGCTGGTCTTCCTCCATTCCTTTCTTAAATAAAGTGTTAGAACTGGAGAGGGAGAGGGAAAATGAAAATGAAAATAAATGCTGACTTGGGTGTGTTCGTGCGTTGAGGACTGCGTGGTGCAGAAGACAGGAAGTGGACTTCTGGGAAGTCCACCCCAGAGGAGGCAGCAGCTCTGAAAAAAAGCATCAGAACCCAAGTTCTTAAGAGAGCTGGAAGCTTGGCCTCCCCCAGACAGCAGCAGCTTACACAGCTCTCACAGAAACCCAAGAATGACCCAAAGGACAGTTTCCTTGACAGGGCTTTTTAACACACTATGTTAGAACAATGACCGAAACTTAAGGAAAGAGAGGAAGGGAGGGAAGGAGGGAGGCGGGGTAAGATTCTAAATGAAATCCTTACACCAAAATAAACTGCAAATGGGTAAAGAGTCGAACCACAAATCGCTCTAAGTGTGCACACATGTGCTCAGCTGCTGACGCGCTTGTTGGGGTGGGAAGACAACTTTGTTATTGGCTCTCTCCCTGTACCTTAAAAGGGTTCCAGGGATCAAACTCAGCTCGCCAGGCTCGCTTATCCAACGGCTTTACCAGCTGAACCTTGTCACCACTCCTCAAAAACAATTGGAAATGATCTTGTGGTGGGAAATAAAAAAAGAAAGAATCAAAATAAAATAAAGTCATTTAAATCTTGTCATTTTTTTAAAAATAATTCTCTGGTCACATTTGGCATTGTATACTGAAACTTATTCACATCTCTCTACATAAATATATATGTATAAATAAATGAGGAGTTTGTCATATTATGCATATCTTATTATTGCTGTCAAATAATCTCAAAAAATATATTTCCACTATGTAATATATAAGAACATTTTATATCTTATATATGTATGACCTAAAATACTTAAACGTAGATCAGTGTTTGTATTATGACATATAAGTGTTCAGAAGTGTCCAGAACAGCATAAACCATTTATCTCATTTTGCTAGAAGCCTCTGAAGAAACCGTTACTACATTTTCCTGTTGCACTAAATCACAACTTAGCTCAGCTCCTCAGACAGAGATAGGCTCAGATTCCCATGTGTCCAACAGCGCACACACTAAAAATGTCAGATTTCTGTGACCCTAGCCAGCCTGCCTGGGTAACTTGGCAAGTTTCAGGCCAGCAAAAGACCCAAGACAGAACACACAGAGACACAGACAAACCTGCGTGCATTCCTGCAAACATGCACCACACATCCATAAAAGATATACTATTTTATTCTATTGATACAGTGAGGAACTTCAACAGAGGAACACAAATAGTCTTATTTTCAAATGGGTACAACTACCAAAAACATTAAAAGTTAAAAAGAAAGAAAGAAAGAAAAGAAAAAGTTGCACATAAAATGGAGCATGTGGCCGGCCGCTACTGGGGAGGAAGGGCCTACGTTAAGCCTGAGGCTAGCTCCAGGGTCCAAGCTCACCACGGCCTCCGTGCCAGGTGACTAATCTCAATCCTTCGATGAATAATCAGGCATGTCCAGCTATTCCCGCTCCTCTGTGGTTGAGATAACTTCCTTCAAGAATTGGGGTGAGGATGGGGGGTGAGGACAGCATGAAATGAAACTCGCTAGACTTTCCAGGGATAAAAGTCGACACGTCACCCAAAGCCTGAGAGTACCTAAAGGCTCCATCTGGCTGCTCCTGCCTCCAGGCAAGGTTGCTCTCAGAATTGGGCTCCCCTCAGCCCTAACGAATGGCACAGGCAAGTGCAAACAAGACACCCCACAGGCCAGAGGGAATTCAATCCATCCCAGTAAAGGCAGTCAAGTGTCGGTAAAATGTACAATCAACCCCACCATTTTCTAATTGAATGTAACTCATAACTTCCCTTGTGAGACACCTAACGTCGCCGCCGGTACAGATTTCTGGGTTTTCAATCTGTCCTTCATTCTCTGGACTGTCTTGTTTCTTTTTAGTTTCTCAAAAACAGAAATGAGCAGCTGGGGAGGTAGTTTGGTGGGGCAGTGCCTGCCTAGCACGTCTGAAGCCCTGGATTCAATCCCCAGCACTGCAGATTTACAAAGAGAAAGAGCAATGGCTAAGACTGTGTCTGTGTTTGAGGTGTGCATGCGTGTGTATCAGAAAGATGTGCCGTTTGGGGGGTAAGTGAGATGGTGAGGAGATGGCGCAGCCAAGTCAACTGAGATTTAAATTTTAGCTTCTGCTCAAAGAAGGGGGGCTTCAAATAGAAGGCTGCACTTGCAACCTTCCAGGGACACCCAAAAGCACATTGCTCTAATCAGGGGGACCCCTGAAGAAGCAGCTACCCACCCAGATAAAGCTCCCAGATTCCTTTTCAGTATAGAATCCCTCTATAGCCATGTGGACTCCAGCTGGCACACTCCGGAAGCCGAGAAAGCTCAACAATCAAGATCCTCCCCATCTTAAAAGCCCAGCTGACCTTATCAGAAACAAATCCAGAGGTCCTCCCGAGCCACCTGGCCCCCAGCCCCGTCTCTGCCAGGAAGGGGGCAGGCAGAGAGCTGGAGGGTAGGGCCTTTTACACTTCCTGCTTTTGGGGAGGAGGCAGGACGCTGAGTAGTCAGAATAACACTGGCTGTTCCAAGTTGTGTACACTGTATGTTAGGTATATTCTCCCTTCGAACTCCACCCGCACTTTCCTGTTAGACCCTTTGCCCCCAGACAGTTTCACTTCTGCTTCATGTCATATATATGAGTTCATGTGACTATATAAAATCTAGCAACCACAAATGATAAAAAGAAAACAGCATTTGTCTTTCTGAGATCGGTTCTGTTTACTTAATTATCTCAATTTTTGTCCATTTTCTTCCAAACAATATAACTCTGTTCTGTTGTTGTTTGGGGTTTTTTTGTTTGTTTGTTTGTTTTATTTTTCGAGACAGGGTTTTTCTGGGTAGCCCTGGAACTTGCTTTGTAGACCAGGCTGGCCTCAGACTGAGGGATCCACCTGCCTCTGCCTCCCAAGTGCTGGGATTGGCATGTCCCACCACCTCCCAGCTATCATTGGGTCAGGGTGTCCCCTCACAGCAATAAAACAATAACTAAGACATATGGGGGAAATAATTAAGATCAGGGTAGAAATTAATGAAACAAAACTAAAAAAACAATTCACAAAGAAATAAAGAAACAGAGTGGAAACTAAGAGAGCCATTACAACTGATACCTATGAAATTTACAAAAATCCTATGGATATACTTGAAAACCTTTTACTCTACTTGCTTCTAAAATCTGAAAGGAATGGATTCACTTCTAACATTGTATCAACTGGTAAAATGAGGCCCCTCCGGTGCGAGGCTCTGGCTGTGAGAGGCAAGGGGGTAACTGCTCCCCACTACCCCACATCTCACACAGATAAAGCTCCTAGCTTCCTTTGCAGTATTCAGATCCTGAGTACCTCTATGGGTCACTTTACCAACTAGAGCCTGATTTCTTTAGTCCAAATGAGAAACATGAACTGGATATTAAGAATTCTTTCTGTTCATATTTCAGGATTTTAAAGCTTTTGGGGGAGTTAGCCATCATGACTACAATGTTTTTACTCCCTAACTATTGATAACACCTAGGATGGGCCTGAAGTCCTGGGCTCTGAGGCTCTGCCAGCTTCCACAGCTGACTCTTACTGACACACAGAGATGTTCTCTTCAGTAGTTTCTGCTTACAGCTGCTTAAAGAACTCTAAAATCACCAAAGAGGCAAACCCTGGTTCCTTCACCATGCAGACAAACCAATATACAAACACATTAGCTCCTTGCTGTGAATTAATTCAAATATTTTCTGGTGTTAAGAGAAGAAAAAGAAAAGCACTTTGAAACTGTTTCCTGCTACCTAAAAATAGAATGTAAGTTTTCAGAGTACAGAGCCCCAACTTCGCATCTGAGAGAAGTAAATGAGGTACCTGAAAGCAATCTGTTCTCAGGAGCGCTGGGCAGAGGTGACACCATAGTACCAGTACCTGAAGCTGGCTCTTGATTCTGCCCGAGAACCAGGACAAGACCACAGCAACAGACTTGAATCCTGTTTGTGGCCCAACCTTCCCCAGGAGCTACTATGCTTTCCCCAGCATCCTTCACAACCCCTACCCAAGTCCTGGCCCACTCTGCTCTCCAGGACCCCACACCTCACACTCAGCTGGGAGACTCTGAGCTGTCCAAGACCATGAACTTCCTGAGGGCAGCAACTGCCAGTTTCATGGTAATACCTGAACTATACAACAGCCGGAAAACCATCAATGGAGAGAAACTCTGTCAAAGGGGTGATGGTTCTGAACACGGAGCTCCCTGGTAAGCAGTAAGTCCACCAGAGCACAGGATGGCATAGTAAATGGAACCTGGGAGGGGGCATTAAATGAAGCAAGAAGAGGCCCACTGTCTGATTTAAAAATTTCAAGTTGGAAGCTTCAAAAAACAAAACAAGCATGGCAGGGTGCTATCCAGGCTGCTGGAGAAACCATGTTAGTTCTTGGAGAGGGCTTAACCAAAATGAGGATTGTGGCATACCAGCTGAACGACCTGGGGCTATGGGGTCACCCTCTCCCCGATGGGTGAAGAGACACAGAAGACACACAGATGTGACCAGCAGCTCTTCTGTGTCCACATATGAGTTCTTGTATCTGAAATAGGATTTGTAAGAAACAACAGTGCTGGTCCACCTAACGTAATACTACCATGTTTATTTAAAAAAAAAAAAAAAAAGACTTGTTGGGCTGGAGAGATGGCTCAGCTGTCCAAGAGCACTCACTACTCTCTCGGAGTGCCTGGATTCAGTCTCCAGCACCCACAGAGTGGCTCAAACTGTCTTTATCCCCAGCTGGAGGGATCTGTGACTCCTGAACACCAGGTGCACATACATACACGCGGACAAAACGCTCATAGACGCAAAATTTAAAAAAAATAGAAATAAATCACTCTTTAAAGAAAGAAGCAGACCTAGCCAAGCAGGAGGGATTTAGAGGGTTCCCTTAAAAAATAATAATAATTAAGAAATAGAAATATGACTATGTGATAATTATTTACTGATACTCAACGCTAGTCACTGTTGTAACTGCTTAACACATAGAGAGAAATTCCTGGCCTCAGATCAGAGATGGTGCCCAGCGGCAGCAGGAAAAACCTGAGCTGCGGGAGATCTTGGGGGGAGGGAAGGTAAGAGAAGAGGGGGAGTCGGAGGGAGGAGTGGGGAGGCGGGAGAAGAAGGAGAGGGGGATGGGAGCGAGGTGGGGAGGGGGGGAGCATTGGGATTAGGGTTGGGAGGTGTCGGAGAAGAGTTGGGAGGAGGCGCCGAAGAACCCGGAGGACTTGGCACAGTCGTCAGCGGACGACTCCCTCCGCTCCGGGCGCCGGAGCCGAACAACGAACAAAGTTAAGCCTCGGAAGCTGAATAGAGTTTTCTGGAGAGGCGACGGAGAGGGGGCGCTGCGTTTCGGGGAGCGCCACGCGCGACCAGGACGAGCTGGTGGGAGCGGGGCGAGGCCGCTGTGCAGCACTCACCTGTGAGGCGGGTCCCAGCTCCGCGGGTCCCTGCTCCGCGGTCCCGGCTCGCGGCGGCGGGTGGCGCCCACACTCCCTGCCGCCAGCCTTTGCTTTCAGAGCCTCCACCCCTCGGCCCGCCACTTCCTGTTCCCACGCGGCCGGGCCTAGGTTTACCAGCGCCTCCAAAAAGCGGGACTTCAGAACTTGATCGCCCAAAGCCAGGGAAGGAGAGCCTGTGAGGTGCCCTCCGCAGAAGGATGGCCTCCTTCCTGCAGCGAGGGAACCTCAATGGAAAGGACTAGGCGAAAACTTTAATCGGGGGACAGAAATGACTCATGCAGAGGCGATGAGTTAATCATTAGGTGGTACCCTGGTGCCAGCAGCCCTGGAGGCCATAGGCTGCCTTAGGAGCTCCCACCAATTCTTGAAGACACTTCCTCATTCCTCTGCCCCTTGAAGAACCCCCTACACCGTGTAAACCTGCTTTCAATCTCAGCACTCAGGGAGGCCAGGCAGGAAGGTTAGAAATGACAAGTTCCAGGCCAGCCAGGGCTACAGGAGACAATGAAAGAAAATGCACACACAGAGAGAGAAGAGGCAGAGATAGAGAGAGGAGAGAGGTGATTCCACACTGGAAACCAAACTACCGGCAAGAGAGCCTTCACTGCCTATGGAAACGATTCTCGCTGTAGATGTTCGAGTTAGATGCTGAAAGAGAAATTTGTGTGTCATGGCCTAAACTCAGTACTGAGTCCCTTCCCGAAGATCCTATTTTATAGCGCTGGTTTTTTTGTTTGTTGGCT
Organism: Psammomys obesus; assembly: GCF_907164565.1. NCBI lineage: Eukaryota > Metazoa > Chordata > Mammalia > Rodentia > Muridae > Psammomys > Psammomys obesus. The sequence continues at coordinate 7,093 of NW_026590831.1, read as the reverse complement.
GGGTTTCTCTGTGTAGACCAGGCTGGCCTCGAACTCACAGAGAGCCACCTGTCTCTGCCTCTGCTGGGGTTGCAGGTGTGTGCCGAATTCTAGCGCTGTTCTGGTAGGGCCACACTGGCCTGCCGTTAGGAAGTGCGCTCCTGACCGCCCGCGTGCTGGGAAGTCAAAGCAACCGGTGCTTCTGCAGCAGTGAGCCAGGATTACGGAGCCCAGAGCACCAAACAGACACAGGGACTAAAACCCCACTGCTACCACATCCTAGCTCCCTTTCCCAGCACTTAGGGGTTGGGGTGATATGATGCCTCAGCGTAAACAGGGCTACAGAATAAGAACTTGTCTGGAAGGAAGTGGAGGGGATGGAAAAGACAAAGAGTAGACCAGATGGTTAGACTATAGGAACTCAAGGCTGCTCCCAGGACCTCACTTACACAACCTTCCCCGCTGGGACCAAGTGCTCAAATGTGTGAGCCGTGAAACATTTCATCAAACCACAACACCAAAGCCAAGGAAATCTCCTGGCCAGGCCAGGCCAGGCCAGGCCAGGCCAGGCGTCAGCAGCGCAATCCGGATCACAATCTGGGGGCTTCCTCAGGTGTGAAAAGCTGGGCCAGTCATAACGCGTGTGACAGGCACGTCACAGCGAGTCTACCCCACCCCGAAACAGCGGGTGTGGTTATTTGCCACTAGTGAGCAATTAAAGAATAAGGACAAATGACTGGTGAGAGGCGAACAAAATACCACCATGGACAGCACAAATGGCCTGGGTCTCAGTGTCCATAAATCATCTGTACTGTGTGCCTGATCGTGTTGTCTGAGTGTCCTAGCTAGGGTTGCAATTGCTGTGAAGAGATGCCGTGAGCGCCAGAACTCTTACAAAGACATTTAGTTGGTTCCGTCTCACAGTTTCAGAGGTTTGGTCCATTATTGTCACGGTGGGAAGCAAGACGGCGCAGACAGGCATGGTGCTGATGTTCTGCAGACATGATGCTCAGGGTTCTACTCCTTGATCTGAAAGCAGCAGAGGGATACTGTGTCACCGGGCATTGCTTGAGCGCATATGAGACCTCAAAGCCCGCCTCCACAGTGGCATGATATCTCCAGCAAAGCCACAGCTCCTAATGGTGCCACTCCCTATCGGCCAAGCATTCACACACGAGAGTCTCTGGGGGCCGTTCCTACTCAACCCAGCACACTGACCCTTCCTCTAACACACAGCCTCATTCTACAGGGAAGCTATCAAAACCCCTCCATCCCTTTCGGTCCCATTCTGGAGACTCTCACAGATGGGAGAGCTATTAAACATCATTCCTGGGGGACAGTGAGCCCCTCCTTCACCTACCCCTCAGGTGCAGAGCATCGGTGCTTTTGCCAGGAGAACTTCAAAGATCACCACCAACTTGAGGTTTCTAATCCAACATTGTCCTTAAGGTGGCCACGCTGCTCGGCCTCCGTTATCCCCATGGAATAGAATCCAACATGCTGAAGAGAAACTTGGGCCACAAGACGGACTGAGCCAGAATTAGAGTTCATCTTTGTGGCAAACGGATAAAAGAAGCCATCCTTGCCAACGCCACAGTCAAGAGGGGAATTTGCCCCCAGTTAATGGGGCTTGAGAATCTTGGAACCCAAGAGCCATGCCTGGGGGGACGGAGCGTCAGATCATCCGCTCTCGCCCTGGTCTCACCTACAGACTTCTGAGGCGCCAAGCTCACTAAACACCTTCCGAGATGTCACCTTGCTCCTATGCAAGTTCAGGGCATATAGGGGGACAGGGGGTGGGATATGAACTGGGAGGGGCAACAGGCACTGTACCCCACCCTACAAGAACTTTTCCATTCCATTCAGACTGTGCGCACCGGGGCTGCTTAACCCCTGCATAATTGATGAGGCCACACCCTCGGCACTAAGGACGTTGTCTCGGTTATGGTTTCTCTTATTAAAGGCTTGCCTTGTTCACTTCCACCTGTCATTGTGATCTGCATATTCTTCTGTTAGTAAGAGATCTCCAAACACCCTGACATCCTCTCGCTTCTTCGCAAGTGGTTATTTGCACTGTTAGGGATGATGATGATGATGATGATGATGATGATGATGATGATGATGAAGATGATGATTCTCTCGTATATTACATCCTGACTGCACTTTCTCCTCTCTCCTCCCCGTCCACTCTTTCTCCCTTCCTCTTCAGAAAAGAGCAGGCCTCCCTGCTCTTTTTGGTTTGGATATCAACCAAACATGGCCTATCAAGTAACAGTAGGACTAGGCACCGCCCTTCATATTAACGCTGGACCTGCTAGGAGGAAAGAGGGTCCCAAAAGCAGGCAAAAGAATCAGAGACAGCCCCAGCTCCCTCTGTTAGGAGTACCAAGCTACTCAACCACGACATATACAGAGAGGGCCTAGGTCAGACCCATGCTCCCTGATTGTCGGTTCCGTTACTGGGATCCCTTAGAAGCCAAGGTTGGTTGAGTCTGTGGGTTTTCTTGTGGTGTCCTTGACCCTTCTGACTCCTACAAGCCCTTCCTCCCCTTCTTCCTACTGTTTGGCTGTGGGTCTCTGCATCTTTTTCCATCAGCTGCTGGATGAGGCCTCTCAGATGATGAGTACACTAGGCTCCTGTCTACGAGTCCAGCAGAATATAGTTAGGAATCATTTCGTTGACCTTTTTTCCTCTGGTTATGTTTGGTTCTATCCTAGGTCTCTGGCTATCCGGCCTCCGGTTCCTGGCTATCCAAGCAGTGTCAGGCATGGGTAGGGATGGGAACAGGAGGGATCAGGTTGGGGAAGGATGGAGGGAGAGACAACTGGAATTGGAGGGGGGGTGCATCTCAAGGATGAACTAGGAACCTAGGTCAGTGGAAACTTCCAGGAATCTAGAGGGTGACCACAGCTAAGACTCCTAGCAATGGGATATGGAGCTAAACCGGGCATCTCCTGTAACAAGGCAAGACTTCCAGGGGAAGGACTGGGACACCAACCCAGCCACAAAACCTTTGACCTACAATTTGTTCTGCCTACAAGATGTGCTGCGGTATAAAGGTGACCCAGAACCTGTGGGAATGGTCAGCCAATGACCAGTCCAGGTTGAGACCCGTGTCACTAATCTCTCCCTTTATTCTTCCCCAACCTGATTCCTCTTGTTCCCATCCCCACCCATCCCCAGTCCCCCCACTATAGCTATTCAATATCCCCTTCCCAGGGAGATTCATATATCCTTGCTACTTATGGGTCTGTGGATTGTAGCATGATCTTTTACTTTACAGCTAATGTCTACTGATAGGTGAGTACATACCATATTTGCCTTTCTGGGTCTGGGTTACCTCATTCAGTGATTTTTTTTTCTAGTTCCATCCACTAGCCTGCAAAGTTTTTTCATGTTGCTTGTTTTAACAGTTGAGTAAATCTACGTTGTATAAGTATACCACATTCTCTTTATCCATTCTTCCATTAAAGGACATTGAGGTTGTTTCCTGTTTCGGCTATTATGAATAAAGCTGCTACTAACATAGTTGAGCAAGCGTCCTTGTGAAGGACTGTGCGTCTTTTGGGTATATGCCCAGGAGTGGTATAGCTGGGTCTTGAGGTAGATTGATTCCCAGTTTTCTGAAAAACTGCCATATTGATTTCAACCAAAGTGGTTGTACAAGTTTACACTTCCACCAGCAATGGAGGAGGCTTCCCCCTGCTCCACATCATTGCCAGCGTGTGTTGTCAGGTGTGTGTGTGTGTGTGTGTGTGTGTGTGTGTGTTATGTGTTATCTTAGCCATTCTGACAGGTGTAAGATGGAATCTCAGAGTCATTTTGACTTTCATTTCTCTGATGGCTAAGAATGTTGAACATGTATTGGGCTTCTTGGCTATTTGAGATTCTTCCAACGAGAATTCTCTGTTTAGATTTGCACCTCATTTTTAATTGGATTATTTGGTTTGTGGATGTTTAGTTTCTCAAGTTATTTATCTATTTTGGGAATTAGCCCTCTGTCAGATGTAAAGTTGGGGGAACTCTTTGGCCGTTCTGTAGGTTGCAGTTTTGTCCTATTGATAGTGTCTTTTGCATTAGAGAATAGTTTCAGTTTCATGAGGTGCCATTTGTTAATTGTCAGTCTTAGAGCCTGAGCTGTTGGTGTGATATTCAGGAAGTTGTCTTCTGTGCCAATACATTCAGGTATTCCTACTTTCCTCTTCTGTCAGGTTCAGTGTGTCTGGTTTTATGTTGAGGTCTTTGATCCACTTGAACTTGAGTTTCGTGCAGGGTGATAGATACACATCTATTTGCATTCTTCTACATGCAGACATCCAGATAGACTAGCACCATTTTTTGAAGATGCTTTTTAAAATTTTTCTATTTATTACAATTTCTTCACTTTGTATCCCAGCTGTAACCCCTCCCTCATTCCCTTCCAATCCCGCTCTCTCTCCCTCTTCTCCTCCCATGCCCCTTCCCCAGTCCACTGATAGGGGAGGTCCTTCACCCCTTCCATCTGACCTTAGTCTATCAGCTCTCATGAGAACTGTCTGCATTGTCTTCCTCTGTGGCCTGGTAAGGCTGCCCCCAGCCTCAGTGGGAGGTGATCAAAGAGCTAGCTACTGAGTTCATGTCAGAGACAGCCCCTGTTCCCCTTATTAGGAAACCCACTTGAAGACTGAGCTGCCATGGGCTACTTCTGAGCAGAGGTTCTGGGTTATCACCATGAATGTCCCTGGTTGGAGTATCAGTCTCAGAAAAGACCCCTGTGCCCAGATTTTTTTGGTTCTCTTGCTCTCCTGCGGAGCTCCAGTCCCATCCAGGTCTTTCTATCTCCCCTTTCTTTCATAAGATTCCCTGCACTCTGCCCAAAGTTTGGCTATTAGTCTCAGCATCTGCTTTATACCCTGCTGGGTAGGGTCTTTCAGAGGCCCTCTGTGGTAGACTCCTGTCCTGTTCCCTGTTTTCACCCTCTTCTGACGTCCATCCCAGTTGCCTTTCTGAATGAGGATTGATCATCTTACCTAGGGTCCTCCCTCTTGATTAGTTTCTTTAGGTATGCCTAGTTTCCACTTATAAGTGAGTATATACCATGTGTGTCCTTCTGCTTCTGGGATACCTCACTCAGGATGATCTTTTTGGGTTTTTTTTTTTTCCACCTTATATTTCTGGTTTCTTTCTCAAAAGTCAGGTGTCCATAGGTGTATGGTTTTACATCTGTGTCTTCTTCATTTTGGTTCCATTGATCAACCAGTCTCTTTTATGCCATGACCATGCAGTTTTTATTACTACAGCTCTGTAGTGCAGCTTGAGATCAGGGATGGTGATACCTCCAGAAGTTCTTTTATTGTACAGGATTATTTTAGTTATCCTGGGTTTTGTTATTGTTGTTTTTTCATAGAAGTTGAATATTAATCCTTCAAGGTCTGTAAAGAATTGTGTTGGGATTTTGATGGGGATTGTCTTGAATCTGAAAATTGCTTTGGGTAAGGTGGATATTTTTACTATGTAATTCTACTGATCCATGAGCGTAAGAGATCTTTCCACCTCCTGATATCTTCTTAAAATTTTTTTTAAAAGACTTGAAATTTCTGTCACAAAAGTCTTTCACTTGCTTAGTTAGAGTTATCTGAAGATATTTTATAGTATTAGTGGCTATTGTGTAGGATGTGTTTTCCCTAATTTTTTTTCTCAACTCATTTGTCATTTGTATATAGGAAGGCTACTGATTGTATCCAGCCATTTTGCTGAAGGTGTTTATCAGCTGTAGGAACTCCCTGTTAGAATTTTTTTTGGGTTGCTTAAGTATACTATCATATATCTGCAAATACTTTGACTTCTTCCTTTCCAATTTGTATCCCCTTGATCTCTTTAGTTGTCTTATTGCTCTAGCTAGAACTTAAAGTCCTGTATTGAATAGATATGAAGAGATTGGGTAGCCTTGTCTTATTCCTGATCTTAGAATTGCTTTGAGTTTCTCTTCATTTAATTTGATGTTGACTGTCAGCTTGCTGTATATTGCCTTCATTATATTTAGATGTGACCCTTGTATCCATGACTTTTATCATGAAGGGAAGTTGTATTTTGTCACAGGCTTTTTCAACATATTATGAAATGATCATGTGGTTTTTGTTCCTTCAATTTGTTTATATGGTAGATTACATGGACAGATTTTCATATGTTGAAGCATCCCTTCATCTCTGGGATGAAGCCTACTTGATAATGGTGGATAATCTTTCAGATGTGTTTTTTTTTTAATTCAGTTTGCAAGTACTTTATTGAGTATTTTTGCATCCATGTTCTTGGAGGAAATTCATTTGTAATTCTCTTTCTTTGTTGGGTCTGTTTGGTTGGGTATCAAGGTGGCTCTGGCCTCATAAAATGAATTTGGCAATATCACTCCTTCTCTGTCTGTTTTGTGAAAATTTGACATTAGTTCTTCAAAAGTCTTGCAGAATTCTGCACTAAAAGCCTCTGGCCCTGGACTTTATTTTATTTTATTTTTTGGTTAGGAGGCTTTTAAAAGCTACTTCTATTTCGTTAGAGATTATAGGTCTATTCAAATTGTTTATCTAAGCTTGATTTAACTTTGGTAAGTGATATCTATGAAGAAAAAATTGTTTATTTCTTTTAGATTTTCCAATTTTATGGAGTACAGGTTTATGAGGTACAAACTAATGATTCTTTGTATTTCCTGTGTCTGTTGTTACATCCTCTTTTTGTTTCTGATTTTGTTAGTATTCTCTCTCTGCTTTTTAGTTAGTGTGAATAAGGGTTTGTCTATTTTGTTGATTTTTTTATTTTCTCTTTTGTTTGTTTGTTTTTCAAGACAGGGTTTCTTTGTGTAATCTTGGACTCACTTTGTTGATCAGGTTGGCCTCAAACTCATGGAGATCCACCTGCTTCCACCTCCCTGAGTGCTGGTATTACCGTGTGCACCACCGTGCCTGGCTTTTGTTGATTTTCTCAAAGAACCAACTTTGTTTCGTTGATTCTTTGTGTTGCTGTCTTTGTTTCTCTTATTGATTTCAGCCCTCAGTTTGGTTATTTCCTCCCCTCTACTCTGCTTGTCTGTGTTTGCTTTTTTTTTGTTCTAGGGCTTTCAGGTGTGCTGTTAAGTTACTAGTA
>NW_026590830.1:0-29966 GCF_907164565.1 Psammomys obesus | reverse complement strand
CCCTATTTGTTAAACTAATACCAAAAAAAAACAAACAAAAAAAAAAAACCCCTCAATTCATTAGTCAAATAGTAAGCAGATCTAATATTTTATAGATTTTTTTTTTCACTTTAAAAAATGTGTTAATGTGGGGATGATGTGGTGTCAAAGACAGTTTGCAGGAGTCAGTTCTGCTCTGCCCTGTAGCTCTGGGCGTGGAACCCAGGTGGTCAGGCTTGATGTCAAGCGCCCCCCCCCCCCCGCCCCAGTCACTTGCCAGCTCTCACAGATTTCTCTAGTGCAGACTCCCCCATAAATACACACCACGATAGCCCTGTACCTAACACCAACCAGCAGCGGAGTCACGGCTCAGCAGGCAGTAAATAGGGGAGGATTCAGGAAGGAGGCACTTCTGTCACAGTTCACACTTTTCCCACCTTAGAGAAACCACTTCTAAGTGTTGGAATCAATAAAAATGAGCTTTCAATATCCTTGTTTCTCCTTTACAACTTTGCTTTGTGTTGTTTGTGATTCTGGGGATTGAACCCAGGGCCCCATTTGTAGGCAAGTACTCTCCCACTGCGCTCCACAGAGCTCCCTGCCAGCCAGGTGTGGTGGCACACGCCTCTGCCTCCAAGTCCCAGCACTTGGGAGGCAGAGGCAGGTGGGTCTCTGAGTTCAAGACTAGCCTGGTCTGTGATTTTCACAAAAAGGTAGGAGTGTGTTTTCTTTTCCTTTTTTTTTTTTTTTTTTCCTGAGACACTGTCTCAAAAACAAGCAGACACCAAAAATCAATACACCTATTGTGGACATTTTTAGAATGAAATATAAAAGTCTGCTTTTTTTCGGGGGGGGGGGTCTTGTTTTGAGAAGGTTTTCTCAGTAACAGCCTTGGCTGGCCTGAAACTCATTTTGTAGAGCAGGCTGGCCTTGAACTCTCAGAGATCTGCCTGCCTCTGCCTCCTGAGTACTGGAATTAAAGGTGAGTGCCAACACACAGGTCAGAAACTCTACTTTTTGACATAAAACTTTGGTAGTATTCTCAGTATCTTTGTGCTTTCTTTCATAAGTAAGTATCAAAAACCCAACAAGATTGGAGGCTTTGAGGACCAAGCTGCCTTCTGCCTTGGTTTTCACTGTATTAAGTATGACTACGATAATATCAAGTTTTGTTTTTCATTGTTTTGTATGAAAGGCCCAAATGCCACAAAACTTTCAAAATAAAGTACAAATAGAGGCTGGCAAGTGGTATCACCAGCAACAGCTAATTTTTTTTTTTTATCATGCAAAGTTTGCCAAAACATAAGGTGTTAGTGAAAAATACATCAACTCAAAAAATATCATTCCACAAAATTTAATTTTCTTGTTATTTCACTGAAATCACTAAATTGTTAAAGAACAAAATTTTCACATCACATTCAGTCATTATTTATGAAAGGCCAGAAATTTTACCAAGGGATAGAAGAAAGAGGAGGAGGAGAAGCACCTACAGGTGATCCACGCCACTGAAAACCTCCTTTTTGCAGAATTTTGCACAGCTACCCTTCCTCTGTTTTGCCGTTGCCACTGAAGTCCCTCCTGGATTCTCAAGCATTACCTGTCCCCGCTGGCCACACAAAGCACAAACCTTCAAAGCATCAGAGCTCTCTCAGGTTTCCTCTGAAGGGGCGAGGGGCAGGAAGCAGTTGTGGTGGGGCATGCCTGTGATTTCAACACTTGGAAGCCAGTCCGAGGCCTGCCTGGGCTGCGCAGTGAAATCCCATCTCTCCTCCGGAGTGAGGTGGGGGAAGAAGGAGAGGAGAATGAATGAATCTACTCACCCTTGACAGGGGTCCATCTCGGTGTGGCTCTGTGCTTGGAGCCTCACAAGAAGAGCTGAATGAGTCCAAGAGGGTTAGCACCGTATCCTAAAGTCAGAACCGGAAAGTCAAGACGTGGCCAGACAACTGAGTGCCCTGGAGGTCTTTGCAAGGCCCCTGAAAGAGAACACTGCCTCCTCCTAGGGCCAGTTCTCACAGCAAAGAGCGTCACACTAAATGCAAAGCCCCTAGCTGCTCGTGGCTCGCCACGTTTGCCACTGGCATGAGGCAACATCACACAGCAAGGCGTCCCTTCCCCAAACCAAGGGCAAACCAATTCTGGTAGCACGGCTGTCTGGGCTGTGTTTCCTCTGGTTTTCCTCTATCTTTGTTCTCAGCCACTGCTCACACAACACTCAAACTCTCCCTACCAATCACACACACACACACACACACACACACACACACATACACAAATAAATATAAAATTACACGATGAACAGAAGCGAAGTAAATAATCTAGCTGAACCTATCCAATTTCCTCTTCGTTATTTCTTTCCCAGCTTTTAAGTTCTGAAAGTCTGTCTCCGTCTCCCGTGCTCACGGCCCTTGGAGTTGTAGAAACCCTGAGGCTTCCTCAGTTGACACCTGGACCTAGCACAGCAGGACCAGTTCCCCAGGCGCACGGCTGAGACCTCCCAGTTGACAGATCTCCTTGGCTTAAGCCACTATTACCTGACAGCTGTATGCATTTGCACTGACCAGTTTGAGAAATAGCTTCCACGACAGGGTCCCCTGTGCGTCCCCTCCTCCATCGACCACTAAATCTGTTTCTATGGAACTTTTGAGTAGGTTCTCTGGTAGACATCCCCAGTTAGCTGTTCCTTTGACACCTCCACACATCTAAAACAAAACGCAAGGACTCTTCCCAAACCTGTTCATCTCCAGCGTACTCTCACCAGTGGATGGCACCGACAGCGATTCAGGCGCTGGAGCGGAGGACCCCGGAGTCCCAGCACAGCTCAGATCCCCTCTCTGGTTAAAGTTCTTGATTGCTGGGGCGCTTTCAGGCAGTGCAGAGCCGAGGTCTCGCTCGCCTGCCTCTCCGCAGAGCCTGGCATTCAGGAGACTGCTCACAGCTTGTGTCAACTGTGAGATAATGAAGTGAATATCCTCTGGATTCCCTGCTGTGGAGATCCGACACTGACTTGAGTGAGGGCAGCTTAACAGCTGCTTCTCCGACATTCTGTTGTTCAGAACAGAGCGCTTCGGGCCAATGAGGCCCCACCATGCTGTTTCTATAGTGATGAAAGAACCAAACCCTCCCCAGCTAACTCGATAGAGCAAGGTCAAAGGACTCTGGGTGATGACTTTCTCCTCAAATGTGACAACTGGGGGACAAATGAACTGTCGTCTAAGGGAAGCACCTGGCATGCCGGCTCCGCCCTTCTGAAAGTCCTGGCTGGTGCTGCAGGCAGTTCTGGAGATTTCTGCCTGGGCTTCTCAACCACTAGGGAATAAGCCCTGAGTTCCGAAACATCTTGATTTGGTGTGAAGTGAACCCTGATTTGTGCTGATGGGGTCTTGTTTCCCTAAAACATTGCGGTTTCTTTAAGACTCTCTACTTGGAAAGGAACCACAGGGGGAATGAATCTCTGAAAGAATTAAGGTAAGATCCTGGGAAGGTTTTCCTGCTGGTTGATTATAACCCAGACCCTTTCTAAAGCTCTGCTTGCTCACAGCCAGCCCTCCAGGCTGAAACCCCAGGGAAAAAATACAGGAAAGGAAAAGAGGGGAAAACACACACACACACACACACACACACACACACACACACACGGCCATTGCCAAAAGGCTCTCAAAGTACTCCGCAGCAGCTTGCATGTCTCAGTTTATCCGGACACCCTCAGGCTCACGTCATGATTTGCTAATAGCCTGTTCTGATAGCTCATTAGGTTTGGATTGCTGGTTTTTAGTGCTTTGGAAATGATGCCTGTGGATACAACAAAAACTTTTCTTTTTCAGAGCAAGTTGATAAACATCAAAGGTATTTTTTCTTTTTAAAATGAGAAAAAAAGGAAACAAGCAAACACTTCCCACTACAAATCTGCTTAAAAATATAAGCTTCGTAGAAGCTTAGAGCTGTGAGCCAAGGGAAATGGCTAAGGGAGGAGGGGCGCTTGCTGCGCTTCAGAGGACCCTAACTTGGCCCCGATCAACCTCATCTCGTGGCTCCCAAATGCTTGTACCTCCAGCTCCAGAGAACCCCATGCTCACTTCTCTCTCTCACGGCTCCCTGAACGGTTGTGCTGCACACTCACACAGACAAAAACACCTACACGCAAATAAAAACAAATCTTTCTTAAAATGTTTACAATTGCAATGATGTGGAGACCTATCTCAGGCTTGTTTGACTGGTGTTTAAAATTTGCTCTAAAATAAAGTGATGTTGGAGGAGTGAGATGGAGGGAGGGTGAGAATAGACAAACAGGATCAGCCACATTGACAGTTGTTGAAACTGGGGGATGGGCACATTTATTATGCTCTTTCTTTACGTTTGGCATATTTTTAAATTTCTTGATTGTAAAAAAAAAAAAAAAATTACATTTCAAAAACCATGGGTGTATTTCTACATAATAGAAACTCATGGTATTATCTTCAAAAAGATTTCCAGGATGCAAATATAGCTTGCTCCTGTTTATAGAAATTTATGTAAGTCTCTTTCTTTATTTATCTTTCTTTATTACTTCTTTTTTTTTTTTTTGAGACAGGGTTCCTCTGGGTAGCCTTGGCTGTCTTGGACTCTTTGTAGACCGTGCTGGCCTTGAACTCACAGAGATCCACCTGCCTCTACCTCTCCAAGTGCTGGGGTTATATGCACGCACCATCACACCCAGCTAATCTGTTTCCTCTGAATGCAGAAAATACTGGAAGGCATTCATTCAAATATTTTTACTGGTCATCTCCGGATGTTGTGTTTTTGATTTTTTTTTTTTACTTCTTTATTCTTTTCTGTTGTGATTGTCTCTGTAATGAGCTGATGTCAATTTAATATACATATACATACAAATAAACCTATACTCCTTCTCATGGTCTGATTAAATATGTACAGCAATGCAACCCTGCATGAACTGGCATGAGAGATATTTTTCAAAAGGCTCATTTAAAAATTTACACTTGAAACTTTAAAAAAATTTAAATTTATAGGCTCACACTCACACAGGCTCAGAAAAGTAGGTTTCCCTGCTGTCCCAAGTCTAATGTGTAAAGAAAGGCCCACCTGATTCCAAAGCACCCCCAAAATTGTCTTAACAGCTTCTGTAAGGGGAAACCATACATATAATCCTGACATGCTGACATGATTTCTAGCGTTTAACGCATTGAGCTACAAAGTCTCTTTCTCTGCATGTGGTCATACATATCGCAGGCCCTGGGGATGGGCACAGAGACGGATCTGGGGCTGAAATGACAAGGACACTACTCATCATACCACATCCTCCATCCTATCTGTCGACTCCCTGCATATCTGTGTCATTGAAAATTGTGGCTCTCCGAGGCTGGGGTCACCTGGGAGTTGTCTTCCACGCAGCAGCAGTCGTGATGGGGGTTGTTTTAGTTCCCTTTTGCAATTCAACCAGGTGACCCCCGTTGAGAAACAGGCTCGCTCGGGCTCCGCTTGCAGAAGCAGAGTGAACTTCCCGGAGAAGTTCTGTGCAGGACCTGCTGTGGAGATCTCTGGACACTCGGAGCGAGCTAATGTGAATCTGAGGAGGGCGAGGGGGGCCTAGAAACCAAGGGGGGGTGCTCCACCCTCTCCCCGTGTTAGCTCTGTGCCAGCCGGGTGTCACCTGGAAGCCTAGGGAGCAGCAGTTAGGCCAGGATCGTATGCTTGGGTGACGGTAATAACTGCGGAGAGATTTCATTGCTTCCAGGCTCAGTGGCCAAGTGTGAGGTGTCACTCTACCGTGCCAGCCTGCGTCAGCTCAGCATCGTTCTCTGGGCTGCCCCTTGACCCTGCCCAATCTCTGTCTGCCTTCACTCTGAGCGGCTTACCTCTGTGCGGTTGTTTTCTCATCTCAGCAAGAGCCCTTGGCGGCGTCTGACCCTGACCATGTACCCCAATCCTCTCATCTACTGCACCTGCTGGGACCCCTGGAACATGGGACCACGGAAGCTAATCAAGACCCCTCATCCACTTCCAAAGACCGCCCCAAAGAAGCCTAAGTAAGAATAAGCTGGGTTGGGCCAGGTACAGGAGGTGAGGACTTCCTTTGGAGTCTTCTGGGTCTTACAAGATTCCTCAGTCAACGGCTTGACACAAATTCTCCACAGAACAGGAAGCCCCGCCTTCCCTCCTTCCCACCTCCCCACCCTCCCAGACAGCCTGGATGCCGCCCTGATCTTGCAGGCCTGTCTCACTCAAAGACCTTTCAATAAAGAGGCATCAGCTTTGCAGTACAGTGTGTGCATGGGCGCATGCGTGCGTGTGTGTGTGTGTGTGTGTGTGTGTGTGTGTGTGTGTGTGTGACACCTAAACGCAGAGCTTTGGTGGCAGCTGCCCCTCCCCAGCAACAATGGTTCTTGCAAATAGTGGACAAATAAAGCGCCGTGGACCTGAGGCCTACAAGGCCTCAAACCTCCATGATCCCAGTTGCACCCCACGCTCCGATCTGGAGTCACGTGGCTCTGCCCTTACTGGGGAGCACTGTGACAGCTCTTAATTTCCAGTTTGTTTATGTATTGCTTTCAGCCCAACTCTTATTTCATCAGTTTCAAGAGACCGCAACCACCTCCTGCCCCAACAAGTGAAACCTGTTTCCTCAAAGTAAGTGCTTTTAACTCCACGGGGCAACGGGTGAAATAACACCACACAGGATGAGCTCGCCCTGAGAGGGCCGGAGTACAGTCCTGCCCACATGCACTTTGGGGTTCTCCCTCCCTGAGGCACTGTACAAACAGATTCTGCAGCTGCAGAGGCACGCACACACACTCATTCGTGGGCACACACACACATACGCACACCCACAGGACCTTTGCGTCTACGGCTGAGTTGAACTAGTTTTCTACCAAGATTGTCAGAAAATTGCCAGAACCCATTGATTTCTGCCCCCCACCCCCAAACCAAATCCATGGTGATTTCAGCTCAGAGAAAGCAGTGACTGGTGGGAGGAACAGGGCTGTGGAGAGGTGCCAGCCCGATGCCCTGGAGAGTGAGGAGCTGGAGCAGAGTGGGGGGGGGGGGTCAGAGGTCAGGGGGAGGCAGGGGGTCAGAGGTCATCAGGTGGCTGTTCTGAGAAGTTGCCCCACCTGTGCTCTCTGAGTGTGGCCGATGCAGTTATGAAGAGGAAAGGGTGTCAGTCAGAGAGAAGGTTCGGACACTGTGCCGATGACCGCTGGGGACACTGGAAGCCTCAGAAGCTCCCAGAGGCAAGGAATCGGTTGCCCTAGGGCTCCAGAGTGTGGCCGCACCCACATCCGCCCTGGACTGCCCCCTCACTCAGGCCCTCTACCAACGCGTCCCCTAGCTACCCAGGGGTTCCCCCAGAAGGTCAAGGGCTGGCCTTGGAGAACAAAGGTCAGAGATGGCAACTGTCAGGGTGCAGCCACTGAGCTGGCCTCTGCTGCACTGTTACTTTCTTGAGAGCATTTTCCTTTTACAGAGTCAGGGGCCAGCCAGGAAAGCCAGAGGAGAGCAGCAAATCGCCATCTGTGAGTAAAGATGGGTAAAGGGAAGGGGAGAGCAGCCATGTAGCCCCTACTGTGTGCCAGCATGGGGTTTTTATACTCTCACTCTGCCAAATCTCAACAGAGATCCTAGGAGCAATCCTCATATCACTAAGAGTGCACATTTTATGTAGCTGGTAAATGGCCAGACTGTAACCAGACCCAGCTACTCTCCCCTACCCTTTGTAGGTCCCTTAGGGGAAAACAGAGACGGTGCTGGATTAGGCTATATCTCATGCCCCAATACAGGAAGCCCCTGCCATACTGGAAGCCACAAATCTTGAGGCAATGGCTGTCAAGACACCTAGGACCAGCAAGTGAAAGGACACTGGCCTTAGAACACGAGTCTCCACAGTTCTGACATGGCATGAGATCAGGTTATGTTTCTATTTTAGAAAATGAACTTTTTCATAGGGCTTCCTGATGACTTTTGGTTTTATCATTTTCTCCATCCCTCCCCTTCCTAAACATGGGTCACGCAGTCCTGTAATGGGCTGTAGCGGTCAGGATCAAAGTAAGCAGGCGGGAAGGTTGTGGACAAGAGTGAAAGCCGAGAGATCAGCCAGGACGGTATCGAGAGAGGCCAAGGACAAGATGCTAGACTCTTGATCCAGGATGGAGCAAGGCTTACGGAAGGCGAGGCAGAGATGCCAGCGAGGAGCCAGCCACAGTGGCCTGGATGAGGCTTGGTGCCGCAGAGAGGCCTGGCCATCTCTGGAAGCTATGACTGTATTCACGTTAGCCAAGGATAGCTACTCTAAAATATTTATCATTTACTTATTCAGAAATGCCAGGAATTTTTTTGGGGGGGGCAGTTCTTGAGACAGGGTTTTTCTGTATAGCTTTGACTGTCCTAGATTCACTTTGTAGAGCAGGCTGGCCTTGAACTCACAGCAATCCTCCTGCCTCTGCCTCCCTAAGTGCCCTGCTAAAGGCCAGGATCCTGACTTGGCATCTAATGAAGGAAGGAGGGTTAACTCACTGTGTTCATTTGTGTCCATGCTGATCGTCTCCTTATATGTTATTTTAGGTTTTTATGTTAGGTTATTATACCTTTTTCCCCCTTTGGAGAAGTTATTGTCTCCATTTTTTTCTGATGAGGAAACTGAGTCACAGAGATGGCTCCGGAGCCAAATATATGAACTTTGTCCTGTCCAATTTCAAAAATTAGGCAGTTCCCACAATGGAGGATGGGGAGGAGGAGCAGGGTGGCATCAGTGGGTCAGTTGGCACTGCTCAGTTTACCGGGTCCCTGGGGGGCTGGGTGAGTGCGGGGATTGGGCTGTGAGGAAGCACACAGCAGGCTGAGGGATCTCAGCTCCTCCAGGTTCACCGTTTCCCTTTGCCTTCCACCTTGAGACCCAGGAGGTGATTGACGTGTCACCTGGCTATAAGCTCATTCGAAATCGGGAACAGATTTCAGTCACCCTGGGAGATGAGATGTTCATTAGGAAAAAGCGCTTGGAATCAGACATCTTGAACAAAGTCAAATATTCCAGGTAAAGTCTTTGGATCAATGCCAGCTTCTCAGAGCCAGCTCTGCCCAGCTGGTGAGCTCTGCCTGGCCCCAGTTGAGCACCTGATACCCATGTCCAGACCACCGGGCCTTGCTCAGAAAGACCTACAAGAATGGGGAACCCAGCTAGCATGACTTACACTGAAGAGGAAAGTGTTCCTGCCACTCAAGGGAGGGAGAGGTGAAATTCTCTAAAATAGTCTGGATTCCGAGTGGGGGAATTAAGAGCAAAGCCAGTATTTCTGGAAGACTGGAGTATGCATCTTGGTTTTCATGATGTGTAATCCATAAATACCCATCCCTCCGGAAGCTGGTGTTAGGAAGGTGTGGCCTGGTCCAGTTGAGCACCAGCCATCTTCTTTCTCTGAAGCCCTGCCTCTCTTCTATCCTCTGACGTCATACTCACACCCATCCATCCATCCATTTCAGTTCCACCTCCTAAACCTCTCATTCATGGCTTCTACTTCCGCTCTAGAAGTGAGGCCCCTCACTTCTTACTCTTTCACTGGAGAGCTGGCCCAGCGTCGTCTCCTCCCAGCCCGAGTCTGCTGTAGAACTCTCCTTCTGAAGCTAGAGTGGCACACACTTTTAACCCCAGGGCTGGGGCGGTGTGTGTGGTGTGTGTGTGTGTGTGGGGGGGGGTGATCTCTGTGGGTCGCAGACTGACCTGCTCTACATAGCAAGTTCCAGGCCAGCCAGGACTGTGTAGACAGACCCGTCATAAAAAACAAAGAACGAACAAGGAAAGGCACTGTTGTTCCAAAGGATCTGGGAAGATGTTCAGTCGATCAAGTTACTTCCCATCTAAGCTGGGCAAGGTGACACATGCCCAGAATCCTAGCACCGAGAGACAGGCAGGAGACTCCCCGGGGCTCCTTGGCAGCTGAACTAGTCGAAACATGAGATCTAGGTTCAGTGAGAAAGCCTATCTCATAAAAGAAGTGAGAGCAACAGAGGAAGACTTTTAACATTGACCCCTGGCTTCCGTGTGCCCATGTGTGCATGCGCGCACACACACACACACACACACACATAAATACACACATACAGTCACCCATCTGCTGATACATCGAGAGGTGACATCTGAATTCTTGGGGATGATGTCATAAAATGGAGGCCACGAGTCAGCACTCTCAGCTGGTGCAGAGAAGCCAGAGCCTTGTCCCTGTCCTCCCGTGCCATCAGGGCTGGGGTGGGGATTCAGCTTCTTTTTTTCTCTTCCCCGTTCAACTCGACACCATCTGTAGGGAGAAATGTGCCCGTAAGCAAAGTACGGTCCATAGCTACCCCCTGCTCTCGGATAGAGGAAGCTGTCTTCCTCTGCAGTAGAAGGAAACCGGCCGTGAGTGACCTGACTGGGAATGTCGTTTAAAGTGAAGTTCACGTCTAAAAGACAAAATGTTTCCACTTTCCATCCTCCTCATCCACTGCTTCTCTCTTCCCCTGCATCCTTTCTCTTGTTTTCTCACCTGACACCTTGTCTATGCCAAGAGAAGAATTGGCAATGCCGAGGAAAGGAAACCTCTTGACCTAAGAACTTCGTCACAGCTCCACCACGGCGTCACCCCCAAAGCGGAATATTTCACAGATGCACGGCATACAGAAAGCCATTGCATGGGCTGAAAGCCACTTTTGAAAAAGCCCCCTATCCCAGGCATGGTTCTGCACACCTTTAATCCCAGCACTTGAGAGGCACTGGCAGGTAGATCTCTGTGAGCTTGAGGCCAGCCTGGTCTATAAAGCGAGTCCAAGACAGCCAGGGCGCCACAGAGAAAACCTGTCTCAAAAAAAAAAAAAAAAAAAAAAATTTGGGGGGGGGGGGGGGGGGGACTGGAGAGATGGCTCAGAGGTTAAGAGCACTGGTTGCTCTTCCAGAGGTCCTGAGTTCAATTCCCAGCAACCACATGGTGGTTCACAACTCTTTATAACAAGGTCTGGTGCCCTCTTCTGACCTGCAGGCCCACATTCAGGCAGAACACTGAACACATAATAAATAAATAAACCTTTTTTAAAAAATTTCTTTGAAGCACTATATAGCTGTGTAACCCAAGCAGGATGCAAACTCACTATCCTGTTCTTGAGTGCTGGGCTTGTAGGCGCGTGCCTCGCACACATACTCCTTATTTTAGCCTCCTCTGAGTCCCGTCCACGGCCCTGTCCATGGTCCGCTCTCAGCTCCCTGACGTCCTCACTTCCTTATGTTCAACTATTGAGAGCCAAGCTCCGTGAGTGACCAACACACTGGTATTTCTTTTCTGCTCAGAAGGACGCCCCACCACACCCTGATCACCTCCGCCTCGCTCACCGTAAGGGCCAGATGTGAGACCCAGCCACCCTGCTACCAGACGCCTTATTCAGGCCACCCTCGGGGCATCCCATGCCACGGTGGCAGAGCAGGCGCAAAACGGACCGGAGTCAGGCAGCTCGGGGCCTGGCTGGTGCCGCTATCAAGCTTTGTGGGTGATAGACATGTTTGTCCCACAGGGCTGATATCATTTCTGACCTTGAGGAGCAGATCTCCGAGTTGACAGCAGTAATAGAACAAATGAACACAGAACACAAGGCTTCCCAGAAATTGGTGAGTGACCCTTGCACCCACCACGCCCTCCAGACAAATCACTTCGATCACCTGAGCGCCAGGCAGCACGCTGGGCATGTCGTAGGAGAGAGCCGTGCTCTCCAGCCTCGGGACTCCGCACAGAGGCCTGTGCACTGAGCAGTATTCCCTGCCTCCGTCCTCATTCATCCCTGTAAAAACAGGGGGGTCTGTTTATTTTGAGACAGGGCTTCTCTGTGTGTAATTTTGGCTGTCCTGGAACTCACTCTGTAGGCCAGGCTGGCCTCAAACTCAAAGAGACTCGCCTGCCCCTACCTCTCAGGTGCCAGGATTAAAGGTGTGTGTCACCACAGCCAAGCTTTGATGCATTTTTAACAGGTGACATTTTTAACATTTTGGTCATCAGTTCCAGTTTCCATCGCTCCTTCCCCAGCTCAGGCAGGTGTGCCTTGTGACCAGGGCTGGAATGGCTGACCAGAGCCACGCTCGGAAACATGCACCCTTCGAGGCCCTGCCCCCCACCTCCAGCAGCCTCTCATGCTGATTTGTACCAGGCTGTCTGAACCTTTCAATCAGGAGCTGGCTCTTCACCAGACCTTTCCCACCTCTGATAGGAAGGAAGGAAAGAAGGAAAGAAGAAAGGAAGGAGGAAGGGAGGGAGGGAGAAAGGGAGGAAGGAAGGAAGGAAGGAAGGAAGGAAGGAAGGAAGGAAGGAAGGAAGGAAAAAGAAAAGCCCTGCAGGGTTGATGTTGTCTCTACAAACGAAAAGTTGAGGCTTGAGAGATTTATATCATTTGTATAATGTGGTGGGCTTCAGGCAAACTCAGGTTTTGGCTCTCCCGCTCAGGCCCTATGGAAGTCAACTTTAGAGCCGGTCTTCATGAGAGGGTTGGGGGGGAGGGTGTTGAACCTATTCCCACTGTGAGCAGCTCACTTGTAGTGTGACCTCTGAAAGGTCTCAGGGCCGGATTCAGGATGACACTGAGATGGGTTGTTAGGGCCAGGGCGTTTTTAGAGGAGTTATTAACACCACGGACGAACAGACAGACAACAGCATGGCAGAGACTCTGAGGAGTTCTCAGTCCCGTTGCCTCAGTTTACTATGAAGAAGAATAGGGCTCACCACGTGGAGGAGGAGCCTGCAGCCAAGATGGCTGATTCCCCAGGAGAGGGCAAGGAGGGAGGGAGTGGCCACAGGACGCCCTTTGACAGGTCTGCAGTCTGAATGTTGGTCCTTTTCTACTCTTGCAGCCAAATGTCTTGCTAAGTAAGCGATTCCCAAGTGTGAAAGAATCCAAAGGCCACAGACTTTTGGAACCAGACCCAGTGACAAAGGAGTAGAGAGACGGTGCCTGTGCACCACCTACAGGGTGGCCTGATTTGGTACAGGACGATCAGCACCGCTGTGTGCTGCCCTCTGCAGGGCAGAGCATGCACAGGGCAGACAGAGGGGGCATCTCCTCTGAGAGGGCCTCACAGGGGCAGGGAGAGCGGGCTGGGGTCTATATGCTGTGTTGTTAACGTTGGCCTCGTTTCCAGCTCTCCAATGAGATGGAGCAACGCTGCACTGAGTTGAAAGAGAAGTTTGAAAACGAGAACAGGTATGCAAAGGCCCGGATGCTGAGAGCCCAGGTGCCGGTGCCCGGGCAGGATTCCAGTTCCTCAGGGACTCCCAGGGGTGCCAAGGGAAGCTGGTTATGGGGGTGGGGGTGAGGGGGGGTGAGGGGTGGGGGAGGGAGATGCATGCTCAGAGAGCAGGGCAGCTTCCTTTGCGGCCACTAAGATAAAGCAGTTTGTTTTGCGTTCCTGCTTTTGCATCATTCATCCTTTCCATTTCCACTGTGATATTTCTCCCGTTCAGTTGCTGAGAAAAGCTATTTCGTTCTCCACAAAGCCTCTGTCGTAAATGATTTTCTATGAGTACATTCTCCTTCTCACCCCTCCTCCTCCTTCTAACCTCTGCTTTCCCTGACTCTGAGGTCAGGGCCAGGGCACAAAGGAAGAAGAGATGGGAGGAGAAGGGACAGGCCATGGCAAGTGAGGGGGAAATAAGAAGGAAGTGTGTCATCTGTGTGGGGAAAAGTCTTGCAAAGCCCTGAGGCTTCCTGTCCAACCTGAGCAGCCTGAGGAAGCCTGATGGGAGACAAGCACCGCCCCCACTCTGCCACCCACAGCTACTTGTTTATTAACAGCTTCTGATTGTTTAGGATCTTGACAAAATGAGGGAGAGTCTGAACTCCCATGCTTATTGCACACCAGGCAATAGAACCAGCCTGTGTTCTAGCAGCAGATGAGATGTTTAAAAAAAAATGCTGTTCTACTTCAAAAGAGAAGGAAATACTCCCAATAGTGAGAGAACATGGGTGGAGTGGAAGGACATTATGCTAAGTGAAACAAGCCAGGCGAAGACAAATTCTAGGTGTTCTCCCTCAGAGTTGAAATCTTTACCTCATAGAAAACAGAACATAGATGGGTGTTTCCTGAGGCTAGCCGATAAGTGGTGATTGTCAAAACGGACAGAATTTGGGCCAGTGCTTCCACCAGGCCTGAGGACCTGGATTTAACCTCCAGGACACACGTGGTAGAGGGAGAACACAGAGTCTCTCCTGTTGTACTCTGGCCTGTATGCATACAGGTACACAGTGTTCACATGCGCGCGTGTGCACACACACACACACACACACACACACACACACACACACACACCATACACACTAAATAAATGTATCAAAATCTCAAACAGGAGAAATATTTTTCAAAGAGCTTTGCAGGCCTTAGGATAATCATAATATTGTGTTTTTCATTTCTAATTGTGTAAGAGTACATTTTAAGGCTGGAGAGATGGCCCAGTGGCACAGAGCACATACTGCTCCTGTGCGGGACTTGACTTTGGTTCCCAGCTTTGGTGTGGTGGCTTATAACTACCTGTCCAGCTCCAGGGGCTCCAACGGCCTCTTCTGGATTCTGCAGGCACTACACTCACATATGCACACCCGAACACAGACACATATATATAAACAAGATTAAGAACCAAAAACAAACAAAAAACTTTTTTAGAAAGGAAAAAAAATAATTTCAAATATTCATGCCTCAAAAATATTAATCATTGAGTTGATGGCTCTGTAATAGTGTAAAGTTCACAACAAAATTACCAGAAAGGCACAGAGGGTCCTTGCACCCCTTTTGCCCCACCCCATAGACGCTCTCACTCTTCAGCATCCCTGGATGATGTTGCATTTGTCACAGCTGATGAACCTGCGTTGACACACCCTTATCATCTGCTCGGGAGTCCCTCCTGGTGTGGAACATTCTGGGCGGAGGGGGAGAAACACAACAGCTGCATGTGTGGACATGTATTCGCTGTGAGGGAGCCGGGCACAGTGGCTTCACTATCTCAGCACCTGCTGCTCACTCCCCACCCCTTCCCAAGGCAAAGCCCAGACGCCTCTGGTTTTTCTGTCCCACGTCTTTTCCTTGCCTAATGCTGGAATACTATAACAGGTAGTCTTTGCACAATCGCCTTTTTCCTTTAGTAATGCCTGTTTAGGTTTCTTGAGTCTGATTTAAGGCCTGGAGGCTCTCACTTTAATAGCCAGACACTATCAACATGTGGGCCCTGGGATGGGGGCTGGACCTGGGGCTCTAAACTTATTCTGGGTGCAGCTATAAGTGAGCTGTAAGCAAAGACTGTTGGCTGTGAAGGGGAATCTGAGGCCCTTGCCCAAGCTCTATTCAAAGCCGTGAGTGTAGGAGACGCCTCGATCTGGACAGAAACCAGGAGAATGCTTCAGGAAGTGAGGGCCCCACCTTGGTGAGGACAGAGAGGGAAGGGCATATCAGTGCAACAGATCAACTCTGGACTTCGTGGTGTGTGTGTGTGTGTGTGTGTGTGTGTGTGTGTGTGACACACTTGGCGTCACAGTGTCCCTGTGGATTGTGGAAGACAGCTTTTGGAAGCTCTTTCCTTCCACAGTGGGATCCAGGGATCAGATCCAGGTTGTCCGGCTTCCATGGCAAGCACCTTTCCCTGCTGAGCCGGATTGCTGACTCGGGGCTTCTTTTCATCAACTGTCCCACAGGGATCTCAAAAAGTCTCACAAAATGGAGCTTGAGAAGTTAGAGGACAGCTACAAAGAAGCCTTGAAGGCAGAGAAGGTTGCTGCCCAGGAGAAACTAGGTACTGCCAGGCCCCGGGGTAGCCTAGGAATGGTGGTTAGTCTGGGCCCTGACAACCCCATGGCCGTGGGATAGCTCAGTCCATGTGTGCTGTGTAACATTTCCATGCTGAAGCTTTTGGGGCAGAGGTGAGAGTGACTAAGAATAACACTGGGAAGAGGGAGGGTCACGGCCTTGAAAATCTGCTCTCATCAGTGAAAAAATATGAATATTTTTTCAAAGTGCGTTTTAAAGTCTAAAATGATGATACCATTATGATTCCTCTGGGTTCTCTCACATGTAAAATGGCAGTGTTTTATTAAATCCTAACTGGAATACCATGATTGCAAGACTATGCAGCACAGAGGGCTATACTGGTTATATCTCACTGCTGTTGGGAAAAGCAGAGTGTGCACCCTTCTGGCTTTAGAGACTAATGTCCACAGAAAGAACGAGAAACTCTTGCCTTCTTCCTTTATTTTAAGTTAGTGTCTTACTTTGTTTCCCACTCTCCTGAAGAGAATGTGTGGTTTTCATAACGTAAAAGGGGAAATGCTACCAAAAGGAGAAGCAGATGCACGCTGGGAAGTTTCAAATGCATGCTGGGAGATTTCAGATGCATGCTGGGAGGCTTTGTTCCTCCTTCCCATAGGTTCAGATTACCCCTGGGGGCTGAACAGGTGGGGATGGGATCCAACATCTGGGTTTTTGATAAGTTTCTGAGGTGATTTGAGCGTCATTCGAAGGTTTAATGGCCTGGGTGGGGGACAGGTAATGGATATGGTGCTGAGGAGGACACATAGCTTTGGAAAGTGTGGCCTTTCGCAGGAATAGTGATGGCCTCTTTTTCTTTCTGTGCAGAGGAGCTAAGCAAAGAATATAAGTATCTGAAGAACATGTTTCACATGTATCAGGTGAGATTCAAAGCTGTATGGTGGATTCTGAGGGGAAGAGAAGGAAGGCTTGTTGCTGGCCGACTACATGGGGATGAATCCAGACCTACAGAGATTCTGCACAGGGTCACTATTGTCCCCAGCAGGAAGTATGAGCACAGCGGCTTCCGTGCTTGACAAACCAGCCGCGCAACTCTGAAGAGGCCTATTGAAACGAAAATGTGTTTGTGGTCATCAAAATAATAGCTGTTCATTGTTTTTTAAAAAATAAAGAGGCGGGACACATAGTGCACAGACATACCTGTAGGCAAACACTTATACACAGAAAGCAAATAATTTTTTTTAGTGGCAATAACCAACACCCGGGCTTTGTTGAAACTTTCACTGAGATGGTGGTATACCAAATCTCTGTACATTTTTGTATCCTCTTTTCATTGGGAATTTTAGGGCACTTTGAACATATTTGATCCTAACAGTGGAGCACTGGTCAAAGAAATGAACCTATTTAAGACTTTTCACAGATTTGGCCAAACTGCCATCCATAAAGTCCTAACCTCATTCCCCCTTCAGTGAGCAATTTCAGAACATAAGCATTTCCTTTAATTTCCTTTAATGCTGCACTGGTTGGGTTTGTTGTCAATATGGCTCAAACTGGACTCATCTGAGAGGAGGGAGCCTCCTGTGAGAAATTGTCTCCATTGCCTGACGATTAATCTGTGGGGCAATGCCTTGATTAGTAATCTGAGGTGGAAGGGCCCAGCCCAGTGGGTGGGGACACCTGTGGGCAGGCAGACCTGGCGCATCTATGAAAGCCACAAGGAGCAAGCCCCTGGCACCTGTTCCTTCCTGAGTCCTGACTTCCCTCAGGGCTGGGCTATAATGGGGAAGTGTAAGTTAAATGGAAAGTATGAGTTAAATAAACCCTTTCCTGCCCAGGTTGCTTTAGTCAGCCTGTTTTAACACAGCTATAGAAAGCAAAATAGGGCAAGTCCCAGAGTTAGAGCAGGCTGCCTTATGGGGAGATGCAGAATCAGATACAGAGAGCCTTGCCTGACTTCAGCAATGGAGGGGCCCCTCGGGAGGCCCAAGTGAGGGGAGAGTAAGGCTCCAGGGTCCAGTCACAGCCTTGGCAGTGTTCTCACGTTATAGCTCTTTTCACGGTACCCTTGTGCCTCCACAGGATAGCATCTACGACGAAATGGAAGATAAGTGGTTAAAGCGGAAGGCAGAATGGGAGAGGGATGAGAGGTTTGAAAGGGAAAAGATCCTGCTACAACAAAGTGAGTAATGCAGAAGGCGCTGGCTGTTAGCAATGACAAGAGTATCAACCTTGACCTTGACTTAAGGGAAGGGGCCTTGGCTTTACCAAGGGTGAAAGGGCCAGATGCTGAACTTCTGAAGGAAAGGCACCTAGAGTTACTAGGAAACAAAGAAAGACAGTGAAGGCAAGGCTTTTTTTTTTTTTTTTATTTCAGACATGAATTAAAGGGTCTAAATCTTACTTGTTTGCCCATGATGGGCTGAAACAAATATTAGTATTGACATCTATGAAGAAATGCAGAACCAAAAGGAAAGAAAAGAAATATAAAATTCCAGGAGGAATTCTTAAATTAGAATTTAAATTATGCAGTGTGTAAGAGAGAGAGGGAGAGAGAGAGAGACAGACACAGGGGGATAGCAGACAGCAGTCTATTTCACTGTCAGCCTGAGTGTGCCCACATCCTCCACAGAAGTCACGATTAGTACTTTCAGTCTAACACTAGACTAGAGCTCAGACCATACAAAGTGTTCCGCAGCCGCAGCAATCACCCACTGAGCTTCCCAGAAAAGGGAGGAACCAGGAAGATGCAGAAATTGTTCCTGGGTCTACGGGAAAAACTGAGGTGGGTGTGTGCCTCTGCACACCTGTTCCACATTCCACGCCGACTCCATCCCTTGGTTAAGATCCAGTTGGTCACATAAAGGCTTCTGGGAAAGTCACTTGCCTAGGCAGGGCAAGTGAGACTGGGAAGGAAATGCAGAGCCACATCCGTTTAGAGCTTTGCCTGGATACTGAAGCACCGGAAGAATCCCACACTGAGGAGAAAAAAAAAAAAAAAAAAAAAAAACTAAGTCAGGTGCAACCCCATTTTGAAAAAGCAGAATTCAGCTTTAGGCACCCACCAGTCGCTGCAGCTGGACAAAAACTGAGGGAATTTGTTTTTGATTTTTCCCTTCCAACTATTTGGAGCCAGGGATCCCCAGCTAGGCTTGAAAACTAGACAAGATATTTAAAGAGGAAAATGCTCAAGAAAGCACAGTCATGACTTCAGTGGAGGAAACAGAACAACAAGGAGCAGACAGAAACTAAACCACACTCCAGAACAGAGCTGCCACGGGCTGAGCTCCTGTGCTACTGTCCCTGGGCACACAGGAGGTCCACCTCCACTCCCCAGCTGAGGGTCGGTGCAGTCAGCCCTGGCTGAAACAGGTTCAGTCCAGTGTGGAACTGTTTCTGCTTTCAGTTATCCGGGTTTCTCTCTGGCCTGCCTCTTCCAACATTAACATACAAATCTGCTTTTCTTCTCACCTCCACAGAACATAAGATAACAAAAAGGTTTGAGTTAGAGTCGGTAGAAGAAAAAAGGAGGATGAACGAATCCTTGGGTGCTATCTATGAAAACTTCAATCGAGAGAAAGAGGTAACAGAACACTCACCGGTTGACAGTATGATCTGGGCGGGGCAGCCGAGCCTGGTGGGCCTGCATACTTAGGTGACCGCCCCCCCCCCCCCCCCGTGGACATACTCCTCCTCGTTCATTCAACTTTCCTGGAAATACATGCGAAAAGAATGACTCTTGTGGTTTGCTTTTGGTTGCTGTGATAAACCGTGACTGAAAGCCAGTTGAAGGAAAAGGATTTGTTTCATCTCATAGGTTGCGGTCCATCCTCAGCTTCCAAGGCAGGAACTTGAACTGGAAATCACTGAGGAACACTGCTTCCTGGCTTGCTCGTGTTCAGCTGCCTCCTTTACACTGCCCACGGCCACCTTGGGAGGGATGGTGATAGCTACAGTAGGCTGGACCATCCTGGATCCACTGGTTGTCAAGAAAATGCGCCACAGGCATGCCCACAGGCCAATGTGATGGAGGCAGTGGTTCCCCAAATTGAAACTCTGGGTTGTGTCGAGTTGACAGCCAAGGCCACATAAGAGAATGATCGCCTGGGGGTCCTTTGCAGCCAGACAGTCTCACCAGAAGGAGTTTGGGAATGAAGACGGTCATTCGTAGGCATTAGCAGTACATTAAACATGCAAAATCTGGATAAGGCAAGACTCATGCACCTGCTAGCCAATAAGAAAGCCCAAAACAAGATTTTCCCCACAGAGGGACACTGACTAAGCGAAGATGTGATATTAGCATGCCAGCCCCAAACACACTTCCCATGTCAGACCTCTGAGCTCTTGAATGCATGGAAGGTTTGCTGGCAGCTGATGTGGTCGCATTAGAAGGGCAGAATGCTGTAACCACTAAAACCATCAGGCAGCCAGAATGCCTCCCAAGCAGAAGGATCATTCTGGGATCAAGTCTTGGGCTTTAGCCCCTAAAAATACAGGCTATAAGCTTTCTTAGATTTCTCCATCTTCTTCATGCAAAACGGAGAGTTTTCTAACATTTTGAATATTTCACTTGTGTGTAAATTTCTGACCATCTCGATGATTCCTCTTCCATTAAACCCATCCCCTTCACGCCTGCCTCAGACAACCACCCATTGGTTTCTTCCACAATGGACTCAAAATTTATCAGTAGTTTTTGTTTCGTTTTGTTTAAAAAGAACTGTTGATTTTGTTGTTCTGATAGCATAATTTATTTTAAAGTAGGCACGAACACAGTTGCTCGTCATCCTGCCAAATGTAGAAAACATCCTCCTCCGTGAATGTCTAAGGACAATGCACATGCTTGTCAGTCATCTACGATTGAACAGTTTTTGTTTTTGTTTTTTATTTCTGACTTTTAAGTTTAAGTAGCTCCAGGTAAAAGAATGGCTGAAGGAACCCTGTCTTATGCTAGGCATCCATCTTGGTACCCACTAGCCATTTGTCTCTGACTCCAGTCCCTGGAACATCTTCTGGTGACCCCCACCCAAAAATGCACAGCTGTTACCATCTATTTGTTATGATATGAATGATGGCCTTTGGCTCCTGTGACCTGCTTATGCAGTCAAAGACCATTTTCAGGTCGCCTGGACTACCTCCTCTTGGCAGAGCAGAACAGCGCCTGGCTTGCTGGTGCAGATACTCAAGGACTATAATGTAGATTGAGTCTGTGGTCTTTAAGCTGGGGTCTCAACCTCAACCATAACAATGGCTACCTTGCCCAAGGTTCTACTATGGAGTCCTGTGAGCCTTCAATGGGTTTCCTGTGGCTCTCTGTAGCTGGGTTTACTTTTTGCACTTTTCAGCCATATCTTAACTCCCCCACCATCCCTTTCCTCCCGAACTTGCTCTTCCCATTGTTCATTTTCTCCTTCTTTCTTCTCCCCTCCAGCTGTTTCTCACAGTTGCTATTTTCCTTTTGCCTTTTCGTGCAGACATTCTTTCTCTGGTTCCTTTGCTGACTTTTCTCTCTATTAATGAAATTTACTTTTAATTTATTTGTCTTTTGGTTTTTCCAGACAGGGTTTCTCTGTGAAGCCCTGGCTGTCCTGGAATTTATTAATATCAAGCCACGCCTTTAATCCCAGCACTAGAGAAACAGAGGCGGGAGAATCTCTGTGAGTTTGAGGCTAGCCTGGTCTACATGGCGAGTTCTAGGAGAGCCAGGGCTAGGGAGAGAAACCTTGTCTGGTTATTTCTCCTGGCCGCATTCCTTATGCTTCTCTCCAGTACTTATCTTTTTTCATATCTCACTCCTTCCTTCCCTTTCGTAGTTGAGTTTTTTCTTGGCAGAAGTCTTGCTCCTTATTCCCAGCAGACTTCACTTCCTGTGGGGTCAGGGTGCTTTGTGAACGCTCCCTGTTTCCGTCCTGATAATTTTCTGACCCAGAGGACCTGCTGGAACCCAAGGGCACGATTCCCTGCAGGCTCCCCATCTCCACCGCATCTTTGCCCCCAGCTTCCTCCTCCTCCTCCTCCTCCTCCTCCTCCTTGACCCTTCCATCATCGTCTTCATCCAACAGAAAGCTCTGGTGGCCGTGGGGAGGTCACAGCAGCGTGGTGGGAGCCCTGTGCCTCAGAGGTGAGCTACTGTCGGGTATCACCCCCACCTCAGCCTCAGATCTCAGGAGGGGTCGTCGTGTGAGCAGTGGGGACACAGCTGCTCAAACAGCAGACACAGCCCACTGCCACCTCTGGCCCAGCAAGTGCAAACTAGCCAGCAGCAGCGCTGCTGGGTTTTTGGGTTCTAAAACTTAATGTAAACATTTCTTTTTTTAAGGTTTATTTTTGTTTGCATTGGGGTTTTAGCTGCATGCATGTCTGTGTGAGGGTGCCAGATCCTCTGAACTAGAGTTACAGACAGCAGTGAGCTGCCATGTGGGTGCTGGGAATTGAACTTGAACTTGAACTTGGGTCCTCTGCAAGAGCATCTGTGTAAATTTTACAGCTTCTCATGTATATCAGTTGATAGTGTCTAAAGTTCACTGAGTTTTATATTCCTGAATCCTCTGATGCCTGCTGCTGCTTTTTTTCTCTGTGTAGCTGTCCTGGACTCACTTTGTAGACCAGGCTGGCCTCAAACTCACAGAGATATACACCTGCCTCTGCCTCCCCGAGTGCTGGGATTATAGACTTGTGCCACCGCACCCAACTTCTCTGATGGCTTCTTAATTCCCTAAAAGAATATCCAGAACCATGAAGCTAACCTTTTTAAATAAAATTGTTTTTTAGGAGCTCATGAAAAAACATAATGAAGATATGTTGGAAATACAAGAGCTGAAGAAATCCAAAGAGGTAAGCATTTCCATTCAACTCTGTGCAACTAGTGTCTTCCAAATGATGCATTCTTGGGAAAATGAAATCCAGCTTTACCCAAACCAGTAAAATTAATGGAGCTCCTAAATCTAATTGTTGAACTGAGTAAGTCAAAATGAATCTCGAGCTGTATGCAAAACAAATGCAGCCTTTCTCAGCGTCAGCTGTGAACAATTAGATCAGCAACAGACTGAACGGTCATCGATGCTGAATGTCATCCATATTTAACAAAGCTTAAAACATAGGATTTTGAATCACAGAATATTGTCATTGTCTTTGTTTTATTGCTGTGAAGAGACACCATGACCAAGGCATGGTGATGTGTGTGTGTGTGTGTGTGTGTGTGTATTTATATATATTTATATTTATATATATTGCTGAGATATATATATATATATATATATGCAAAAACATTTCATTGGGGCTGGCTTACAGTTTCAGAGGGTTAGTCTGTTGTCGTCATGGCGGGAAGTATGTCAGCGTGCAGGCAGACATGCTGGAGAAGGAGCTGAGAGTTCTCCATCTTGATCCACAGGCAGCAGAAGGAGACTGTGTCACACTGGGCATATGACCTCAAGGCCCACCTCCACAGTGACGCACTTCCTTCAACAAGGACACACCTTCTAATAGTACCACTCTCTGTGACCAATCATTCGATCGCCTCAGTCTATGGGTGGGAGGCAAACATACTCAAACCACCACAGGCACGTTCTTTCAAACGTCTCCTGTAGAACTTTGGGTGTAGCCTGCCCAAGGCCATTTCTGCAGGGGCTCCCTTCTGCCGGGAAACACAAGGCCGTTTGTGAAGGCAGATGAAAAAAAGTTAAGCAAAAGTAACGTGTGCTCCCCTTTTCACTGAGAAATGTAGTTGTGCCCGGAATAGACATATCTGAGAAAAAAATTAGTCACTGCACAGACATGATGAAGAAATAATATCTTCAAGTCCCCCAGCAACTTAAGGGCCAAATAGACGTCGACATCCTGCGCGGTAAACAACACGGCTTCTGAGCCAGGGTGCCCTAATGTATTCGGAAAACAGCTTCTCGGCTAATTCTGCCGTAGAGGTTCTTTCTGAGCCTGTTTCCCCTGAAGACTTGTTTGCAAGCCTGCTGAGTTTCCAGTTCGTGCTAGCCATTGTGAAGCCTACCTTGCTGGGTACTGAGTATTTTTATGTTCCTTCACATGCTCACAGACGTCGTTTTGGGATGAGGCGGTTAAGTGGTTTGGAAGCAGTCTGAGCCTTTCAAGTCTTGCTGGTTGGAGTTAAAGCTTGGTGTAGAGCAACCCTCTTCTAAAGGTCCTCCCGACTCCTCTGCAACAGGTCTGCTCCAGCCTACCTGATGGGGCTGAATTACTCTTAGTCCAAGGGCTTATGGTGCCTGCTCCCTTCTCTCCCTCAACTCACCTCCTTTAGTTCTACCTTCTATCACTCCTCTCCAAATCCCTGAACTTTTTGTGGGGTTTTTAAAGGGATAGAGTGTCCTACCTTGGAGGTCTTGGCCTTTGACAGTGTGTCTTCCTAAAGACCTCTTTCCCAGAAATTTCCAAAGCAACTTTTCTCCTTCTTCTGGTCTTTACTTAACTGGCAACCTCTTGGGAGTCAGTCTGTTTAAACACTCAGCCCTCTGCTCCAACATATCCTCTTCTGCTTTGCTTTTCTACATCAACTTAATCATCCAAGCAGATAAATTCTGTATATTTTCTTTACTATTTCGAATTCTTAGTTCCTAAAATAGTGCCTAGCACACTATGGGCTTTACATAAACACTAGTTGATCCTTGAATGGATAAATGAATGCGTGAATGCCACTCCCCCCTCTGCACCTCAGCCCAGCATCTGTTTCCATTCACTGTCTGAGACTGTCCTGTAACTTCCAAGTCACTAAACCCAAGGCTTGTACTGCCTCTGACACCCTAGATGAGCTGAGCCTCAGACCGTTGGCCAGTCCTTACTTGAGTCATTCCCCTCAGCTTCCCTGGGTATCTGGTGCTCCCTTTACTTGGACGCCTGCCTCTCCATCTTCCTGGTAGGTCCTCCTCGTTCCTGAGCTTCTGAGCCCAGGAATGCATTATCTTCCTTGTTCCACTCCTCCAGCCCACACTCCATGGAGCGAGGAGATGAAGACTGGCGGTGAAGCCCATACAAACACTCACCTGTCTGAAGCCGTGGGTGGCCCCCCTGTTTTCAGGTTATGGTGGCCTCCAGGATGACCGATTCTGTACGCCTTCACTGTTAGGGCTAGTTTTTAAACTCTATTTGGTTTCTTATGCCTCGACCTCCCTTCTCTACCCCTTATCCCTTCCAACACCCCAACACTGTGTAGGAGAAGAAGGTCAGTGGGGACAGGGGCCATAGTTCTCTTTCACTACTTCCTGCTGGTTAGGGTTGTTGGGTTCTTTGGGACAGTGCCAATCTTTGTTTCAGCATATAGCCAACTTCTTCTCATTAAACTGCAACAACAGCAATCAGGAGCAGCAGAGGGGAGCACTGGCATTCTTGTTCTTTCTCAGAGCACCCCCAACGCTTTTTGGGTGCTGGCATTTATTCCCTCTGCAGAGTCCTCAGAATTAAACTCTGTGCAGCTGTCCCCTCTCAGAGCCTGCACGAGGCAAACAGCCCTCTGATGTGGACAGTCCCATATCCCACACGTGGGATAAAAAAAAAAAAAAAAAGACATATTTACAATAATGTAAGTGAGTTTTTAAAGACACCGAAACTTTCCACTCCACTCCACCTTGGCTTATTGTCTCTACATTCTAGCCACACTAGTATTCCTTATGGACAGCTACACATTTTGCTTTCTTAGGGCTTGGCATGACTTTCTTCGGAACTTTGTTTAATTGGTGGAGTATCTGTTAAAGCAGATTTAGGATTACAGAAAAAATGAGGCACAGGTAGTCCTCCATCTTGAGAGTTCTTTCCCTTATCACATCCCATCCTTCTCCTCACACTCCCCCTGCTAGCAGCTTGCACTAGGGTGATATGTTAGTCACTGAGCAGCCAATATCAACACTGTTGTTAACTGAGGTCCCTGGTTTACATGTGGGTATTGGTTAAAATGTCATGTCAGGTATCCATCAAACAAAATAGTTTCCTGCTCTGAAACTGCCCTCTTTCCCTCCTTCCCCCTTCACCTCCCTCCCAACCTCTGAACTCACAGAGCTTTTTATAGCCTTTAGTGTTTCACCTTTTTCAGAGTATCACAGAGTTGGAGTCAGTAGGAGGAGGTATTATAATAAAGAATATGCAATGTGGGCCCGGGTAATGCTTCAGTAGCTAAGAGCATTTGTTTTTCTTCCAGAAGACCAGAGCTTATGCCCTAGCATCCAAATCAGGTGGCTCACAGCTGCCTATAATTCTGTTTCCAGAGGATCTGAAGCTCCTTCTGGCTTTTGGAGCCTCCCACACTCTCATGTGTGTGTGGACACACACACACACAAAACATTAAAAATTAAATATTAACTTTTGTAAAGAGACACAAAGTTGGAAAGAGGAAGGGATGGATCTAGTTAGGGGAAAGTGAGAGGTTAATATGCATTGTATTATTCATGTGAGAAATTCTCAAAAATACTATATCTTAAAAATAATAATTTAAAAAAAGTTAGTGAATGAATGGCTGATGATCACTGTGACTACCACTTGCATTCTGATGAGGTGAGGGCTGCTTTGGCAGCCATGACAGTGAGACTAAAGAGCAGGATACAGGTGGGAGAGAAAGAGAAGGGTAGAAATGACAGCATGGTGACTGGCTGGCTGTAAGGGGTCCAAGAGAAAGCAGCTGAGGTTGTCACAGTGCATTCTATTCCAAGTGCCCTGGAGAAGAAAAGTCCTTGAGTTCTCACCTGTCTCTGGGAGGGACATAGCATCAGCATGAGGTTCTGAGTCACTTTCCTCTTGTGCAGATCATGGAGGCTGAATTGCGGGCACAATCTATTATTCTGGAGACACTGAACACCAACTTTTACCAAATCCAGATGGAACTCCATAGAGAGGTGAGTCCTGGTTGGAGTGAGGGCCAGGCTAGAGAGAAAGCCAGGACATTGTGCTGTTCTGACTAAGAGCTCTGCCCCAGGGGCTCTGGTGAAGACAGCTATTCAAATTTATCTTTCAGAAAACTATAGCGGGAAATCTGGAGAGGTTGTTCCAGGCAAAGCTTGCTGAAGCTGAAGAAAAGTATAAGCACACCATACAGCTCCTGACAGAAGAAAATGCCCGCCTCAGGTACGGTGCTGTTGCTCAGGGCAACTTGGCTGACTCACCTCTGAAAGCGGGAGGATGTTCAGGTGGGGAATGGGTCAGGACAAACCAGGGGCTGCTTGCAGATGTCACGGTCCTGTTATTTGGGAGGAGGCAGATACTGGGTCTGGACACACACTTACAATGGAGGTCGATCATTTGAGGCCGGCAGTTCGTTGTGTATCAAGCCTTTGCTCCTGTGTGTCTGTTTTTGTGTAAAACAGAGCAAATCTGTCTATGGAGAGCTGAGTTGCTTCGTCTTGCGACTGAGGGTTGTTTTTCAGAGTTCAGGGGGGTTTAACTCTCAGATTTGGGCACTTCTGGCTCCTGTTAAGCTCAGCTGCCAATCAGAACCACCAGTGCTTGAAGGACCTCAGAATAAACAAGAAGATGTTACCCAGCGCGTCAATTCCACTGGGAATATGATCACCCAAACACATTTCACCAAATTTAGAGCGATTGCAGGGATGAGAGAGACGGATTCCTCAGGCAGGCAGGAAGCCGAATTTCTCCCACCCACCAGCAAATAACCCTACATCCCCTCTCGCCTTTGAGGCTACGGAGATACAGTGCCTATCATTCTTTTCACAGACAAAAGCTCAAAACGAAGAACGAAGAAACTTCTGAAGAAACACCTGAGAAGCTGGCCTGCGTCACTTCTTCTGTTCAAGAGTGGGACCCTCCTGTTGGCAACAACAAAAAGTTGTCGTAGGAAGCCAGCTACACTGCTCGGTGGCCGAAGCAACAACCCCTCCCAGTGGAGCTTCGGACTCTGGCAGGGTTTTCTCTGGAGGTGCTCATTGAGTTCTTTGGTTGTTACGACTTTATCACCTCCACCACCTTTTTTTTTTTTAAGATTTGCTTTCTTTGGACTGGTTAGAAATGTTTGAATTCTTATCTCAATTATATTGTGACTCTTCTGCTTTTTACATATTTTTACTGGAGACTAGTTTGAAGGGTCTCCTTTTTGAGTGATGCTTGCATTTTTGGGGTGTAGCTCTTGTCCCCCGAGGGCAAGTAGCAAGCAAGACTTTTTTCTTTTCTTTTCTTTTTTTTTTTGCAATTTTGATTCAATTCCACAAACTTTATTCCCTTATATATCATATTCCTTAACCCAATGGCTTGGGAAAAGTAATTGACTCTGAGCATCTTGAGAATTCACATGCCTACAGGGCAGTGGATAGACGCAAGAGGACCAATCACACAGCAGCATGTTAAAGCCTCGGTGCAGACAGAGGCAAAGAGAGAGGGCTGAGGAACTTGGAGCCACACCTTGATCAGGGCACTTCCAAGACTCATCGCCCACCTTTTGGGTGCATGGGGTCACAATGATTTTTTTTTTTTTAATATGCTGGTTTTCCTGTGGAAGTGCTCCTTTTAAGTGTTGGCAATGAATGTTAAACAGTGGTGGAGGCAAATACTAGAAGATGAATGCCTCCCAGGTGTGAACATGCCATTTGTAAAACTGGCAAAACAGAACAAAACAGAAAAAAGCAAAGACAAGCAAAAGGATCCCCCTAGAAACAGTAAGGTAAACTTATAACTTGTACGATTTTTTTTAACAGCCTTTTCTTCTCACTAACAGTTTATTTAGGAGGGAATAGAAAAATATGAAATTATATCAGTACAAATTCAGTAAACTATACACTAAGGAACAATGCATAGGGCAGACAACTTGGTTTCTTCTAAAATGTTATATGAAAATATATATTTTTTAAAAATACATTAATGTGGAATTTGAAATACAAACAAAATTCAAGATACAGATCTTGCTAGATCATGGCTCAAACAAACTGTAAAAATACAAGACTGTGGGGAGATTCCGAATACTGGCTGGTATTTTATGTTGTCAAAGACTTTAGCTATCTAAGAAGGACCTCATCTTTAGAGACTCGGGTCTCTAAACCGTACAGACGTAGAGAGATTCCACTTTAGCGGGACCCAGGACAATCCACGCAAGGCAGGCACGTAGAGACACCATTAGTGAGGCCGCACTGCGGGGGTGGGGGAGGGGACAGCTGTTGACGTGGGGTGACTCGGACACATGGCATCGGCAAGCTGCTCCTGTTCTCTTTCAGTATATTTGTGAGGATTCTCCTAATAAAATACGAACATTTTGCATGCACATATGCGTAGTCTCCTCAGTCACTCTCCACCTAACTCACGGAGGCAAGGTGCCTCCTTGACCCTCTAGCCCTCTGATGCTGCAAGTCTGGCCCCACAGGGTGTCTCTGCCCTCCAAGTGCAGGAATCACAGGAGGGCGGATGTGCCCGTGGGCATTTATGTCAGTTCTAGGGATCTG
Source organism: Psammomys obesus (assembly GCF_907164565.1). NCBI lineage: Eukaryota > Metazoa > Chordata > Mammalia > Rodentia > Muridae > Psammomys > Psammomys obesus. The sequence continues at coordinate 854 of NW_026590830.1, read as the reverse complement.
AACCCGGGCCCTCACATTCTGTTTGGCAAGTAACTTTTAACTGCTGAGCCGCCTCCTCATCATGGACAAGTTTATTTCTTAAGTGCACTGGGAAAAACATAGCCATGGGAGCGTTTTCACAGCGATTCCCTCCGGAATCAAAGGGAGCCTCTTCTCTTTATCTTCACGCATGTTTCCCAATAGCCCTCTCCTCTAAAGAGCTTTCAACTGATCATGAACTCACCCTGGAGATGTTAGGAACTAGTGTCCAAAAATTAATGAAAACTACTGGGACAATCACACCCTGCCCTGCCTTAATAGTGTTTTATTAACTCTCTAAGAATGTCACACAGTGAATGCTGATGATATCTACCCCAGCTGCCAAGTTGTCCTGGGGACACTCTCCAATCTAACTTTCCTAACTCACCCAACCTTTATTTGGGGGAGGGGGGGCGTTCAAGACAAGGTTTTCTCTGTGTGGCCATAGCTGTCCTGGAACTCACTCTGTAGACCAGCCTTGGTCTCAAACTTAGACCTACCAGGGGGTCACACCATTTAAAAACAAAACAAAGCTGACTGGCCCTCTCCCGGCAGCTGCCAGGTGCTGCCAGGTCCTCAAGCTCCCCGCCCCGCTGCATGCTGGGATGCCGTCTGCCTTGAGCTTGCAAGGGCTTGTGTGTGGTGTCACAGGGGTTGAGTTCCTATGTGCAAATACCCAGAAAAGGGTTTTGTCCAGAAAAGGATTATACACTTTTTAGTTGTGCTTGTTATTAATAGTACAAAAAAGTACAACTTGAAAGTCCTTGCTCTTGTAAAGCCATTCTTCACTGTGTGTGTGTGTGTGTGTGTGTGTGTGTGTGTGTGTGTGTGTGTGT
>NW_026590829.1:0-3693 GCF_907164565.1 Psammomys obesus | reverse complement strand
TTCTTTCTTTCTTTCTTTCTTTCTTTCTTTCTTTCTTTCTTTCTTTCTTCCTTCCTTCCTTCCTTCCTTCCTTCCTTCCTTCCTTCCTTCCTTCCTGTCTCTCTTTCTTTCTCTCTCTCTCTCTCTCTTTCTTTCTCTCTCTCTTTCCTTTCTTTCCGTACCTTTATCTCGTGATGGCATCAGGGTAATATTGGTTTTATAAAGAGTTTTCTAGCATCCCTTTATTTTCTATTTTATGTAGTCATTTGAGAATGATTGTTGTTAATTGTTCTTTAAATATGTGGTAGAATTGTGCAGTGAATCCATTGGACCCTGCACTGTTCTTAGTTGGGAAGTGTGTATATTTGCACACGTTTGTGGGTGTATGTGTGTGTAGGCTAGAGGACAGCCTTGGGTGTCAGTTCTTAGGCATTGTTCACCTTGGTTTTTGAGACAAGGTCTCTTACTGGCCTGGAGCTTTCTACATTAAGGTAGGCTAGCTAATCAACTGAGTCTTGGGGAATCTTCCTACCTCTTCCTCTTGATTGTTAAGATTTTAAACAATACGCTTGCCTTTAAAAACTTATTTAAATTTTTTCAAACTATTTATTTTGATCATTCTTTTTCCTCTCCCAGCTCCTCCTCATCTCTCTACTCACCTACTCAAACTTTAAGCTTTCTTAAAAAAAAAAAAATCAAAGCAAGCAAACAAATAACCCAATAAGATGGGGTGAGAGTAGGTAAACAAAAAGCACACAAAATCATGAGTCCATTGCATGTTTGTAAACTATTCCTGGGCATGGGGCCTGTTTTGGAGTATGGTTAATATATCCAGTGACATTCTATTGGAGAAAACTGATTTTTCTTTTCCCAGAAGGTATCAGTCCCAATAACTTCTTGGTTAAGGGTGGGACTTTGTGTACACTATCCATTCTCTGTGCTGAGATTTTGTCGGGTTTGAACTTGTACAGGTCTTGTGCATGCTGTCACAGTCTTCGTGAGTTAATATGTGATCAATCATGTTGTGTCTGGAAGACACTGTTTCCGAGGGACCATCTACCACTTCTGGCTTTTGCAATCTTCCCGCTTGTCTTCGGAATAGATCCTTGAGCACTGGGCCAGGAGTGAGGATTGATAAAGATCCCGCTTTTAGCTGAGTGATCTAAAGTGTTTGACTCACTGCACATTGTCCAGTGGTGGGTCTCTGTTAATTTAATTTCCATGTACTGTAAGAAGCAGCTTTTCTGGTGAGGGTTGAGTGATACACTAATTGTTTCCCTTCGTTTTACCCTAAGATTATGTCTGTTCTTGATGTTGAAGCTTTTTTTTTTTTTTTTTTTTTTTGGATGCAGCAGAAAAAATGGATTCTGTTTTCCAATCTAGTCTTTTAGTCAGTGTCTTTTTATTAGGGGAATTGAGACCATTAATATAGAGCTATTAAGTAGCAATATGTTTGTTTTGTTATGATGTATTTTTCCACTCTCTTATGATTAACTCTTCTGGATTATATATTTTTTATGTCCTCCTCGGTGTTTTCAAGTTTTTTTTCTTCCCTCTAGTGCTTTCTATAGAGTTGGATTGGAGGACAGACATTGCTTAAGCTCAGTTTTTACTGTGAATTGTGTTTATTATTCTATCAAATGTGATTGATAGTTTTGCTGGGTATAGTAGTAGTCCAGGCTGGCATCTGTGGTATATTTATGCTTGTAGAACACCTGGAAACGTCAGTAAAAAGTTAGGTATTAGTCTAATGGGCTTGGATTTATATGTAATACCATCTTTCCCCCGTGCAGCTTGTAATATCTTCTCCCTGTCCCCATACATTTAGTGTTTTAATTTTTATATGTTGTGGAGAGTTTTTTTTTTTTTTTCTTTAGATTGGGGAAATATTCTTCTGTGATTTTTGTTAACAATATTTTCTGTGCTGTTGACCTGGGTTTCTTCTGTTTTCTCTTTATGAACAGTTCTCAACCTGTGGCGTCATGACCCCTTTGGAGAACAAATTACTCTTTCACAGGGGTCACCTAAAACTATCAGAAAACACAGATATTTACATCACAGTTCACAACAGTAGCAAAATTACAGCTATGAAGTAGTAACAAAAACAATCTTATGGTTGGTGGGGGAGTCATGACAGTGTGAGAAACTGTATTAAAGGGTCACAGCATTATGAACGTTGAGAAAAACTGCTCCATACTTCTTATTTGTAGGTTTGGGCTTTTTATAGTGTTCTGCATTTTCTTGATGTTTTGTGCTTGGCTTTTTTTTTTTTTAAACTCTGCATCTTCATTAATATATTCACTATAGGTCAATAGTCTAAGTCCTTCCTCATGTGGATATTAACGTGTTTAATTTAGTGTACCTTTGGCTGTATGTACTGAATTTCATTTTTCTACCTATTTCTTATTAAGCTTTTATTGATTGCATGAACAGCTTTGTTTTGTAAAGTAAAGTAATCCATTACCCACTCTCTTGACTTTCTGTATGTGTTTATTTTAGTTCTCAATCTTGCTTGTGGTAATGCCTCCTTTCCTGGGTGATACACTATCTCTAGTGGTTTTATTATGCTTTTTTTTTTGTCAAAGTTTTCTTTGACTGAGCCACCCATTTCTTCTCTTTTGTCTTTAAGACCTGAAATTCTGTCTTCTACATTATTCAGTCAGTTGGTGAGGCTTACCTTTGAACTTTTTATTTGACCTCCTGAGGGTTTTTTTTTTTTTTCCATTTTGAGTTTTATTTCCATGTGGATTTCTGTTATTTAAAAATTCTGTTTCTTTGTTAAATTCCACTTAATGTTTGAATTGTTTTAATTTTTTTTTTTATTCAATGGTTTGTGCTTTCATGATATTCATTGAAGCATTTATTTATATCCTCTTCAAGGTCCTTGAACATAAGCATAATTGCTATTTTGAAGCTCTTGTCTTGTGCTTCAGCTAAGTTGCTTTTCTCAGGGCCTACTGCAATAGGATTTTTGGCTTCTAGAGGAAGCCAAAAATTTGTCTTGGTTGTTCATGTTTGTGTGTTTGAGCTGAGATGGCACATCTGGAGTTACAAGGGTTGTGGCGTTCATAAGTACAGATATCTGGTCTTGTCTACGTTGGGGGCAGAGATTGTTCAGTTCTTTGTCTGTTACTACCCTAATCTGGGTCCTAGACAAATTTGGGTCCTTGGTAGAGAGCAGTTCCATGAGTTGGTGTGGACTCACAGAAGAATGGAGGCAGTCTAGAAGGAATGAATGCATCCTAGCTGAGTGCGGTGGCTGTGGATTCCCTGGTAAAGAGTGGTTCTGAATCTCAGCTGTGTGTAGCTATAGGTCCCTAGTGGAGACCTTGTTCAGTAGATTGGTGAGGAGTCACAGAGGACTGGAGATGGCCTGGAAAGAATGACCGAAAAGGAGGTCAGTCAAAAGCTAGGGTGACCCTAATTCTGCAGCAAGAGGCCAAGTCTTAGGGTTTTGGAGGTGTGCTGGCATATACCATGCCGGAGTTCCTTAGTGTGGCAGTTGTGGGTTCCTGGTGGAGAGCCTTTCTGTGGATCAGAGGAATTCACAGAGAAATAGAGGTGGCTAGAAGGAATGGCTAAAAGGTGTGGGAGGGAAGAAATAGGGGATCCTGGGTCCACAGCAAGAGACCAAGTCCCAAGGGAATGGAGGGCCCATGGTTGGCTTCTTTCTTTCTTTCTTTCTTTCTTTCTTTCTTTCTTTCTTTCTTTCTT
>NW_026590828.1:0-4262 GCF_907164565.1 Psammomys obesus | reverse complement strand
AACAAACAAAAAACACTCATTCAAGAATGGATCAGCTGGGGCCTGGGGATGTAACTCAGTTGCTAGGGTATTTTTCTAACAGGAAACACTGGGTTTGGTCCCCAGCTCCTCATAAAGCGGAGCATGGTGACACACACTGATAAATCCCATCACCGAAGAGTTAGGGTAATCATGAGTTCAAGGTCATCTCAGCTATGTTTTGGGTTCAGGGCCAACCTGGACTGTGTGAGACTCTGTCTTAAAAAGATATAAAGATAAGCAGGGTTGTGACACAGGGCCACCATTCAGGAGGCTGAAGCAGAAGCATCATTTGCATCCTGAACTTCAAGGACAGCTTGAGTGACATAAAAAGACCCTTCTTTCAAATAAAGGCAAATAGATTCTAAAGAAAACATAAATCTTTTGCAAAGTCTTAGTTTCTATCCTACACCTGGCCTAAGGGGTATTACTTAAATTGCTGTGCTTTTTTTTTTTTTTTTTTTTTTTTGACAGAGTCTCACTAAATAGCTCTGGATGGCCTGGAACCCCATACATAGAGCGTCCTGGCCTTGTACTCAGATCTGCCTGCCTCCATCTCTCCAAGAGCTGGCTGCAATTGAAGGTGTGTGCAACCATGCCTATGTATGCTAATTTTAAACATGCGTAGACCCATAGAGGCTGGAGACCTATTGTGCATAGAATCTTATGAGGCATTTCAAACTATTCTCATGAGAGTTTGTCGGTTGGCAAGGGGATCTGACAATACAGGAAGGTAGGTATTTATAATAAGCCTTACCAGGCCAGGTGAGGTAATGCGACCCTTCTGCTCCAAACTAATAGGAAAACACTCATTTCAAGATGTCTTTTGTGCCTGGGAGTTCAGTTTACTCTACAGATGCTTGTTTCCTTGTTTTTGTGTCTTGAAGATACCAACTGAACCCCCAGCATGACACACCTGCCCATTAGCCTCTATCCAAAATTCCCAGAGAAACTGTTTGCTGTGAAGTTTAATTGAGAAATCTGTTTGAATTAGTCCAGGAAGTAGCCCAAAATAGGTTTCACACTAATGTATATCAGGTAAGCATTTTCTGTGCCTTTTTAAGAAAATAAATTGACTTAATCTATTTTTACTTGTATATAGTTACATAGTACCTATTTATACGGTCTGGTGATGTAATGCTTCATTATAGAATTATCTAGAACTAAACATCTTTCTACATGGTCAGCAGTACTGGAGGAGAGAGAAAGCAAGACAAAATTCTTGATAAATTCTGTGACCCATCAATAGTTTGTCATTCATCTCAGATTACACATACGTATGCACACATACAATAATGCCCACCCAGCTCCTGCTGGCCTCTCATGGTGGAATGTGAATACAGACCCTAAGCAGGTTATGAAATCAGTGTGTTTGGGCATGCTCATTCTCCCCTTTCTCTATTTTTCCCTTGTTAGCATTAATACATCTCTTATTTTTAGCCATCACTGTCTACAGACCACCTGTGTTCTTCTCCTATTCCAGTGAAAACTTGCAGTGTTGTGGTATCAGTCAACAGAATGGTTAAGGGTCATGCTCTAGTACATGGCATAACTTTAGCTTTATATTCATACACACACACTGGTATATTGATACAATGAGACAGGGTCTCATGTAGCCCAGATTGGCCTCAACCTCGTTATGTAGCCTAAAAAGATGTTGAATTTCTGATTCTCCTATTTCTGCCTCCCAGGTGCTGGTATTACAGGTGTGTGCCGACCCACCCAGTTTGAATTGCTGGTCAAATCCAGGTTTTTGTACTTTATAAGCAAACAGTCTACCAACTGAGCCACATTCCCAGCCCATATTGGAATCATTGTAGCTAAATAAAACTCAGTTTCCTCTGCTGTTTTCTCCAGGATGCATTTCAATGACTTCTATATTATTTAAATCACATTACAGAGAAGAATTGTGAAATTGAAATGTTGTTTTTATTAACAGTTGTTTTACTATGCAACACTATGAAGGGACATTTTACTTTGCTTGCTAAGAAGCCATGTTGAGTTTAGGGGGTGAAACATACTCTTTTCAAATCATAAACATTTTGAAAGTGAATGTTCCAGAGTTTCTATTGCTTGTTCAAATTGTTCATATGTTAAGGTAAAAAAGATATGTCTTGAGTTCTCACAGAAATCCCCAAACGTGAGTTCAGTCCAAGTCTTAGAATTCTTTCTGAACATGAGGATCCTTTGCCTGGAAATCCCTAGTTCTCAGTCTGGTACTGGTGAACTCTGAGAAGTATGCTAGGAACAGGAGGTAAGTTGTTAGTCAGTCCCTGAAGCATCGCCATTTCTTCATTTTCCTTGCTAGGATCTTGGTAATGATTCAGCCAGAGGACTGACCCGAAGCTGCATGTGTACAAGAGCTCTTCTTCACTAAGCTAAAAATCAATCTGAGCTGTCATTTGGAAGTCTTTGTTAAAACCAACTAAATTAAATTAAATCATAAGGACAGTATTTCTAGCTGTGTTTTCTGAGGCACAATGATTCAAGCCAATCTTAATTCTATTATACTTAGAGATGTTGACTTTTTTTATGCCAGAAGAAAAAATACTGGACACTCTGTTTCAAGTTGTAACTACCACCCCCTTAACATACCTCCTACACTTGCTAAGTGCCTATTCTAGATTATTGAAGTCAACAAACTATTTGCATAACTTATTTTGTTTACTGTCTATGCTCTTCTCTGCAATGCAGGCCACATGAAGACATATATTTTAGTCTATTTAATCACTATCATACCCCTAGGGTCTAGCATCTTCCAGAAACATTCAACAGATGTTACTGAATGAATGAACTGACACTAACCAAAACATCTACCTCCTTTTGTATACATTCCAACTCAGACTCATGCACTGTACACTTTAAGCACATCTGTATAGTAATTTTTATTTGTTCTTTTACTTTTGGAAGTGCATATATAATGTTTTCCACAACTGATAAAGGTGTGGTGAACTTTCTTATCTTTCAGTCAACCAACTGGCCAACCATCTAATAATGCCTTCTTCAATGATCATCCTGTGATCGAATAGTAAAATGGGGAAGGGATTAGGTTATGACATGAAGGTTAAGGCAAGGATTCTGCCTTTAATATGTTGTAATCAAAGTAGACACAAAAAAAATGAATCCAATGTATTAAATAAACATAGAGAAAAGACTATGAGAAGGGCTGGGGAGATGAATCTGTGGGTGAAGTGGATGCTGTGTGAGCACGAGGACTTGAGCTCAGATCCTTACAACCATGGAAAGCAGAACAGGTCTTAGCAGAGCATCTTTGATTCAAGTATATCCACAAGTAGAAGGAGGTGGACATTCGGAAGCCCCGGCTTTGGTCCACAGAACCTCAGTAACTGGGGCGTGAGGCATGGGGCATCACACACACCTGTAATCCCAGCACTACCTACAAGTGGTTGGGAGGTGGAGACAGGAGACTCCCTGGATGCTCAAAGAGCAGCTAGCCTGGATGTATGCAGGTGCAAACAACAAGAGACTCTGTCCCAAACAAGACAAAAGGCGAAGACTGAGGCTCAAGATTGTCCTTTGACCTCTACACACAAGTATAGCACGCACACACTCCCACTCATACATGTACACAGGGATTTTTTTTAAGAATAAAAGATACCAATATCTTTAGAAAATTGTGTGTTGAATGTCTATGAAGTGGGAAAAGAAAGTGTGTTTAGAAACCAGAAAGACGAACTTTGAACATGTGACCTCAAGGATAAAAACATGGAGACATAAGGCTGAGGTGTTAATATTCAGGTCAGATCTGGGATGAATTTCAGATTTTCTATAGATCAAGTAGGTAATTGTTGAATGATTGTATTTTTGTGTATGTAAGCATGTGGGAGTGTGTTTGTCCAGGTACTGGAATAAGACTGGAAACATAGCATGACTGGTCAAATAGAAGAAATTTGAAGTGAGAGTTGTTTAAAAAAAAAATTCATGTCATAATGAAAGCTTGAAGTACATGGTCTACTGGAAAGAGGAGGCCAGATGAAAAAAGATGACACACACCTAACTCAATCAATAATTCGTTATACGGAACAAGGAAGATAAAATGGCCCAAATATTAACATGTTGAGCATGAAAAATTGATGATCAAACTGACAAAGCTAAGAAAATCACATCGACTGCACAAAATTGATAGTGTGTGGTTTTTTAGGCCTGTGGTGGTTTGAATAACAAATGCCCCCCCGAACACACACACACACACACACACACACACACACACACACACACACACA
>NW_026590827.1:0-12025 GCF_907164565.1 Psammomys obesus | reverse complement strand
CACACACACACACACACACACACACACACACACACACACACACACACTGGCTCCTAGTTTGAATGCTTAGGGAGTGGCACTATTTGTTAGAGTAGGTGTGGCCTTTTTGGAAGAAGTGTGTCACCAAGGGTGGGCTTTGAGGTTTCAAGGGCCCAAGCCAGGTCCAGAGGCTATCGTTACTCCCTGTTTCCTGAAGATCCTGACATAGAAGTCTCAGCTCCTCCACTAAAGTCTGCCTGCATGCCACCACACTTTCTGCCTTGCTGATAATGGACTAAGCCTCTGAAACGGTAAGCTTTGTTTTTTTTTTTAATGCTTTCTTTTATAAGTTGTCATGGCCATGGTATCTCTTTCACAGCAACAGAACGCTGACTAAGACAAGGCCCAAGGGTTTTCAATCATAGCAAGATGTTCCAGTGAAAAAACACTCATGGTGCAGAGACACAATAACTGCTTAAAGGTATCAGCCCCTGCTGAAACTGGTAATGCAGTTTCTCCCGTGAGCTACTTTGTTACTAGCTGAGACCATTTCTTCAGCCTGTTTTCTCTATTTTTCTGCATAAGTTGACACTGTAATATTTCATTAATTTGTCATTTTTTTAATTTAGGTAAATAACAAACAAGTATATCATTACAGTAGAAATTCAAACTATGGTTTGGAGAGGCCCTCCTAATCGTTCACCAAGTGTGGGATGCATTAATGGTCCCACCTGTGTCTTTTCATGAGTTTTTCTATGCAGTTGCATCATAGGAGTTACCTACCTGGGTTTGCATTTGTTTGTCTCTGGTAAATGGACTCATGCTGGATGCTACCATCAGCCATTAGCAGCTGCTAAGGAAATTTTACTGCCAATTTGCTGTAGCTGCAGGGAACCCAGGCAGGGAGAGCTCAGCTGCCAATAACTAGTACATTCAGTATTTAAACTAACACAAATTTCAGAAAAGATGATGGGCGTGAGAAGGTCGACTAAATACATCCTTTTGAATATCGTGCTGCCAGGTAAGAATGCTCCATCATATCTGGACACCTGGGTACCACAAACAGCACTCCATCCCCTCTCACAAAGCCTGCACGTTCTTCCAGAGCTCTTTTCATTGTTGTTTTATCTTAGTGTGAACACATGTGTATGTGCATACATGTGTGAGTGCAGGTACACTCACACTTGTGAAGGTTCGATAAGATGCTTACGTGTCAATCCTCATCTTCACCTTCCATTTTGTTTGAGATAAGATCCTTTGATGCTCACTGCTGATAGGCCAAGCTAGCTGGTTGTCAAGCTTGCAGGAATTCTCTTGTCCCTGTCTCCCAGCTCCATCACGTAAGATCAATTACAGGCATGGGATTACACACACTGGGACTGCACACATGGATACCGCTATGTCTAGCTTCTAAGTGGGTTCTGGGGATCCAACGTAGGTTCTTGTGGGTTTTTGGCAAAAATGGCATTATAGAGGTCCCAGCGATCATGTTAGGCGAGGCATCAGGTGCCTTTGTCCACTGATCCATCTTCTCAGGCCCAGAACTCTTTTCATTTATTTATCTTTATTTTTTTGAGACAGGATCTTGTTCTGTAGCCCAGGCTGGCATTGCACCTCAAGACAAATCTGTCTCAGCTTCCCAAGTGCTAGGATTACACATGTACAACACCACACTTGGCTTGGAAATAGTAGTTTTCCTTTTTGAGATTTATTCTTAATTATGTGTGTCTGCATGTGGGTGTGGTCACGTGAGTACAGGTGCCCATTGAGGTCAGAGGCATCGGATCTCCTGGAGCTGAAAGTTGTAAGCTACTGGCGTGGTACTGGAAACCAAACTCAGGTCCTTTGGGAGAGCAGCAGTCACTCCCGACTGCTGAGTCATCTCTTCAGCTCCTTGTTCTTAGTCTTAACCCAACACTGAAAGTCTTTTTCACCCCAGTAAACATTAGGATGTTTCATTGGGTTTTACATTGCCAGCGGTCCTTCATTGTTCTAGACTCTGTCTTTTCAGTACCTTTTCTTGTAGCCTGCTTTTTCTTTCTGTGATTATTCTCATTCCCCTTGCCTTTTTAAAGGAGACCTTGAGTGAGGAAGGAGGAGACCTGAAGTGTAGTGATTGCCTTATTGGTCAAAAGGTGCTGAGATTTCATTATTTCTGTGTTTTAGTTCCTGGGTAAGCCTCCCAAAGCCATAGTAATTACATACTTACTTATAATAATGACTTATTTAAAGCATGCTTAAATATTACAGCAACATGCATTTTATTTAACACAATCCATTTTTATACTTCTAACTGCGAGAAGCTATATGTATTCATAATTACAGTTTATTTGAATGTGTAGTATTTTTAGAACAGTAAAGTAGCATACTTTGGGGGGGGGTGGAATGAAAATAATTTATGTATTTTTAAGTGAACTAAGCTTATTAGTGTTCAGTGTCTAGGATAATTTTAAAATTCATTGGTTGGGTTTTTTTTTTTCTATAAGCCATGACTAAAAATATCTTTATACAATGAACTTATTTGCAATAGCCATGTCATGTGATCACCACTAGCTATTTTTGTCATTGTTGTGGTTAAATTATCTTTGAGAGATTTATTTTCCTTTCTATTCTGAAGTGCATGCCAAGTTTTTTTTTTTTTACACTTATTTGTTCGTACATTCACACATGCATGTGCCATGACACACATGTAGAGGTCAGAAGACAACCTGTGGGAGTTGAGTGTCTCTTCCTGTGATGTGGATTATGAGGAGAAGGCTCTGATCATCAGACTTAGTGACAGCACCTTTACCGGCAGAGCCAGTTTACTGACCCTCCGACATTCATTTTTATAAGTAGAAGTGTCTTTAAAGGTGCTAAAAATTATTTGTTTCACCATAACTAATTCATTCACCTAATTTTATGTGGGATCCTGGCCTTAAAAAATATATATCCAGAGGGCAAGCAAGATGGTTCAGTGAGTAAAGGCGCCTGATACTAAGCCTCGTGACCTGAGTTTGTCCCCAGGATGCCCATAGCAGAAGAGAACTGATTCCCGTAAGCTGTTCTCTGACCTTTATACAAGCTTAGCAGCACGTGTGCATAATCACATATGCACATTCACATACAAAAATAAACTTTTAAAAAATATTCTAAAAGGATTTTAGAGAGCCATGCATACTAGCACAAGCCTCTATTCCGAGCACTTGAGGAAGAGCATTTGTAGGAAGAGCAGGAGTTCAAAGTTACACTTTCAGCTACACAGCCAAGTTTTAACTGAGCTGGACTACATGTGACCTGTTCTCAAAAAATAAAAAGTTACATGCAGAGAATATTCTGGATTCTGACCTTTCTTTAGTAACACATTGCACAGCTTCACAGTCCTTTTCAAGACTTAGTACTTAGCGCTCTTGTTTGCTGGGCAGGCAGACTTAAAAAACGTCTAACCTGCCAGGAACAGCTTGCCCACCCCAAGGAAATTTTGGGTATATATCTAAAATTACAGAGGGATATGATTCATGTGCAAAAAAAGGATAATTTGGGGGTAGGATTATCTCAGAAACACTTTCTGAAAGAGATATAATTTGATCTGTACTTTGGTGGCATAGAAAGCTCAGATTCATAAAGGAAAGAGCCATGTTCATTGAGAGAGAGAAAGAGAGAGAGAGAGAGAGAAGCAAAAAAGCAAACATTGGAGCTGGCAGAAATGGAGGGTCTGTTGTACCTTTAAGTTGGAGGTGGTAAGTGAAGTTGGACAACGAAGACCATATGCTTTCTCAAGGGGTCTCCCAAAGCTGGGGTGCTTTAAACTGATCTATTTAGAAGTAGCTGAGGCTTTTAAATAAAGGAACAACTTATTCATGAGCTACTTCAGTGAGAATATTGTAGCTGAAGTAGACAAGTTAGGATAGAAGACAAATTTATCTTTTGGGTGGGCTAGGAAGTTTCTCTGTGTAGCCCTGGCCATGCTGGAACTCCCTCTGCAGACCAGGCTGGCCTTGAACTCTGAAACCCGCCTGCCTCTGCTTCTTGAATGCTAGGCTCAGCTCAAATTATCTTTTTAATAAAGGTTTTGAGATATTTTTTTAACTTACAAGAATGTTTTTACAGACATGTAGGTCTATGCACCACGTGCGTGTAGTGTCCACATGGGCTCAAAGAGGGTGTTGTTGAGAGACAGCAGTGAGCCACGGTGCGGGCGCTGGGAATCTAACCCAGGTCCTCTAAAAGAGCAGCCAGTGCTCTCAACCACAGATCCATCTCTCTTGCCCAAGAGACTATGTTTTTTGATTTTGAACTAATGATATTAGTATGAGAGGCAAGTACTCACAACTGAGTGTCCCACCACCTCCCATTGACTTGGGGGATTTTCAAAGGAAAGGCATTGGTTAAGTGACCAACACACAATCCCCAAACATTTTTAAAGATTGGTGGACCTTGTGACACATCAGCTCTACTTCTAGGAATTTACTCTAGAGAGTTAATTATAGACATACTTGAATCACCTTCCAAAAACTTTTTAATAGAGCATATTTCTATAATAATACATTGAAAGTCTGAATTGACCAATAAGTGATGGGATTCATATTATTTTAACAGGACTACTATGGGACCATTTACTGGTAAAGTATGATGATAACCAATTTCATAAAAAGATGGCATTGTTTTTTGAGATGTGTGTGTGTGTGTGTGTGTGTGGGTGTGTGTGGGTGTGTGGGTGTGTGTGGACACGTGTGCAGATGCCTTCAGAGACCAGAGAGGGTGTCTGATCCCCTGAAGCTGGAGTTACAGACAGTTGTTTACAGCTCAGTGTTGTTCTGGGAGCCAAGCTTGGATCTTCTAGAAGAGCAGCAAGTGTTCTTAACTGGTTAGTCTTCATTCCAGCTCCCGGCAGCTCATCGGTTAAAGGTAAATCAAGTTACAAAACACTGTATATGAAACAAAAAGAAAAACAGCACCTACATGTGTTGATGGTAAATTGAAAAAAAAAAATCTGACACACTTTGATTGTATAAAAAAAAAATGTGATTTTTTTTTTCTGGCTTCTGTTTTCCTTTGAGATGTGTATTTATTGATATGATCTTATCCTACCCAAATATAAATTATTGAGGAGGACCATGACTCATTAAAATGACAATTTCTTCATCCTATTAAAATTCTAGCTATGGCAATAGTGGCACACATGTGACATTCTAGCACTCCAGAGGCTGAGGCGGAAAGACTGTAAATTGGAGGCTAGCCTTGACTACCTGGGGAGACACTCTCAACAAGAAAAACAAGAACAAATACAAAACAGAAAGGTGGGCTAGGGCAATGGCTCAGCTTGTGAAGTGCTTGCCTCGTCAGCATGAGGATTTGGGTCACACCCTGAGTAGCCATGGAAAAACCTGGGCAAGGCGGTGTCTTCCCAGTGCTGGAAGGCAGAGGTAGGACAATCCCTGGAGTTTGCTGCAGCCAGTTCAAAATAAGTAAAAAACAGAAATATATATACGCACACACATTATACAGATGTATATGTAAACAAAATATCCATGCATATAAGATAAAAATTAATCATAAAATATATATATGCACATATGCATACATATATATGTATGTATGTATCACATTAGACTAGTAACCAGCAGCCCAATGCCTATAGGAGGCCATACTGGTGACCTAGATAAGGTCAGGCGAGGGCATGTGATCTGACCCTGAAGTTGGGGAGACAAAACATACTGATAGCAATAGCAAAAGTGGTAACCGGGGCAGTAGAGAGTCCATCCATGGTGACAAGGAGGAGCCTGTCCCATGCTGAACTAGACCATACGTAATGCTGCTTCTGATATTTTAAGGGACCCCTGAAACCCTAATTTTCATGTTGACTACTGATATAAATATCAAGCCTTACATAGACCAACACAGTGTGGTATCAAAGCAAACAGCAAACTAATCACACATAAGGGCAATGTAATAGCAGCTATTCTTGGTTGTCAGCTTGACCACATCTGGAATGAACTACAGTCCAGAAATGGAGGGCACACCTGCAAGAGATTTTTCACTTGGTTTGAAATGGTGAACCCATGGACTTTTGAGGTAGGAAGACACACACTTTTGATGAGGATCTTGAGGTGGGAAGACACACCTTTAATCTGGGCCACACCTTCTGCTGAAAGCCTATTTGACATTTGTTATCAGCCTTCCTATTGCTGTGACCCTTTAATACAGTTCCTCATGTTGTGGTGACCCCCAACCACAAAATAACAATAATAATAATAATAATAATAATAATAATAATAATAATAATAATGTATTTTGGGTTTTTTGAAACATGGTTTCTCTGTATAGCCTTGGAAGTCCTGGACTCACTCTGTAAACCAGGCTGTCCTCAAATCCACAGAGATCCACCTGCCTCTGCCTCCCTGAGTGCTGGGATCACAGGCGTGCACAGTTCCATAAAATTATTTTTGTAGCTACTTTATTACTGTAAGTTTGCTATTGTTATGACTCATAATGTAAGTATCTGATATGCAGGATATCTGATATGTGACCCCTGTGGGGGTCATCACCCACAGGTTAAGAACCACTGCTATATAAGGACATGGAAGAAAGAAGCTTTTACTCTTGGACAGCTTGTTCTCCCCTTACTGCTAAGTCCACTCCTTCACTGTCATTAGAGCCTACTTCTTGAGAATCCCATAGTCTACTGAAGACCAGATGAGACATCCAGCCTTGTAGACTGAGAAACTTCTTGATTCCTAGACTTTCTGTTTATAACACACCATTGTTGGATTAGCTGGACCATAACCTGTATGTGATTCTAATAAATCCCCTTTATGTGTGTGTGTGTGTGTGTGTGTGTGTGTGTGTGTGTGTGTGTGTGTGGCTACTCTGTAGAACCCAGACTAATACAACATTTAGTCCTCAGTGTAGTACTTCATAAATCTTCACTGTACTTGAAGGCAATGACCTTGACTTCTGAATCTCTTTGCTCTTAGCATTTACATTTTATTTTGTTTTTGTTTTTTGAAACATGGTCTCACCTTGTATCCCTGGGTGTCCTGGAACTCACTATGTGGACCAGGCTGGCCTTTAACTCACAGAGATCTGCCTGCCTCTGCCTCCCAGGTGCTGGGATTAAAGAAATATGCCACCACACCTGACCCTGTTCTCAGTATTTTACTCATGAATGAATGTGTGCTACCTGATTGGAAGACTGCTTTAGGGGAGAGATATCAAACAGCATTACTTCTTCTGCAAGAGTTCTTTATATTCATTGTCTGGTTTTAATACAAGAAGGGTGGCTGATGTGAGTAAAAGAAGAAGCAGAGATGTTCAGTTGTTTGGGGTGCTCTGTTAGCGGCTCTAACAAGGTTGGCCTGAGCTGATTAGAGTGAGAGAATGTTATGAAGAGTGAATGAGTGAGCTAACTCAGGGTCGTAGATGTCTGTTGTGAGAAGAGTGTGTCTTCAAAGGAGACTTCCTCAGATTGTCAGACTTCTACTTAATCCAACAGACATCTGTCTAGTGGGATGTTGCTGTTTTGAGATAGATTATCATGGAGCTCAAACTCAAATGGAAGTTATTATGTAGCCCAAGATGACCTTGAATTTTTGATCTTTTTGTCTCCACTTTCTGAATGCTAGTGTGCTCCATAATATTTCAGTGATGGGGACAGAATTGTGGGCTTCATGTGTGCTACAATGGCTTGAATGAGCTGTCTCCCATAGTCTCTGGCCTTTTAATGCTCGGTCCCCAGTTGGTGGCTGTCATTGTGGCTTAGAAGGTGTGGCCTTGCTATAAGATGTATGTTACTGGTGATGGGTTTTTAGAGCTTAAATGCTTGTGCTATTCAAATTCATACTCTCTGCTTCTAGTTTTAGTTTGAGAGGTGAGCTCTCAGCTGCAGTTGCGGTAGCCATGATTGCCTACTGCCACATTTTTTTTGTCATGATTAGGAGTGATTGACACACCAGTCTGGAACTATAAGCCCCAAATAAACCCTTCCTTCTAAAGATTTATTTCTTTTTATTTTATGTGTATGAGTGTTTCACCTGCATGTATGTATGGACACCACATGTATGTCTGCTTTCCACAGAGACCAGAAGAGGGGATCAGATCCCCCGGAACTGGAATTATAAACAGTCTTGATCAACCATGTGGGTTCTGGGAATGGAACACAGGACGTCTGGAAAATCAGTTAGTGTTCTTAACCACTGAGCCATCTCTCCATCCCTCAAACCCTTCATTCTATAAGTTGCCTTGTATCTTATCACAGGATAGAACAGTAAATAAGACACATGGTAAGCAATCACTCTATTAAATGATTGCTTACCATGTACTACAAAATACTTACTATGTAGTACCAGTACTACAAAATACTTACTATGCAGTGTGTCAGCAAACAAAACAAATATACCCAACACCTCTGGAACTTGAATTTCTCTAAGGAAACTGATAGTGCTCATAATAAATTAGAACATCATATAGCATGTTAGAAAAATGCTGGTCAATGCTGGTTGCTAATTGACTAGGATATTCCTTACTCGATCAAACATGTATGTTCCTGGGCACATAGCATACAGCTGTCATTCCTGGCTACTCAGAAGGATGAAACAGAAAGATCATTTTCTGTTCCAGGAGTCCAAAGCCCCTCTGAGCAACACAGTGAAGTGTGTGTGTCTGTTCTGTAAATGTCTGTGTGCATCTGTCTCTTTATGTAATTCTGGGTACATTTGTGTACGTGTTTATGCATCTGTCTCTGAGTGAGGACATTTGTCTCTTTGTATGTGTGTGTGAGTACGTTTATCTCTCTCTGTGTGTATGTATGTGTGCATCTCTGTGTGTGTGTTGTGCATCTGACTCTGGGTATGTATGTGTGAGTACATCTGCCTCTGTGTATGCATGAGTACATTTGTCTCTGTGTATGTGTGTGTGCATCCACATTTGTCTCTCTTTGTATGGCTGCATCTGTCTCTTCATGTGTTTATCTCCTGGTTCTGATTCTCTGGGTCCTCAACACTGAGGTGAAAATGTAAAGGAAGACACAGGAGTGCAAGGTAGTCAGAGGGAGCTAGGGAGTTAGAAGATTATGTAGAAAAGCCAGTTTCGGTTTCCTGGAAAGGTGAGATATGAGCAGAAGTGTGAGGGCCAGGAGCAGGTTCCAGTCTCTGTAAGATTTCTGGGCCTCTGCAAAAAATTCAACTTTTACTGAGTGAACAAGAAATGGTAGTGTTAGATTTGATCTGACTCTGAAGGGACAGAGTCTATGCATGCCGCCTAGACTAGCCCCAAAGTTGTGGACCTCCATCCTCGGTCTGTTTTTGTTTATTTATTTGTCACATGTATGTCAGCCTTGAAATTGCTATGAAGCTAAAGATGACCTTAACATTTAACCCCCCTGTCTCCACTTTCCGAGTGCCATGCTCAGTTTATGCTGAGGATAGAATTGAGAACTTTCTGTATATCAGGCAGCTCCAGGCTCTGGCTTATGCCAGTTCTATTTAATAGAAATACTGTGTGAAGAACAGAATACAGGGTGGGGGGTGCGTGACAAGGAAGCAGGAGCAAAGCAACCTGATTCAGCGTTGGGATAAGCCAGATGACATACAATACAGGGGCTTAATCTAAATCTTAAAGACAAGCCTGACGTGCGGGTGGATTACATGGGGTTGGTCAGTTTCCATGTCATGCTAATTAGAAAATATTCCGAATATTCCCTGTCTGGAAGGTAGGTGGTGGGTGAATACGGATGTGTAAGCCTTAGCCATCTGCAAAGCCTGAGAGTCTAAGAAGATCCATCCCAGTCAGGAGTTTCAAGGATGAGAAAATGGTTGGTTCAAACTAATGCTAAGCAATAATAAATAGCGACTGACATACCACAATCTGGACACTTTCCCGAATACTGTCCATGTACCATGCAAACAAATGTGTTATTTTTGCATCATTCAATTGTTGCTACAAAACAGGCCAGTCTCAATATAATGTTTCAACCGTGGCTTATTTGTTCCAGATTCAGTGGGTTGGCAGTTTGGGAGGTTTACCTCTGCTCCATGTGGTGGCAGCTGGAGTCTCACATATGGCCATAGCCACTTGGCTAGCCAGCTGGGGAGGGCTAGTCCCTGATGTCCCACTGACTGGCTTAGTGGTTGGTTGATGAGAGCCAACTGACAGGTGTCTCAGAATCCAGCAGGCTAAACCAGGCTTCCTCAGGTGGTGGCCAGGTTCTGCAAAGCAGTAAGCAAGTGAATACAAGGCACAGTATGTGTGTGAATTTCAAATCTCTCTGTGTGCTATTGGCCAAATCAGGCCACATGGCCCAAGTGATGACTACAATTGGGTGGGCTAGCACAAGATCGTGGGTTTGGGAAAGCACAGTCCATTAAATTTGCCATTAATCCACTACCATCTTTATTAAAACCTCATGTATTATATACTTGTGTTGTGCTGACAAAATACCTAGCCAAAGCACTTTAAGGAGGGGTTTATTTGGCTCACAGTTTGAGGGTATCATCACAGTTGGCGGCCACAGTCAAGAAGCAGAGAAAGATGAACATGAATACTGGTGCTCAGCTCTCCATTTTCCTTCTTACTCAGCCCAGAACAATAACCTGTAGATTGGTGCTGCCCATATTTGGGGCAGGAGGTATCTTCTATCTTAGTTAGCGCAGTCTAGAAACTTCCTCACAAATATTTCTCTTCTAAGCCATTCTAGGTCCTGTCAAGTTGACAGTCAGTAATTAATCATCACACCCTATGATGTAAGTACTATTAACCTATTAACATCCCCATTTTGAGCTAGGTTGGGTAGTGTGTATCGATAGTCTCAACTGCTAGAAGGGCAGGTGTGGGAGGATTGTACAAGTCCAGGAATTTGGGGACAGCATGGGATACTAACGAAGACCCAGTTGAGGTGGGGCCAGGGATCCCCTGTTTTGATTGAGAAATTTGAGCTTTAGTAAGGCATTAAATAGCACATAACTCAAACAGGGTAAATCCAAGACATGTGCCAGATACTGCATTCTGAACTGCTTTGCTGTACAAAAGGAAAGCCACAAAAGGTGTGACCAGAGGGGCAAGAAGGGAAGATTTCAGTGGACCTGGAACCCCGGCAAGTTCCACCCTCCACATGACTGCAGACTACAAGGGTTGGGTAAGCCTTAGGCAGCAGTGGGCGGAGGATCTGTGGGCTGGGGTTCCTGGAAAAAAAAAAAAAGAGAGAGAAGCTTCAAACAAAAAATAGAATCAGAGTCATGGGCTGGGAGAAAACCCTGAATCAAACTACAGAAGGCAGATGGTGCCATAAATAGAAGTGGTGTCTCCAAAGTCAGCCCTGAAGGAGGTCAAGAGAACAGAGCAGGAACTGGGGTGCTGCACAGGGCTGCTGAGGGACTAAGCGTTCATATTGCATGTTTGGGGTGAAAGTACACCTAAAAATCGATACCCGGGTTTAGGGCAGTTTTCTGGGGTTTGCAGACAGGATGGCAGAATTGAAATTCGCTTTCTCCTTTTCTGTGAGGGTGTGTGAGGAAACCAGGAATAGTGAAGGTGCCGGAATAACATTGAGCAGCTTTGAGCAGCCTCTGAGTGTATTTATAGACATCAAGCACACGAAATACGCCCACATCATACACCCTCTCCCCAGGAATCCAGGAGGTATGGAGAATAATACAAGGTGTACGGTTAACAGTCTATACCACACACAGGATAGGTTGGGCGTAATCATTTTTTCAAATTTTCCTTTTTAGTACCTGACCAGTGTTCTGGCAAAACTGAATCAAATGATTGGCAGGCACACGGACAGAACTGTTTTTTTGAGTGTAAGATTGTTCTGTGTTCAAACACTGCAACTGAGGTGATATGTCAGAAATCTCTCGGGTCAAGATGGTTACCAGCTGTGACCTCTACTGACTGGATGGAACTGTGACTCCAATCCCACAAATCCTTGACCCACTTCTGCCTAGGATGGTCATAGGCAGGACCATACTATTTTCACTCCATACAGTTCTCTGCTAGTATTCTTACAGTAAAACTATGTTGATTTTTTTTTTTTTTTTCTGAAAATTGGGCTGGGGTATAGCTCTTTGGT
>NW_026590826.1:0-1275 GCF_907164565.1 Psammomys obesus | reverse complement strand
AAGAAAGCTACTGGTCAGAGTTAAGACAGGGGAACTTAAAAAAATATAGTCAGCTCTTACTCATTGAAAACATACATCATGGGTTTCTAGCTTTTTTCCTGTTTTCTTCTTCTGGTGTCCAACCTCTTTGCCTTTTGGGATGGGGACTGAGCATTTTAGTTAGGGTCCTCTCTCTTGATTAGTTTCTTTAGATGTACAGATTTTACTAGGTTCATCCTATATTACATGTCTATATGAGTGAGTATATACCGTGTGTGTCTTTCTGCTTCTGGGACAGATCACTCAGGATGATCCTTTCCAGGTCCCACCATTTACCTGCAAATTTCATGATTTTCTTATTTTTCATTGCTGAGTAATATTTCATTGTGTAGATGTACCACAATTTTTGCATCCATTCTTCAGTTGAGGGGCATCTGGACTGTTTCCAGCTTCTGGCAAGCTAGAAACCCGCCACAGAGGGCCTCTGAAAGGCTCTATCAAAGCAGATGTTGAGACTTATGGCCAACTGTTGGGCAATGTGCATGGAATCTTATGTAAGAAGTGGTAAATAGTAAGATCTGGAGAGGACAGGAACTCCACAAGGAGAGCAACAGAACCAGAAAATTTGAACACAGGGGTCTTTCCAGAGACTCATACTCCAACTAAGTACCATGCATGAAGATAACCTAGAACCCCTGCACAGATGTAGCCCATGGCAGTTTAGTGTTCAAGTGGGTTCCATAGTAATGGGAAGAGAGACTGCCTCTAACATAATCTGATTGGCCTGCTCTTTGATCACCTCCCCCTGAGGAGGGAGCAGCCTTACCAGGCCACAGAAAGATGACAATGCAGCCACTCCTGATGTGATCTGACAGACTAAGATCAGAAGGAAGGAGAGGGGGACCTCCCCTATCAGTGGACCTGGGGAGGGGCATGCGTGAAGAAGCGGGTGGGAGGGTGGGATCGGGAGGGGAGGAGGGAGGGCTTTATGGGGGATACAAAGTTAATAAACTGTAATTAATAAAAATAAAAATAAAAAAGCTAAAAAAACAAAACAAAACAAAACCATACATCACGTTGTTCTTAACAGAAGCAATCAAAGAACCCAAAGCTGAGAAGTAAACATATATAGTCTGTACATGGCTAAGAAGAGAGAATGCTGTCATAACGTATTATTTTTAATCAAAGCCTTAATATGCAATAGAGGGTAATTTCTTGGATCAGATGAGATGGTATTGCAGGAAGGTTTCTGGAATAAACATCCCGACAGCAATGAGAGTGAAACAAGGATGTCAC
>NW_026590825.1:0-1327 GCF_907164565.1 Psammomys obesus | reverse complement strand
TTTTTTTAAATAAATGTTTTTATTAATCTTTGAGAATTTCATACAACGTATTTTGATCCATTCCTGATTCCCTGCCCCAAACTTCCTGTCTTACTTCTTAAATTTTTTTTGCCTTCTTTTTTATTTTTATTTTTACTTATTTTTTATTTTATTTTTCTTTATTAATTACACTTTACTCACTTTGGGTCCCCCCCCCATAGTTCCCTCCCTCCTCCCGTCCCAATCCCTCCCTTTCTCCATCCTTTGCATGCATGACCCTCCCCAAGTCCACTGATAGGGGAGGACTTCTTTTCCTTCCTTCTGATCCTAGTCAATTAGGTCTCATCAAGAGTGGCTGCCTTGTCCTCTTCTGTGGCCTGGTAATGCTGCTTCCCCCTCAGGGGGAGGTAATTAAAGAGCAGGCCAATCAGTTCATGTCAGAGACAATCCCTGTTCCTATCACAATGGAACCCACTTGGATACTGAACTGCCATGGGCTACATCTGTGCAGGGGTCTTAGGTTATCTCCATGCATAGTCCTTGGTTGAAATAGCAGTCTCACGAAAGACCCCTGTGCTCAGATTTTTTGGTTCTGTTGCTCTCCTTATGGAGTTCCTGTCCTCTCCAGATCTTACTGTTTCTCACTTCTTTCCTAAGATTCCCTGCACTCTGCCCAAAGGTTGCCCATAAGTCTCATATTAGTTACAGTTTGTTAACTTTATATCCCTGCTGTATCCCTCTCCCTCTTTCCCTCTTAATCCCACCCTCCCTTTCTCATCTCCTCTCTGCCCCTTTCCAAGTCCACTGATAGGGGAAAGCCTCTTCCCCTTTCATCTGATACTGGTTTATCAGCTATCTTCAGGACTGGCTGCAAAGTCATCTTATGTGGCCTAGCAGGGCTGCTCCTCCCTCCGGAGGGAGGGGAGAGGTCAAAGAGCCAGCCATTGAGTTCATGTCAGAAACAGTCCCTGTTCCCCTTATTAGGGTGCCCACTTGGATACTGAGCTACCAAGGGCTACATCTGAGTAGACGTTCTAGGTTATATCCATACATGGTCCTTGTTTGGAGAAAAAGTTTCATAAAAGACCCCCATGCCCAGAGGCTTCTGTAAAGCAAAAGACTCTGTCATCAGAATAAAACAACAGCCTACAGATTGGGAAAGGATCTTCACCAACTTTATATCTGACAGAGGGCTGATATCCAGAATATATAAAGAACTAAAAAAAAGTTAAAAAGCAAGTAATTATCAAGTAATCTAATTAAAAAATGGGGTATGGAGCTAAACAGAGAATCCTCTGTATAGGAATATAAAATGGCAGAGAAACACTTAAAGAGATGCTCAACATCC
>NW_026590824.1:0-1483 GCF_907164565.1 Psammomys obesus | reverse complement strand
AGGTGGGGAGCTGTGCTCTATATTAAGAATATTCACCAACTTCTCTCAAACTTTTGATTCTCACAAATTCTAGGACTGTTTCTATATTGGACCACTTCTGGTCCCAACTTAGATACACACTTTATCCTATTACATGCTTACTAGTAGGTCACAGGCAATGAGTAAATACGAGAGAAGTTGGCTACACAGACAGCCTAGACTACATAAACAAAACTGTTTATCAAAAAAATTATATACCAACAATTATGTAATATGAAATATAGATTTTTGTACATGTACAAAATTGTACAATGTGCTAGATTAAAAAACAAAGCAGAGGAGTACAATGAGATTTGAGTGGGAAGGGGTTGGTGTAGCAGATAGACAAAAATCAATAATCTCCAATATGCAGTATATTGTGATAGTTAATCTTTACTGTCATCTTGACTAGACTTAGAATCACCATGGAAACACACTTCTGAGTGAATCATTGAAGGTGCTTCTAGGAAGGTTTAGCTGTGAAGGGAAGATCCACTTTAAACACAGGTGCCAGCGTCCCGTAACAAAGCTGGCTGGACACCGCCATTCATCTCTTTGCTCTCTGACAGCAGATACAAAGTGGCCAAACGGCCCACATCATGACCACATTCATGTCATGCCTGGCTGTACTACTTCCTTCCTTACTGCTGATTCTTATCAGGTGTCACAGCAACAGGAGAAAGGAAAAGAGACTAGAAGAAACATCAACCGCTTCTCATCATGCATACACCTGTTGCATGTCTGTGAGCTGATACACAAAGATAGAGATCTTTTCGGGGGGGGGGGGGTGAGGAAAAAGTAAGCAGCAGGCCAGACCCCTTCCCCATCTCTCCTTTTGGGCAACCTGAGGTTTACTATCCAAAAGCTATTCATATCACAATTAGCAGTACGTGACTTTTCAGAATAAAATCCACAGCGTGAGTCACAACGTCAAAAAAACAGCTGATCCTCCATGCTGCTCTGGAGAGAGCAACACAGCTTCCACTGCATGACACACGTTACACCCTGACCCACAGCCCTCACACAGCCAGCGGAGCTTTGGTTTGTGCAATAAATCTGAAGAAGGGTAAAGAGACTGATAACCCCCAGCCTTCACCCAGCAAGGGCGAAGGCCCCAAGGCCGGGCTGTGTAATTCCTGAGCTGTATTAAGTGCTTTCCCAGGGTGTGCCAAGAGGCCCATGAGTTGGAGTATGCTTGATTACATTCCTTGTTGACTAGGGCTCCGAGGACTCCTCAAGGGAAGGAATGCAATCCAGCGCTGTGCCAAAGCTCCTTATCCTGATCAGGACTTTGATTCAGCTTCAGACGCCCGAACCGCCAAGGAATACTCCCAAGATGGGGGCGGGGAGGCTTGCTATAAGAACTTTAGACCCTGAACAAGACTAAGCATATACAGTTAGCCAGGCGCCAGATAACCTGTGTGTGTGTGTGTGTGTGTGTGTGTGTGTGTGTGTGTGTGTGTGT
>NW_026590823.1:0-1831 GCF_907164565.1 Psammomys obesus | reverse complement strand
GTGTGTGTGTGTGTGTGTGTGTGTGTGTGTGTGTGTGTGTGTGTGTGCTTTAGGAATTTTTTTTGAGTTCTCATTGTACTATTATTATTATCAGTACGTGTTTGTGCACCCACGTTCTGTGAGCACTCACGTGGAGCTCACAGAACAACTTTGTGGAGTCTGTCCTTTCACCTTTATGTGGATTCCCGGGGTGGAACTTAGGTTGCCAAGTTGTGTAGCAATCACCTGTATGTGCTGGGTCATCTTGCAGACCTTTGAAGAAGGATTTAAGCCTGGCCTACTCCTACCCTTAAAATTCCATGAAAATTGACATCTATGGCTGATTGTACTATCCGGCACCACCCCCTGGGGCCAATCTAGCAGCAGCACTAAGATGGGCTGAGTTATCATTGCATTCCCTGAGACCTGGTGACCCGGGATGGAAGCGGTAAAGCCCATATAGGCTGTGACATCTGCAGACCTCTAGCTTCCTACCTTGATCTCGTCCTTGGTTTGTGTTTGGGTCCAGAAGGTAGATTTCAATTTACTGCAAAAGCAGCAGGAGTAACCAAATGGACAACAGCACCCTCACCCATCCACCCTCTTCACATTTCACCTACCGACTCACACCAGGCCTGCCTTCCAACCCCATTTGCAGCAAGATTTCAGTTCAGTTGAGATGACCTCAGAGAAGCTCCGGGAACTAAAAATAGTGTACAGACAGCTGGCAATGCTGACTCAATCTGGAGCCGACTTCTAAAGCCAACAACCCACAAGTATGTTTGATCCTTGACTGGAAAAAAAAATGGTGTTTTACGGTACCAATGCCTTCCTCTAAGACAGGGGGACTACAGTTCTGCCCGTATGCTGCTTCTCCTCTAGGAGTCTGGCCCAGGCTCAAGTGAAGAGCAAGTTGCAACCAATGACCCTTCCCTTGTACGCTGTCAAGTAGGGCACTCCTGAACAGAAAGGTGATGGGAAGCTTTCTTATACCCAAAGGAACACAAGAGACATTTTGGGAACCTCAGAAATAAGTCTTATTTAGAATACCACTCCACCAACAACTGTTACATACACCTCAGAGATGAAGCCACAGTGAATTGTCCTATAAGCTGGCATGGGGGGGGAAGCCATTCTTACCCTGATGCCATCATTATGAATGTTTTCTGAAATCACATCAAAAAGATTTATTGCTACCTTTGTGTTATTTACAAGGATAACTATCTGTTCAGATTTAAGATACTTAACATATATGCTGGCCCGAAGAAATGCATACACTATTTAAAGAAATCAAGCATTCTACCTATTCCCAAACCGTTTGTTTTCAAGCAATATAAGTAAGAAATTAATCAATATGCCTCTGCTTTGCTTAAGTAAGTCATAGTCAAGAAGTTGTTAGGAGTCTACGTTGTATCCATTTATAGATATTTAAAAAACATCTGTTCAGAGCAAAGGTTCAAGGGAGGGGTGGAATATTTTACCATTCTGTTTTCTTTGAGTGAAAAAGTCCGGGAAACAGACGGCGGTGAAGGGCCTCTCCTTTTCTCAACGTATCAGTGGCTTCGAGATTGTGTTCTCCAGCCACCAATTACACCTCCAGCGGCTCGCTAGTTTAGTAAGACTCTCTCAAGTGAGTTCCCACACAGGGTCCGTGCCGAGGATCAGAATCAGCTGGGGAACTTGTTAGAGGAATTGCGATCTGGAGCTCCGCCATGCCTGCTAATTTAAAGTCCTCAGAACAGGGTATTCTAGGATGTTTAATGAGTTCTCTGTAATGCCAACTCGGGTTCAGGAAGTACTACTTAAAAAAAAAAATCTGACCTTACCTTAATAACTCAGCTCTATGAGAAAC
>NW_026590822.1:0-1117 GCF_907164565.1 Psammomys obesus | reverse complement strand
ATATTGAACTCAATATATGTACAGCTGTCAGAAAAGCTATTTTGTTTATTGTGAAATTCCCCATTAACAGAAGGGATTTAAGTGTTTATTAATTAATTTTATCATTTTACATAGTAAAAATAAGTTGTATTTGCCCCCACTACTCATTGCACAGGAAGAAATAAAATGTGAACGTTTGCATAAAGCAAGGTGTTGTAGTGCACTTCCGTAACCCAAGTTCTTATGAGGCTGAGGCAAGAGCACTGGTGGGCATTCAATAAAATAAAACATACAACATTTTCCTAGTCAGAGATCTTGTTGGTTTAAAGCGTCATTTTCTTTGATTTAAAATGTAAGTATGTTTTCATATTTCACATTTTTTTCTTTTTTTAAAAGAAAAGTCTTCATTCTTTTTATCTGTTTGTTTTATTGAGTTTCCATTTGTTAAATAAAGGACATAAGCGGAGATAAAGGTTGGGGAAATGAGGTAAATGGTACAGTAACTGGTATATGGTGTTGTCTCACATAAGAAAGGAAAAATTGTAGCATATGTTACAATGTGTCTTATGGTAGGAAAACCTGCAGAGAGAGGTAAAAACAAACAAACACAAAGTATGTATTTGCCTACTGCTGTGAAGCCAAACTTTAGAAGTACTCAGAGAGTACTTAATCCTAAACAGTTACCAAACATGCTCTCTGGCTTCTGAAAAACTCCTTCTAGTCTGTGTAGCCTTAGGTTAGGTAGGCACATAAAGCCTACCGGTATACTCTATTAAACACTTGCAGAGTTTCTGTTTATGTGTTTGTGTCTTTTCTACACTCCCTATTATGTAACCTGATCTGTTATATTATGGATACAGACAAGGCTCTGATATTCTATGTTATTTGATGTGTAATTTCAAATTAAAGTAATTGTACAACTTATTATTAGAATCAGCTGCTTCATGTGACTCAAGCGGAATCATTCGGTGAGAACTTGAAAACATAAAATTTCCACGTCAGAAGATATTAACTCTTATAGTTTAGAATAAAATATATGGTATCACATAAATAACAGCCATTTGGCTTTTTTTTTATTTGTTTGAGTAATATAATTCTGTTTATATTTCCTTGCAGCTAAGTTATCTCCATGAAAAAA
>NW_026590821.1:0-1268 GCF_907164565.1 Psammomys obesus | reverse complement strand
CCCCCCAAAAAAAAACAAAATAAATTTAAAAACAAGCACAAAAACCATAACAACAACTACAACTATGCCACAACTGTATTGTTTTCTCTTGAAATTCTCTCCATTCAAAAATAAGTTTCATTGAAAATTATGTGCACATTTTGATTCATCCTTCATTATATTCTGGCCTCTAATATGTATACCCTATCCTACCCCAATTATATGAAATTCAACCACTGTAAAAACTTATTTACATAAAATATGCATAATTTATATTTATATATCTATTTTTTAAAATGAATTACCCTATAATGGGACAACAATTTCCCTAATACATATGAAAAGATAAAACATGAATTCTCCAGTGAATTGGTTACTTCTTTTGGAGCTGTTGGATAGTTACATCCCATGGATCAATAAGCAAATATAGGATATTTTTATCCCTTTTGTCATACTCTATAACTTGATGGAAAGATCACATGGTAAAGTTCTCAGATACTTGAGTCAAAGAATATGGGTAAATCAAGTTGGTAATATCATGAAACATGCCTACTTACTAACTTTTATAGCTTTGGATGGCTTTCTGCATTTTCCTAGAGGAGAAAAGTAATCATCATTCATGCCCAGGCATGAACCCTGAAGGATACAGTAATGACTGCCTTTGTAGATATGCCCGCAAGTGTGATAGCGACATAAACATCGTAGGAGCAACCTTCTACTTCCTCATTGGATTTAAGTCAACTCCACAAGCGGAAACCTGTAATTTCTACCATTGTTATGTCAAAAATGTTTGTTGTTAGGTAGATCATAGAAACTAGGAGAGTATATACTATTTTACTAAATTGATATAACATTAAGCTGATGACTTACTAATGACGTGTCATTATAACCATAGATTAATATAGCTCTCACGCATGCTTTCAAGTGTTTCTATTTCTAGGTAATGGTGATTAACACTGAGAAACATGTTATGATGTTCCAGAATGCAGTGAATAAGATTGAGAAATGAAATGCTCAGTCCATATATCTTCTTGTAGAGGAGAGGGCACAAAGAATATAAGAAATAGAGGCTGTAGATGGTTAAAGGTGACAGTATTTTTCAGACAAATGACAGTTATGCATATGAGCTCACAGTGTTTGCTACAGCAAGCACAAGATTGGTACAACCAGAGCTACATAAAACATTAGCATGAAGATGGGAGTTTGGCATGAGATGTTTCCCATATCCATGGAGATATTGGGAAATCTTAGCTTCTGGGAGAGGGAAAGACAGTTTTCTTTCATAATGT
>NW_026590820.1:0-1575 GCF_907164565.1 Psammomys obesus | reverse complement strand
TTGTCAACTGAAAAAGAACTCCCATTCTGGATAATATAATTTTGAATTGGAGACTCATGTTGAAGATGTCAGAGTGTCTTTTGAATTGTGATAACAGAAAATACATTTTAATAGACTCTAAGATAGTAACATTTTCAGTTATGTTAAAATATCTTACTAAATATAAAATGCAGTTAAATTTTTGATGAATCAGAAGCCACTGACTTCAGCATTATGAACATAAAAGCATGTTGATCACTGCACGTTTTTCATCCAATTGTTTCTTACCTCATTAAATAATAGGGCTGAAAAAGTGGTTCATTGGCAGAGTTTCTTTCCAACCAGGAAGCTTTACTTTCAATCTTTAATACTGCACAATTGCTGTTACCAATTTCTGACATTTTCAATTCTAATATTTGGGTTTTTTTAATTTCTTTTTTTTTATTAATAAAATTTACTCACTTTGTATCGCAACTGTAGCCCCTCCCAATCCTATGCTCCCTCCCATGCCTCTCCCCCAGTCCACTGATAGAGGAAGTCCTCCTCCTCTTCCATCTGACCTTAGCTTATCAGGTCTCATCAGGACTGGCTGCATTGTCTCTGGACTGTTAAGGCTGCACTCCTCCCAGGGGGAAGTGATCAAAAATCCAGCCACTTAGCTCATGTCAGAGACAACCCATGTTCCTCTTACAAGGGTACCCACTTGGACACTGAGCTGCCATGGGCTACATCTGAGCAAGAGGTCTAGGTTATCTTCATGTATGGTCCTTGGTTGGAGACTCAGTCTCAGAAAAGACCCCTGTGCCCAGATTTTTTGGTTCTGTTGCTCTCCTTTTGGAGCTCCTGTCTGCTCCACGTCTTTCTATCTCCCTCCTTCTTTCACAAGATTCCCTGTATTCTGCCCAAAGACTGGCTATGAGTCTAAGCATCTGCTTCAAACCTCTCTTCAGCGGAGTCTTTCAGAGGTCCTCTTTGGTAGGTTCCTGTCCTATTCCCTGTTTTCTCCCACTTTAGATGTCTATCCCATTTGCTTTCTGAGTGAGGACTGAGCAACTTTCCTAGGGTCCTCCTTCTTTAGCTTCTTTAGGGTTATAGATTTTAGTATGTTTTTCCTATTTTATATGACTAATATCTACTTATAAGTGGATATATACCATGTGTGTCTCTGCTTCTGGGATACTTCACTCAGGATGATCTTTTCTAGGTACCACCATTTCCTGGAAATTTCATGATTTCCTTGTCATTAATTGCTGAGTAGTATTCCATTGTATAAATGTACCACAATTTCTGTATCCATTTCTCCGTTGAGGGATTTCTGGATTGTTTCCAGATTCTGGCTATTACAAATAAAGCTGCTATGAACATAGTTGAACAAATGTCCTTAATGAATGCTTGTATTTTGGATATATCCATAGGAGTGGTATAGCTGGATTTGAGGTAGCACTTTTCCTAATTTTCTGAAGAAGCACCAGATTGATTTCCAAAGTGGTTGTACAAGTTTACATTCCCACCAGCAATGGAGGAGGGTTTAAAATACCCAGAATTGGTAAAAATAAAATAAAATAAAATAAAATAAAATAAAATAAAATAAAATAA
>NW_026590819.1:0-7136 GCF_907164565.1 Psammomys obesus | reverse complement strand
AGGCACCAACAAACTAAATAACCCAATTAAAATGGGTATAGAGCTAATAGAGAATTCGCAACAAAGGATCTCTAATGGTAGAGAAGCACTTCAAGAAATAGTTTAAAAAACTCCTAGCAGTTCAAAATTCCAATATCAAAATGTCTGCTGGGATTCAAGATAAGTTCTTAGGCATATATGTTCATGACAAGGTATTTCTGTGGGAGATGAAGCACACACTTCTGCTCCCTCCAGATAGGGAACTCACAACAAACCAAGGCACACACAGGGTCAAAGTCTAACTTGGTGCACCAATGAATTTTATTGCCATTACTTATAGGATATGGGTGAGGGATTATTTACAGAAGCACAAATGACTCAAACACAGCTGTGTGCACTGCAGAGCCTGCAGGCAGCTGAACAGGCCTTTCCAAGTTCTCAGTTGCTCTAAGCCTATTCCAAGCTTCCTAGCCAGTATCTGCTTTTTCCAGACTCTGGTCTCCTGAATCTTTGGAGCTTATCTTACCTGAGAGTGAATAACCGCAGCTTGGCTTGTTTTCCCTTAGCAAAAAGGGGTCTAGTAATTTGAACAGTTTCTGGGATTTCTTTATTTTATTTTATTTTTTTATTAATTAAACTTTATTCACTTTGTATCCCCTCCGTGGTTCCCTCCCTCCTCCCATCCCAATCCCTCCATTCCTCCACCCTCTGCATGCATGCCCCTCCCCAAGTCCACTGATAGGGGAGGTCTTCTTTTCCTTCCTTCTGATCCTAGTCAATTAGTTCTCATCAGGAGTGGCTGCCTTGTCCTCTTCTGTGGCCTGGTAATGCTACTTCCCGCTCAGGGGGAGGTAATTAAAGAGCAGGCCAATCAGTTCATGTCAGAGACAGTCCCTGTTCCTATCACAATGGAACCCACTTGAATACTGAACTGCCATGGGCTACATCTGTGTAGGGGTCTTAGGTTATCTCCATGCATAGTCCTTGGTTGGAATAGCATTCTCAGAAAGACCCCTATGCTCAGATATTTTGTTTCTGTTGCTCTCCTTGTGGAGTTCCTGTCCTCTCCAGATCTTACTGTTTCCCACTTCTTTCCTAAGATTCCCTGCACTCTGCCCAAAGGTTGCCCGTAAGTCTCAGTATCTACATTGATAGTCTGCAGGGCAGAGCTTTTCAGAGGTCCTCTGTGTCAGGTTCTGACTTGTTCCCTCTTTTCTCCTTCTTCTGATGTCCAGCTTCTTTGCCTTTCTGGATAGGAATTGAGCATTTTAGCAAGAGTCCTCCCTCTTGATTAGTTTCTTTAGGTGTACAGATTTTAGTAAGTTTATCCTATATTATATATCTATATGCGTAAGTATATACCGTTTGCATCCCTCTGCTTCTGGGATAGCTCACTCAGGATGATCTTTTCCAGATCCCACCATTTACCTGCAAATTTCATGATTTCCTTGTTTTTTATTGCTGAGTAATATTCCATTGTGTAGATGTACCACACTTGGTGCATCCATTCCTCCACTGAGGGGCATCTGGGCTGTTTCCAGCTTCTGGCTATTACAAATAAGGCTGCTACAAACATGGTTGAGCAAATGTCCTTATTGTGTACTTGAGAATTTTTTGGATATATGCCTAGGAGAGGTATAGCTGGATCTTGAGGAAGCGCTATTCCTAGTTGTCTGAGAAAGCGCCAGATTGCTTTCCAGAGTGGTTGTACAAGTTTACATTCCCACCAGCAGTGGAGAAGGGTTCCCCTTTCTCCACAATCTCTCCAGCATGTGTCGTCTCGTGAGTTTTTGATCTTAGCCATTCTGATGGGTGTAAGGTGAAATCTCAGGGTTGTTTTGATTTGCATTTCCCTAATGGCTAATGAGGTTGAGCATTTCTTTAAGTGTTTCTATGCCATTCGATATTCCTCTGTAGAGAATTCTTTGTTTAGCTCTGTACCCCATTTTTTAATTGGATTACTTGATTTTTTGCTGTTTAACTTCTTTAGTTCTTTATATATACTGGATATTAGCTCTCTGTCAGATATAGGGTTGGTGAAGATCTTTTCCCAATCTGTAGGCTGTCGATTTTGTTCTGAGGAGAGTTTCCTTTGCTTTACAGAAGCTTTTCAGTTTCATGAGGTCCCATTTATTGACTGTTGCTCTTAGAGCCTGTGCTGTTGGTGTTCTGTTCAGGAAGTTGTCTCCTGTGCCAATGAGTTCAAGGGTATTCCCCACTTTAACTTCTAAGCGGTTTAGTTGTCTAGTTTTATGTTGAGGTCTTTGATCCACTTGGACTTCAGTTTTGTTCAGGGTGATAAGTAAGGATCTATTTGCATTTTTCTACATATAGATTTCCAGTTAGACCAGCACCATTTGTTGAAGATGCTGTCTTTTTTCCATTGAATGGATTTGGCATTTTTGTCAAAAATCAAGTGTCCATAAGTGTGTGGATTTATGTCAGAGTCTTCTATTCGATTCCATTGATCTACCAGACTGTTTCTATGCCAGTACCATGCAGTTTTTAGTATTGTTGCTCTATAGTACAGCTTGAGATCAGGGATGGAGATACCTCCTAAAGATCTTTTACTGTAGAGAATTGTTTTAGCAATTCTGGGTTTCTTGTTGTTCCATATGAAGGTGAGAATTTTTCTTTCAAGGTCTGTAAAGAATTGTGTTGGTAATTTGATGGGAATTGCATTAAATCTGTAGATTGCTTTTGGTAAGATGGCCATTTTCACTATGTTAATCCTGCCAAGCCATGAGCATGGGAGATCTTTCCATCTTCTGATATCTTCTAATTCTTTCTTCAGAGACTGGAAATTTTTTTCATACAAGTCTTTGACTTGCTTGGTTAGGTTCACACCAAGGTACTTCATGTCCTTTGTGGCTATTGTGAAGGGTGTTGTTTCCCCAATTTCTTTCTCTGCCCTTTTGTCCTTTGTATACAGGAAGGCTACTGATTTTTTGAATAATCTTGTATCCAGCCACTTTGCTGAAGGTGTTAATCAGCTGTAGGAGTTCCCTGGTAGAGTGTTTGGGGTCACTCAGGTATACTATCATATCATCTGCAAATAGTGATACTTTGACTTCTTCCTTTCCAATTTGTATCCCCTTGATCTCCTTCAATTTTCTTATTGCTCTAGGTAGGACTTCAAGAACAATGTTGAAAAGCTATGGAGAGAGTGGACAGCCTTGCCTTGTCCCTGATTTCAGTGTGAATGATTTAAGTTTCTCTCCATTGAGTTTGATGTTGGCTATGGGCTTGCTGTATATCGCCTTTACTATGTTCAGGTATGTGCCTTGTATCCCTGATCTCTCCAAGACTTTAAACATGAATGGATGTTGGATTTTGTCGAATGCCTTTTCAGCATTTAAGGAGATGATCATGTTGTTTTTCTCCTTCAGTTTGTTTATGTGGTGGATCACATTGATGGATTTCCGTATATTGAACCACCCCTGCATGCCTGGGATGAAGCCTACTTGGTCGTAGTAGATGATGTCTTTGATGTGTTCTTGGATTCGGTTTCCAAGTATTTTGTTGAGTATTTTGCATCAAGATTGGCCTGAAATTCTCTTTCTTTGTTGGGTCTTTGTGAGGTTTAGGTACCAAGGTGACTGTGGCTTCACAGAATGAGTTTGGTAGTGTTCCTTTTGTTTCTATCTTGTGGAAGAGTTTGAAGAGAATTGTAGTTAGCTCTTCTTTGAAGGTTTGGTAGAATTCGGCGCTGAAACAATCTGGCCCTGGGCTTTTTTTGCATGGTAGACTTTTGATGACAGCTTCTATTTCCTTAGGGGATATAGGATTATTTAATTGGTTTGCCTGGTCTTGATTCAGCTTTGGCATGTAGAATCGATCAAGAAAATTGTCCATTTCATTTAGAATTTCAAATTTTGTGGCATATAGACTTTGGAAGTAAGACCTAATTTTTGTTTGGATTTCTTCAGTGTCTGTGGTTATATCCCCCTTTTCGTTTCTGATTTTGTTAATTTGGATAGTTTCTCTCTGCCTTTTAGTTAGTTTGGTTAAGGGTTTGTCTATCTTGTTGATTTTCTCAAAGAACCAGCTCTTGGTTTCATTGATTCTTTAAATTGTTTTATTTGTTTCTAATTGATTGATTTCAGCCCTGAGTTTGATTATTCCAGCCGTCTATCCTTTTTAAAAGTGAGCCATTAAGTTGCTTTCATTTGAGATGTTTCAAATTTCTTTTTGAAGGTATTTAGTGCTATGAACTTTCCTCTTAGCACTGCTTTCATTGTGTCCCATACGTTTGGATATATTGTGCCTTCATTTTCATTGAATTCTAGGAAGTCTTTAATTTCTTTCTTTATTTCTTCTCTGACCCACCTGTCATTTGGAAGCAAGTTGTTCAGTTTCCATGTGTGTGTAGGCCTTTTGCTATTTTTGTCATTGGTCCAGTTTTAGTCCACGGTGATCAGATAGGATACAAGGGATTATTTCAATCTTCTTGTATCTGTTTAGGCTTGCTTTGTGACCAATAATATGGTCTATTTTGGAGAAGGTGCTGAGAAGAAGGTAAATTCTTTTGAGTTTGGGTGAAAGGTTCTGTAGAAGTCGATTAGGTCCCTTCGATTCATGACCTCTGTCAGAGTTATTGTTTCTTTGTTTAATTTCTATTTTGTTGACCTGTTTTGTTGAGAGTGGGGTGTTGAAGTCTCCCACTATTAATGTGTGGGGGTCCACATGTGGTTTATGTTTTATTAAAGTTTCTTTTACAAATATGGGTGTCCTTGCATTTGGGGCATAGATGTTTAGGATTGTGATATCTTCCTGGTGGATTTTTCCCTTGATGAGTATGAAGTGTCCTTCTCTATCTCTTTTGATTGATTTTGGTTGAAAATCTACTTTATTAGATATTAGGATGGCTACTCCTGCTTGCTTCTTCGGTCCATTTGCTTGAAAAACCATCCTCCAGCCCTTTAGAGGCAAAGATAGACATTACCCAAAGATAGGTAATGTCTATCTTTGTGATTTAAGTTTGTTTCTTGTATGCAACAGTTTGTTGGGTCTTGTTTACGCATCCATTCTGTTAGTCGGTGTCTTTTTATTGGAGAATTGAGTCCATTGATGTTGAGGGAGATTAATGACCAGTGGCTGTTAGATCCTTTGATATTGATGTTGGCCATGGTAGTGTGTTTGTGTGTTTTGGCTACTTTTGTTTTGCTGTAGTGAGTTTATTTATTTCCTGTGATTTCTTGAAAGTAGTTAGTTTTCTTGGGTTGTAGTTTTCCTTCTAGTATCTTCTATAACACTGGATATGTGTGTAGGTATTGTTGAAATTTGTTTTTGTCGTATATCTTGTTTTTTCCGTCTATGAGGACTGAGAGTTTTGCTGGGTACAGTAGCCTAGGCTGACATCTGTGTTCTCTTAGGGTCTGCATGATATCCGTCTAGGCCCTTCTGGCTTTCATAGTGTCTGTTGAGAAGTCAGGTGTGATTCTGATGGGTTTGCCATTATAGGTTACTTGGCCTTTTTTTCTTTCAGCTTTTAGTATTTTTTCTTTGTTCTGTATACTTACTGTTTTGATTATTATGTGACAGGAAGATTTTCTTTTCTAGTCTAATTTATTAGGTGTTCTGTAGGCCTCTTGTATTCTTATAGGCTTCCTTTTTATGTTGGGGAAATTTTCTTCAATGATTTTGTTGATAGTATTTTCTGGGCCTTGGAGGAGGGAATCTTTTTTTTTCCTCTATTCCTATTATTCTTAGGTTTTGTCTTTTTATGTTGTCTTGGATTTCTTGGATGGTTTGTGTCAGGAATTTTTTAGATTTATTATTTTCTTGGACGGATACATCGGTTTCTTCCATTGTATCTTCCACACCTGAGATTCTTTCTTCCATCTCTTGTAGTCTGTTGGTTATGCTTACCTCTATAGTTCCTGTTTTCTTTCCTAGGTTCTCCCTCTCCGTGATTTCCCCCATTTGTGTTTTTTTTAATTCTTCCAATTCTATCTTCAGATCTTGAACCATTTTGTTGATTTCCTTCACCTGTCTGGCTGTATTTTTTCTGTTTTTCCTTTAATTCCTTCAGCTGTTTGTTTGAATGTTCCTCTGTTTCTTTTATATCTTTCAGTGACACAAACTGTTTGGCTGCATCTTCCTGTATTTATTTACAGATGACCATAGTTTCTGGGGTTTCCTTAAATGGTTTTGAGTTTTTTACCTTTCTCCTTAAGGAGCTCAAATGCAGGATGTAATATTTTAATCTGGAAAGAAAATTTTACACAAAACTCTGGGTCAATTAGCAATTAATTATCTATTATATAATGACAATATACCACAAGAAAAAATAATACATTACCCAAATGAAATACTGGAAATTCAGAAAGGAGGAACAGAACCAACAGCAGACCAGAACTCAACAAGGCAAATATTAAATAGTGGTGCTCCATGTAGCACCAGAAGCAGGTGGAACTTTAAGTCCTTCAAAAGACTTGTGTCCTCTCTTTTGTAGTATGTAACTTCATTGTTTCTGTGGCTCCTGATGTTCCCTGAGAACGGTCTTACCAAAGGTCTCCAGGTTGGTGTCTGTCACCCTAAAGTCCCCCCTTGTAGTTTAGCTTCATCTTACACAGTCATGCATCGTCCTTTCAGGACTTGCCTTTAGAAACCCTGATCTTTCCTTACTTCCTTGGCTTGCCAAAACTTCCTTTGAAATCTTAAGAGAAAATTTTAATCCTGTAAGGCTTACATTCCAGATACCCGAAAAATGAATAGAGCATACCAAGGACTGTCATCATTTGGAGCTAAAATGTGTGAGTGTTGAACCATGTCTGCTGCAATCTCTGATCGTCTGCTTGACTGAATTCAGGAAAACATTTCTCTAAATTGTAAAATAACAGGCCAGTGGAAAATAGACCACACCTGGTTTGATCCCCAGCTAAAATTCGGAAATCCCAGCCCTTATGACTCAGCCTTCACCACACAGTGGTACTTCCCACCATGATACACTTTCCACTAGCTCACTGCACAGGCTTCAAAACTCTACACACACTAACCCAGCCTTTTGTTTTCCTTCCTCCCAATCAGAGCCAGCTGCCATTCTGTTTTTCTCCCCATTAAATTTCTTATTTGAGGTTTGTTGTGTGGTATGACTTTGTGGTATTTGTTGTCTCCTTATTGTGCAGATACTTTTGCATCATAACAAATCTGCT
>NW_026590818.1:0-6114 GCF_907164565.1 Psammomys obesus | reverse complement strand
TATCCTACCCCAATTATATGAAATTCAACCACTGTAAAAACTTATGTTCATATATATATATATATATGCATAATTTATTTATATTTATATATCTATTTAAAAAAATGAATTACCCTATAATGGGACAATAATTTTCCTAATACTTATGAAAAGATAAAGTATGAATTCTCTAGTGAATTGGTTACTTCTTTTGGAGCTGCTGGATAGTTACGTCCCCTAGACCAATAAGCAAATATAGGATATTTTTATCCCTTTTGTCATACTCTATAACTTGATGGAAAGATCACATGGTAAAGTTCTCAGATACTTGAGTCAAAGAAAATGGGTAAATCAAGTTGGTAATATCATGAAACATGCCTACTTACTAACTTTTATAGCTTTGGATGGCTTTCTGCATTTTCCTAGAGGAGAAAAGTAATCATCACTCATGCCCAGGCACGAACCCTGAAGGATGCAGTAATGACTGCCTTGGTAGATATGCCCGCAAGTGTGATAGCGACATAGACATCGTAGGAGCAACCTTCTACTTCCTCATTGGATTTAAGTCAACTCCACAAGCGGAAACCTGTAATTTCTACCATTGTTATGTCAAAAATGTTTGTTGTTAGGTAGATCATAGAAACTAGGAGAGTATATACTATTATTTTACTAAATTGATATAACATTAAGCTGATGACTTACTAATGACTTGTCATTATAACCATAGATTAATATAGCTCTCAAGCATGCTTTCAAGTGTTTCTATTTCTAGGTAATGGCGATTAACACTGAGAAAAATATCATGATGTTCCAGAATGCAGTCAATAAGATTGAGAAATGAAATGCTCAGTCCATATATCTTCTTGTAGAGGAGAGGGCACAAAGAATATAAGAAATAGAGGCTGTAGGTGGTTAAAGGTAACAGTATTTTCCAGACAAATGACAGTTATGCATATGGCCTCACAGTGTTTGCTACAGCAAGCACAAGATTGGTACAACCAGAGCTACATAAAATATTGGCATGAAGATGGGAGTTTGGCATGAGATGTTACCCATATCCATGGTGATATTGGCAAATCTTAGCTTCTGGGAGAGGAAAAGACAGTTTTCTTTTATAATGTACTCTTAATAAGTCTAGCAAAATCCAGTGGAACAGCAAACATCTATGAATATTCGGGTAACGCAAATTAGTCTTCATGAATTTTTAAAGGCACAGTGTTGGGTGGACAGAGGGGTGACTATGATTAAGATATACAGTACAGCATCTCTTTTGAGTCACTGTTGGATAAAGTCTCTCAGAAGACAACTCAGAGAGACTCCAGGTCTGCAAGCTGAGCAGAGTATTGTTCATAGCCTCAGGGGTTGGCACTCTTACGGTGGATCTTTGGTTGGGTTAGGCACTGACTGGACATTCCCTCAGGCTCTGCTCTATCTGCTCTATCACTCTCCCTGTACATCTCAAAGGCAGGGGAAATTTTGGGTCGAAGTTTTTGTAGGTGGGTTAGTGTTCCCCTCCCTTTACTAGAAGACTAGTCTAGTTAGAGGATGTTCTGTTCAGTCTCTATAGTCTCTGCTACTAGGATACTCACAGCCAAACAATGGTCGATGCATAGCGAGTCTTGGGGAATAGTGGGGGGAAAGAGGAAAGGACCCAGAAGTGACAAGAAAGCCACAAGAAAAACAACAGAACCAACTAACCAAGGCCCAGAGGGGTTTGCTGAGACTGAAATATCAACCAAGAATCATGCAGGAAATAAGCCCTTTACAAAGATGTAGCAGATGGGCAGCTTAGGCTTCAAGTGGGTCCTCTAGTAAGGGAAGTGCGGACTGCATCTGGTATGGACTCTTTAGCTTTTTCATCGCTTTCCCTTGGCAGGAGTGCCTTGAAAGGGCACAGGGGAAGAGGAAACTCTCAGTTTTGAAGCAATTTGATGAGCTTGGTGGGGAAGCACCCCTTTTTTTTTGAGAAAAGGAGAGTGGAGAGGGAAGGAGGATGCAACTGGGGAGAGAGAAGGGAAGCAACTACAAGGATGTAAAGTAAATAAAATAAATCAATGAGAAAAAATGCACTACAAAATTTTCAAAGTTTTGTAAAATTAAAAAATAAAAAAGGCGGTGGCCTAGGGCTGTGGGGTCTGAGCCACGACCACCAGTACCAGGAAGGCATCCACAGACAGTGGGCCCACTTCTCTCTGATGCGGCCCCTAACCAGTACACAGAGGAAGAGGATACAGGCAGTCCTGATGGGACCTGATAAGCTAGGTCAGACAGTAGGGGAGAAGGACCTCCACCATCACTGGACTAGGGAAAAGGGAAAAGGAAGGAAAAGGGACAGAATATGAGACAGGGAGGAAATAAGGGAGGGGCTACCACTGGGATATAGAGTGTATAAATTGTAAATAATAATTAATAATAATAACAAACAAAAAAGGAACCATTAAAAAGTGTGTGTGTGTGTGTGTGTGTGTGTGTTTGTGTTGGTGTGGGAGGAGACTGAACACTCTACTTTTTTTCACCTTCTGGTTCTTCCTAAACCATCAAAATAGGGAATCAATGGAGAATGGATCAAGGTGTAATTTTACTTCCAATTGGTAGGAAAAGAAATTAGACTACATATGAGCAGGAATTTTAGGTCCTCTTCACGCATGGTCCTTGGTTGGGGTATCTGTCTCTGCAGAGACCCATGGGCCCAGGTCTTTTTGGCTTTGTTGGTCTCATTGTGAAGCTCCTGTCCTCTCCAGATCTTTTTATCTCCTGCACCTTTTTTTTCCCCATAGGATTTCCTGTAGTTTGCCCAGAGACTGGTTATGAGTCTCAGCATCTGCTTCAAATCCTGATCAGTAGAGTCTTTCAGAGGCTCTCTGTGGTAAGCCGGTGTCCTGTTCTCTGTCTTCTCCCACTTCTGATGTTTACCTTCTGAGTGGAGATTGTGCAGCTTCCCTAGGGTCCTCCTTCTTGTTTAAGGACTACAGATTTTGTATGTTTATCCTATATTATATTGCTAACATCCACTTAAGAGTGAATAAATACCATATCTGTCTTTCTGCTTCTGAGTTCCCTCCAGCCAAGGACCTCTCATGGAGATGGCCTGGAAACCCTGTGCAGAGGTAGCCCATGGCAGCTCAGTGTCCAAGTGGGTTCCATTGTAATAGGAACAGAGACTGTCTCTGACAGGAACTGATTGGCCTGCTCTTTGATCACCTCCCTCTGAGGGGGGAGCAGCCTTACCAGGTCACAGAAGAAGACACTGCAGCCACTCCTGATGAGACCTGATAGAGTAGGATCAGAGGGAAGGGAAGGAGGACCTCCCCTATGAGAAGGGGATGGGAGGAGATGAGAGAGGGAGGGTAGGATTGGGAGAGAGTGAGGGAGGGGGCTACAGCTGAGATACAAAGTGAATAAACTATAATTAACACTAAAAAATAAAAATTGGATGGACATCGGAGGAGGGAGAAAACAGGAAACAGGACAGGAACCTACCACAGAGGGACTCTGAAAGCCTCTACCCTACAGGGTATCGAGGTAGATGCTGAGACTCATAGCCAAACTTTGGGCAGAGTGCAGGGAATCTTATGAAAGGAGTGAACTGGGAGAGGGAAAGGAGTGGGGAAAGAGGAAGGGTGGGATTGGGAAAGGAGGAGGGACGGAGGTACAGGAGGGATATAAAGTGAATAAACTGTAATTAATAAAAATAAAAATAATTAAAAAAAGAAGCATACAGCTGTCTTTACTTTTTTTGTCAACTGAAAAAGAACTCCCATTCTGGATAATATAATTTTGAATTGGAGACTCATGTTGAAGATGTCAGAGTGTCTTTTGACTTGTGATAACAGAAAATACATTTTAATAGACTCTAAGACAGTACACATTTTCAGTTATGTTAAAATATCTTACCAAATATAAAATGCAGTTAAATTTTTGATGACTCAGAAGCCACTGACTTCAGCACTATGAACATGGCATGTTGATCACTGCACGTTTTTCATCAATGGTCTCTTACCTCAATAAATAATAGGGCTGAAAAAGTGTTTCATTGGCAGAGTGTTTCTTTCCAACAAGGAAGCTTTTCTTTCAATCTTTAATACTGCAAAATTGCTGTTACCAATTTCTGACATTTTCAATTCTAATATATGTTTTTTTTTAATTTCTTTTTTTTTAACTAATAAAATTTACTCACTTTGTATCCCAACTGTAGCCCTCTCCCTCATCTCCTCCCAATCCTATGCTCCCTCCCTCTTCTCCTCCCATACCCCTCCCCCAGTCCACTGATAGAGGACTGGGTCCTCTTCCATCTGACCTTAGCTTATCAGGTCTCATCAGGGCTGGCTGCATTATCTTCCTCTCTGGACTGTTAAGGCTGCACTACTCCCAGGGGGAGGTGATCAAAGAGTTAGCCACTTAGTTCATGTCAGAGATAACCCGTGTTCCTCTTACTAGTGTCCAGTTGGACACTGAGCTGCCATGGGCTACATCTGAGCAAGAGGTCTAGGTTATCTCCATGTATGGTCCTTGGTTGGAGACTCAGTCTCAGAAAAGACCCCTGTGCCCAGATTTTTTGGTTCTGTTGCTCTCCTTGTGGAGCTCCTGTTCCCAAGTCTTTCTATCTCCCCCCTTCTTTCACAAGATTCCCTGCATTCTGCCCAAAAACTGGCTATGAGTTTCAGCATCTGCTTCAAAACCCTGATCAGCGGAGTCTTTCAGAGGTCCTCTTTGGTAGGTTCATGTCCTATTCCCTGTTTTCTTCCACTTTAGATGTCTATCCATTTGCTTTCTGAGTGAGGACTGAGCAACTTCCCTATGGTCCTCCTTCTTTAGCTTCTTTAGGGTTATAGATTTTAGTACGTTTTTCCTATTTTATATGACTAATATCTACTTCTAAGTGAGTATATACCATGTGTGTCTCTGTTTCTGGGATACCTCACTAAGGATGATCTTTTCTAGGTACCACCATTTGCCTGGAAATTTCATGATTTCCTTGTCATTAATTACTGAGTAGTATTCCATTGTATAAATGTACCACAATTTCTGTATCCATTCCTCCGTTGAGGGATTTCTGGATTGTTTCCAGATTTTGGTTATTACAAATAAAGCTGCTATGAACATAGTTGAACAAATGTCCTTAATGAATGCTTGCACAATTTTGGATATATGCGTAGGAGTGGTATAGCTGGATTTGAGGTAGTACTTTTCCTAATTTTCTGAAGAAGCACCAGATTGATTTCCAAAGTGGTTGTACAAGTTTACATTCCCACCAGCAATGGAGGAGAGTTCAAAATACCCAGAATTGGTAAATAAATAAATAAATAAATAAATAAATAAATAAATAGCATAAAAAAATCTTGTACAATAAAAGAGCTTCTGGAGTCATCTCCATCCCTGATCTCAAGCTGTACTACAGAACAACAGTAATAAAAACTGCATGGTACATGCATAGAAACAGAATGGTGGATCAATGGAATCAAATAGAAGACCCAGAAATAAACCCATACACCTATGGGTACTTGATTTTTTACAAAAAAGCCAAAAACATACAATAGAAAAAGATAGCATCTTCAACAAATTGTGCTAATCTAACTGGATGTCTACATGTAGAAAAATGCAAATACATCCATATTTATCATCCTGCACAAAATTAAAGTCCCAGTGGATCAAAGACCTCAACATAAATCCAGACACACTAACCCTGTTAGAAAAAGTGGGGAAGAGCCTTGAACTCATTGGCACAGGAGATAACTTCCTGAATAGAATATCAACAGTACAGACTCTAATATTTCTTAATAAGAATTTAAAAAAAAACACTGACAATATGCATTAATGGAAGTTTATTTTGTGTTGTTTTATTTGATTTGTGATCCTTTTATGTTAAATTCATGACTGACAGGAAAATACAGTTTCGTACGATTAGATATTAATTAAGAAAGGAGCTGTCCCCTGAGCAGAGAACAGGCCTTGTTAGGTAGAATAGTGTATTATGACAAGAGACTATGTTTGGGGAGATATTTGGTCTCTTTTTCAAATAAAGGAACACCTTAAGCTTTGGAAACAAACTTCTTTATCATTTTACTCTCATGGGTCAATAAATCAAGGCAAGAATTACAAGTCACTTAATTCCAAACTACATTTGACTATATACAC
>NW_026590817.1:0-5128 GCF_907164565.1 Psammomys obesus | reverse complement strand
CCTTATATTTCAAATATAATAAATATTCTACTGGAAGAGAGTAATGCATTATTTGAGCCATTTGGAAGAACTTCATCTTCAAGCATAGAATTCTTTCCCAATCCTCTTGAAATCTAATAGCAAAATGCACTTAACTATTGTTGAGGACTTTTTCATTAATGGATTTATTTATTTACTTTACACCCCAATCAAAGCTCCCCTTCCCTCTTCTCCTCCCAGTCTCCCACTCACCCTCCTTTCTCCTCAGAGAACTGGAGGCCTCCCACGGATACCAACCTGCCTGGGCATATCAAGATGCAGTAGAACTGCACGTGTCTGCTACTGAGGCTGAACATGGCAGCCCAGTTAGGGGAAGGGATTCAGAAGCAGGCAACAGAGACAGGCCCTGGTCCTGCTGTTAGAAGATACACATGAAGGCCACATTGCACAACTGTTACATATGTGCAGAGGGCCTAGGTCTGTGCCATGAATGCTCTCTCTTTGGGAGTTCAGTCTATGTGAGACCAAATGGGCCCAAGTTACTTAATTGTGTAGATCTTCTTGTGCTGTCCTTGACCTCTCTAACACCTTAAATCCTTTGTCCCTCTCTTTCACAAGATTCCATGAGCTCTTCCTAATATTTGGCTAGAGGTCTCTGCATCTA
Source organism: Psammomys obesus (assembly GCF_907164565.1). Lineage (NCBI taxonomy): Eukaryota > Metazoa > Chordata > Mammalia > Rodentia > Muridae > Psammomys > Psammomys obesus. Next base: position 4,485 of record NW_026590817.1, on the reverse strand, counting down.
TTTTCATGAGTTTCTGGGTGAAGTTTTTCAGAGGACCATTATACTAGGCTCTTGTCATGTGTGTCGTTCTGGGTCTGGGTTACCTCAAGAAATTAGGCACCAACAAACTAAATAACCCAGTTCAAATGGGTATAGAGCTAACAGAAAATTCTGAACAAAGGATCTCTAATGGTAGAGAAGCACTTCAAGAAATAGCTTAAAAAACTCTTAGCAGTTCAAAATTTCAATATCAAAATGTCTGCTGGGATTCAAGATAAGTTCTTTTTTATCTTTTTAAATTCTTTTTTTTCTTTTTTTAATTTATTTGATTTTTTAAATTTTTTTATAAATTACACTTTATTCACTTTGTATCCCCCATAAGCCCCTCCCTCCTCCCCTGCCAATCCCACCCTCCCTCCCCTTTCTGCATGCATGCCCCTCCCCAAGTACACTGATAGGGGAGGTTCTCCTCTCCTTTCTGATCTTAGTCTATCAGTTCTCATCAAAAGTGGCTGCATTGTTCTCTACTGTGGACTGGTAAGGCTGCTCCCCACCAGGGGGAGGTGATCAAAGAGCAGGCCAATCAGATTATGTCAGAGGCAGTCCCTCTTGCCATTACTAGGTGACCCACTTGGACACTGAACTGCCATGGGCTACATCTGTGCAGGGGTTCTAGGTTATCTCCATGAATAGTCCTTGGTTGAAGTATGAGTCTCTGGGAAGTACCCTGTGTTCAAATTTTCTTGTTCTGTTGCTCTCCTTGTAGAGACCCTGTCCTTTCCAGCTCTTACTATTTCCCACTTCTTACATAAAATTCCATTCACTCTGCCCAACAGTTGCCCATCAGGCTCAGCATCTGCTTTGATAGTCTGCAGGGCAGAGGCTTTCAGAGGCCCTCTGTGGTAGGTTCCTAGTTTGTTTCCTGTTTTCTTCTTCTGGCTTTCATAAGCCTTCTGTAGAAGGTTCCTAGGTTGTTTCCTGTTTTCTTCTTCTTCTGATGGCCATCCTCTTTGCCTTTCAGAATGGGAATTGACCACTTTAGTTAGGGTCCTCTCTCTTGTTTAGTTTCTTTAGATGAACAGATTTTAGTAGGTTTGTCCTATGTTATATGTCTATATGAGTGAGTATATACTGTGTGTATCTTTTTGCTTCTGGGACGACTCATTCAGGATGATCCTTTCCAGGTCCCACCATTTACCTACAAATTTCATGATTTCCTTATTTTTCATTGCTGAGTAATACTCCATTGTATAGATGTACCACAATTTCTGCATCCATTCTTCAGTTGAGGGGCATCTGGGTTGTTTCCAGCTTCTGGCTATTACAAATAAAGCTGCTACAAACATGGTTGAGCAAATGTCCTTTTTTTGTACTTGTACAATGGAAAAAAAGATAGCATCTTCAACAAATGGTGTTGGTCTAACTGGATGTCCACATGCAGAAAAATGAAAATAGATCCATACTTATCACCCTGCACAAAACTGAAGTCCAAGTGGATCAAAGACCTCAACATAAAACCAGATACTCTAAATCTGTTAGAAGAAAAAGTGGGAAACAGCCTAGAACTCATTGGCACAGGAGACAACTTCCTGAACAGAACACCAACAGCACAGGCTCTAAGAGCAACAATCAATAAATGGGACCTCATGAAATTGAAAAGCTTCTGTAAAGCAAAAGACACTGTCATCAAAACAAAATGCCTGCCTATAGATTGGGAAAGAATCTTCACTAACCCTTTATCTGACAGAGGACTAATATCCAGTATATACAAAGAACTAAAGAAGCTGAAAAGCAGCAAACCAAGTAATTCAATTAAAAAATGGGGAACAGAGCTAAACAGAGAATTCTCTGTAGAGGAATATCGAATGGCAGAGAAACACTTAAAGAAATGCTCATCCTCATTAGCCATCAGGGAAATGCAAATCAAAACGACCCTGAGATATCACCTTACACCCATCAGAATGGCCAAGATGAAAAACTCAAGGGACAACACATGCTGGAGAGGTTGTGGAGAAAGGGGAACCCTCCTCCACTGCTGGTGGGAATGTAAACTGATACAACCACTCTGGAAATCTATCTGGCCCTTTCTAAGACAATTAGGAATAGTGCTTCCTCAAGACCCAGCTATACCACTGCTAGGTATATACCCAAAGTTTGCTCAAGTACACAAAAGGGATATTTGCTCAACCATGTTTATAGCAGCATTATTTGTAATAGCCAGAACCTGGAAACAACCCAGATGTCCATCAACGGAGGAATGGGTACAGAAATTGTGGTATTTTTACACAATGGAATACTACTCAGCAATCAAAAAGGAGGAAATCATGAAATTTGCAGGCAAATGGTGGGATCTAGAAAAGATCATCCTGAGTGAAATATCCCAGAAGGAGAAAGACAAACACGGTATATACTCACTTATATAGACCTATAAGATATGATAAACATAATGAAATCTATACACCTAAAAAAGGTAATCAAGAGAGCGGACATGGGGTAAGATTATCAATCCTCGTTTAGAAAGACAGATGGGATGCGCATTGAACATATGACAGGAGTCTACTGAGCGCATTTGAAAGACTCTAACTAGCAGTGTTTTCAAAGCAAAGACTCATGACCAAACCTTTGGCAGAGTACAGGGAATCATAAGAAAGAAGGGGAGTTAGTCTGATGAGGAAAGGATAGGAGCTCCACAAGGACCAAATATATCTGGGCACAGGGTCTTTTCTGAGACTGACATTCAACCAAGGACCATGTATGGATATAACCTAGAACCTCTGCTCAGATGTAGCCTGTGGTAGCTCAGTAACCAATTGGTTTCCCATAGTGAGGGGAACAAGGACTATTTCTAACAGGAACTCAATGACTGGCTCTTTGGCCTCCCCACCCCCCCAAGGGAGGAGCAGTCCTGTTAGGCCACAGAGGAGAGCTTTGCAGCCAGTCCTGAAGATACCTAATAAAACAGGATCAGATGAATGGGGAGGAGGTCCCCCCTATCACATTCAGCTGAACAGGCCTTTCCAAGTTCTCTAAGCCTACTCCAAGCTTCCTAGCCAGTTTCTGCTTTTTCCAGACTCTGGTCTCCTGAATCTTTGGAGCTTATCTTACCTGAGACTGAATAACTGCAGCTTGGCTTGTTTCCCCTTAGCAAAAAGGGGTCTAGTAATTTGAACAGTTTCAGGGATTTCTTTAAGCTGTTTTGAGTTGTTTATCTTTCTCCTTAAGGAGCTCAAATGCAGGATGTGATATTTTAATCTGGAAAGAAAATGTTACAGAAAACTCTGGGTCAATGAACAATTAATTATGTGTTATATAATGATAATATACAACAAGAAAAAATAATACGTTATCCAAATGAAATACTGGAAATTCAGAAAGGAGGAACAGAACCAACAGCAGACCAGAACTCAACAAGGCAAATATTAAATAGTGGTGCTCCATGTAGCACCAGAAGCAGGTGGAACTTTTAGTCCTTCAGAAGACTTGTGTCCTCTGTTTTGTAGTATGTAACTTCATTGTTTTTGTGGCTTCTGATATTCCCTCAGAACGGTCTTACCAAAGATCTACAAAGATCTATGAGGATGACTCTGTCATCCTAAAGTCCCCCCCTTGTAGTTTAGGTTTCATCCTATACAGTCATGCATCATCCTTTCAGGACTTGTCTTTAGAAACCCTGATCTTTCCTTACTTACTTGGCTTGCCAAAACTTCCTTTGAAATCTTAGAGAAAATTTTAATCCTGTAAGGCTTACATTCCAGATAACTGAAAAATGAATAGAGCATGCCAAGGACTGTCATCATTTGGAGCTAAAATGTGTGAGTGTTGAACCATGTCTGCTGCAATCTCTGATCGTCTCAGGAAAACCTTTCTCTACATTGTGAGGTAACAGGCCAGTGGAAAATAGAGCACACCTGGTCTGATCCCCAGCTAAAATTCGGAAATCCCAGCCCTTATGACTCAGCCTTCACCACACAGTGGTACTTCCCACCATGATACACTTTCCACTACTCGCTGCACAGGCTTCAAAACTCTACACACACTAATCCAGCCTTTTGTTCCCTCCTCCCAACCAGAGCCAGCTGCCATTCTGTTTTTCTCCCCATTCAATTTTTTATTTGACGTTTGTTGTGTAGTATGACTTTGTGGTATTCGCTGTCTCCTTATTGTGCAGATACTTTTGCATCATAACAAATCTGCTTATAAATGACTCTGTATAAGTAAGGTTCATAAACAGATTTTCATCTCAATAGAAATATTTTCAAATACAACTTCATACTTTGAGATAATTACTGTTAGTCTGACCAGTTCTTTAGATACTACCAAGGCATTATTTTATTGTTCCATTTTAAGAATGTAACACGTTTTCAATGAAATGAATCTCTTTAATAACACTCTGATGCTTCTTCACACTTTCAAATGCACAACTTTTCTGGGCAAATTATATATTTAAAAATGCTTCTAGTGTATTTTGGCCAATTCATAACTACAAAGCTCACCCCCCCCCAAAAA
>NW_026590816.1:0-8520 GCF_907164565.1 Psammomys obesus | reverse complement strand
AACCAAGGCCCAGAGGGGTTTGCTGAGACTGAAATATCAACCAAGAACCATGCAGGAAATAAGCCCTTTACAAAGATGTAGCAGATGGGCAGCTTTGGCTTCAAGTGGGTCCTCTAGTAAGGGAAGTGCGGACTGCATCTGGTATGGACTCTTTAACTTTTTCATCACTTTCCCTTGGCAGGAGTGCCTTGAGAGGGCACAAGAGAAGAGGAAACTCTCAGTTTTGAAGCAATTTGATGAGCTTGGGGGGGGGAAAGCACCCCTTATTTTGAGAAAAGGGGAGTGGGAAGGGAAGGAGGATGCAACTGGGAGGAGAGAAGGGAAGCAGCTACAAGGATGTAAAGTAAATAAAATAAATAAATGAGAAAAAATGCACTGCAAAATTTTCAAAGTTTTGTAAAATTAAAAAATAAAAAAGGCGGTGGCCTAGGGCTGTGGGGTCTGAGCCACGACCACCAGTACCAGGAAGACATCCACAGACAGTGGGCTCACTTCTCTCTGATGCAGCTCCTAACCAGTACACAGAGGAAGAGGATACAGGCAGTCCTGATGGGACCTGATAAGCTAGGTCAGACAGTAGGGGAGAAGGACCTCCACCATCACTGGACTAGGGAAAAGGGATAAGGAAGGAAAAGAGACAGAATATGAGACAGGGAGGAAATGAGGGAGGGGCTATCACTGGGATATAAAGTGTATAAATTATAAATAATCATTAATAATAATAACAAACAAAAAAGGAAAAATTAAAAAGTGTGTGTGTGTGTGTGTGTGTGTGTGTGTGTGTGTGTGTGTGTTGGTGTGGGAGGAGACTGAACACTCTACTTTTTTTTCACTTTCTGGTTCTTCCTAAACCAGCAAAATAGGGAATCAATGGAGATGGGTCAAGGTGTAATTTTACTTCCAATTGGTAGGAAAAGAAATTAGACTACATATGAGCAGGAATTTTAGGTCTTCTTCTTCGTCCTTGGTTGGGATATCATCTGTCTCTGCAGAGACCCATGGGCCCAGGTCTTTTTGGCTCTGTTGGTCTCATTGTGAAGCTCCTGTCCTCTCCAGATATTTTTATCTCCTGCACCTTTTTTTTTTTCCATAGGATTCCCTGTAGTTTGCCCAGAGACTGGTTATGAGTCTCAGCATCTGCTTCAAATCCTGATCAGTAGAGTCTTTCAGAGGCCCTCTGTGGTACGCTGGTGTCCTGTTCCCTGTCTTCTCCCACCTTCTGATGTTTACCTTCTGAGTGGAGATTGTGCAGCTTCCCTAGGGTCCTCCTTCTTGTTTAAGGACTACAGATTTTGTATGTTTATCCTATATTATATTGCTAACATCCACTTAGGAGTGAATAAATACCCTGTCTTTCTGCTTCTGAGTTCCCTCCAGCCAAGGACCTCTAATGGAGATGGCCTGGAAACCCTGTGCAGAGGTAGCCCATGGCAGTTCAGTGTCCAAGTGGGTTCCATTGTAATAGGAACAGGGACTGTCTCTGACAGGAACTGATTGGCCTGCTCTTTGATCACCTCCCCCTGAGGATGAGCAGCCTTACCAGGCCACAGAAGAAGATAATGCAGCCACTCCTGATGAGACCTGATAGGGTAGGATCAGAGGGAAGGGAAGGAGGACCTCCCCTATGAGAAGGAGATGGGAGGAGATGAGAGAGGGAGGGTAGGATTGAGAGAGAGATACAAAGTGAATAAACTATAATTAACATTAAAAAATAAAATAAACTATAATTAACATTAAAAAATAAAAATTGGGAGGAGGGGATTGGAAGGGGAGGAAGGAGGAAGCTACAGGGGGGATAAAAAGTGAATAAAGTGTAATTAATAAAAAAACTAGGCGGGGCAAGATGGCAGCGCCGGGAGGACTCTCATTCTGAGGAGCAGCACAGCAGGATTGGCACAGTGACCAGCAATCAGAACTCGCGGCCATAAAACACAAGTGGTTGTGTTTCTCAGGTGAGAGGATACCCCACGGTGGGGGATTCGATCAGCTTTAACTCACCCGGCAAAACCGCGGAAGAGATCCCCATTCCGCCAGGCGCTTGGTCGCCAGCCCAGAGCTACCCGCCAGCGCGATCTGGTCATGGTCCCAGACTGAACTGTGGGCCCACAACACCACAGACTGGATTTTCCAGTTGAGAGATAACCCCACGGAGCAGGAAACAATTGGGACCGACCCCAGGTTACCCAGACATCCCCTGGAAAAGACTCGGGTTCCGCGGGTGCCCCAGGAGCCAGCCCGGACCCAGAGCCGGGAGGGACAAAGGCGCCTGCCTGCACAGAGCCCTGCCTGCGCGCGTGATTCGCCGCCTCAGATAGAACTGTGGGCACCAGGGCAACAGGGCACCAGACTGCGTGTCTCTGGCAGGAGGAAACCCCCAGCGGAGGGGGTCAGCAGCTCTAACGCTTAGGACACCCAGCACCAAAACACTTCCTGGACTCACGCAGACTCTAGTGCAGGCAGAAGCACTGTGCTCTGCCGCCATTGTTGCGTTCCCCTGGGGCACTGGGACACACAGCTGCATCCTCGGACCTGCAGGAGCCGAAGAGCCATTACAGCAGCCCTCAGATACTGTGCCAGGGATCAGCCAGTTGTCCCTGGCTGGACTGCCAAAACTGTAGGAATCCCTGATCCTTCAGGGGGCTGCACCCACAGCGTCTGGACCAGAGTGGTGCCTACAGCCGCCATCCCAGACAGAGACACACAGCTTCTGGTCCAGAGTGAGGCACCCAGCCTCCAGACCAGAACAGTGCCCCCAGGCGCCAACTCAACCTAGGTGCACATTCTCCAGGTCCAGAGCAGAGCAATCAGCCCAGAGACTTGCTGAGTGCACCTCCCACTTTCTCAGACAGAACTGTGCGCCCCAGGATAACAGACTGAGTTTCCCTGTTGGGAGAAAACCCCATAGCTAGGGAATCAGCAGTTTCTTCAAGAGGACTGTACATGGAAATTTAGTGAGCAGCAGCACACTAAATTTATAACAAGAAACCCAGCAGTGGGGCAGCTGTCTTGAGAAATTTTATGGGTAAGAGGAGATCCCCCCCTGCCTAACATAGACCACAGCTACTACTCAGGGCTATAAACCTGAGGTGAGCAGTGGCATCTCCGGAGAAACACTGGCCATACAGTGACCATAACCAAAAAGCAGAGAAGGACTCCTTCAGGAAAAATCATCTTCCGGCCAAGGGGATACTCCCTACCTCAGGACTCCAGGAAGCACAGAAACTAACAGCCAAAACCTAAATCAGCCCAATGGGTAGAGGTCAGCGTAAAGGCTCAACCAACAAAAGACAGAGCAATATGGCATCTCCAGAACCCAGCCATCCAGGGGTGAACAGCCCTGAACAATGCAGCATAATAGAAAATCAAGAAGATGACCTTACATCTATGTTGATGAAGAGAATAATAGAGGAAACAGATAAAATACGTAAAGAATTAGAGGAAGATAAAACCAAACAGATCATGGCTATCCGTAAAGAAATGGAGGAAGATAAAGACAAGCAAATTAGGGCCATCCGTGAAGAAATACGGGAAGATGCAGCCAAACAGCTTGTGGCCTTCAGAGAAGAAATAATTAAATCACTGAAAGAAATCAAAGAGACAGAGTTGAAGGAACTAAAAGAAAAAGAGGAAAATACAAGCAGACAAGTGAAGGAAGTAAACAAAACAACTCAAGACCTGAAGATAGAACTAGAAACATTAAAGAAAACACAAATGGAGGAAATAATGGAGAGGAAGAATTTAGGGAATTTACCTGAGGGTAAAAGGTTGGAAGATGACTTTCCAAGCAAATGGACCCAAGAAACAAGCAGGAGTAGCCATTCTAATATCTGATAAAATAGACTTTCAACCAAAATTAATAAAAAGAGATGAGGAAGGACACTTCATACTCATCAAGGGAAAATTCCACCAGGAAGACATCACAATCCTGAACATCTATGCCCCAAATACAAGAGCACCCACATTTGTAAAAGAAACATTGATAAAATTTAAACCACATATAGATCCCCACACATTAATAGTGGGAGACTTCAACACCCCACTCTCAACAAAGGACAGGTCAACAAAACAGAAATTAAACAAAGAAACAATATCTCTGACAGAGGTCATGAATCAAATGGACCTCACAGACATCTACAGAACTTTACACCCAAACACAAAAGAATTTACCTTCTTCTCAGCACCTCATGGAACCTTCTCCAAAATAGACCATATAGTTGGTCACAAAGCAAGCCTCAACAGATACAAGAAGACTGAAATAATCCCTTGTATCCTGTCTGATCACCATGGAATAAAGCTGGACTTCAACAACAACAGAAATAGCAAAAAGCCTACACACTCATGGAAACTGAACAACTTGTTACTAAATGACATCTGGGTCAGGGAAGAAATAAAGAAAGAAATTAAAGCCTTTCTAGAACTCAATGAAAATGAAGACACAACATACCCTAACTTGTGGGACACAATGAAAGCAGTGCTAAGAGGAAAGTTCATAGCACTAAGTGCCTTCAAGAAGAAATTCGAGACAGCTCATTCAAGCAACTTAATGGCCCACTTAAAAACCCTAGAAAAAGAAGAAGCAGACACACCAAAAAGGAGTAGATGGCTGGAAATAATCAAACTCAGGGCTGAAATCAATCAATTAGAAACAAATAAAACAATTCAAAGAATCAATGAAACCAAGAGCTGGTTCTTTGAGAAAATCAACAAGATAGACAAACCCTTAGCCAAGCTAACTAAAAGGCAGAGAGACACCACCCAAATCAACAAAATCAGAAATGAAAGGGGGGACATAACTACAGACACTGAGGAAATCCAAACAATCATTAGGACTTACTTCAAAAGTCTATATGCCACAAAATTTGAAAATCTAAATGAAATGGACAATTTTCTTGATCGATTTGACTCACCAAAGCTGAACCAGGACCAGGTAAATCAACTAAATAGTCCTATATCCCCCAAAGAAATAGAAGCAGTCATCAAAAGTCTCCCATCCAAAAAAAGCCCAGGACCAGATGGCTTCAGCGCAGAATTCTACCAGACCTTCAAAGAAGAGCTAACTCCAATTCTCTTCAAACTATTCCACAAAATAGAAACAGAAGGAACATTACCAAACTCATTCTATGAAGCCACAATCACCTTGGTACCTAAACCTCACAAAGACTCAACAAAGAAAGAGAATTTCAGGCCAATCTCCCTTATGAACATTGATGCAAAAATACTTAACAAAATACTTGCAAACCAGATCCAAGAACACATCAAAGATATTATCCACTATGACCAAGTAGGCTTCATCCCAGGTATGCAGGGGTGGTTCAATATACGGAAATCCATCAATGTGATCCACCATATTAACAAACTGAAAGAAAAAAACCACATGATAATCTCCCTAGATGCTGAAAAAGCATTTGACAAAATCCAACATCCATTCATGTTTAAAGTACTGGAGAGATCAGGGATACAAGGCACATATCTAAACATAGTAAAGGCGATATACAGCAAGCCTGTAGACAACATCAAGCTGAACGGAGAGAAACTTAAAGCAATCCCTCTGAAATCAGGGACAAGACAAGGCTGCCCACTGTCTCCATATCTCTTCAACATAGTGCTGGAAGTCCTTGCTAGAGCAATAAGACAGTCGAAGGAGATCAAGGGGATACAGATGGGAAAAGAAGAAATCAAATTATCACTATTTGCAGATGATATGATAGTATATATGAGTGACCCCAAAAACTCTACCAGGGAACTCCTACAGCTGATAAACACCTTCAGCAAAGTGGCCGGATATAAAATTAACTCAAAAAAATCAGTAGCACTCCTGTATACAAAAGACAAAAGGGCTGAGAAAGAAATTAGAGAAACAACACCCTTCACAATAGCCACAAATGACATAAAGTACCTTGGCGTAACCCTAACCAAGGAAGTCAAAGACTTGTATGAAAAAAATTTCAAGTCTCTGAAGAAAGAATTAGAGGAAGATATGAGAAGATGGAAAGATCTCCCATGCTCATGGCTTGGCAGGATTAACATAGTAAAAATGGCCATCTTACCAAAAGCAATCTACAGATTTAATGCAATTCCCATCAAATTGCCAACACAATTCTTTACAGACCTGGAAAGAAAAATCCTCAACTTCGTATGGAATAACAAGAAACCGAGAATTGCTAAAACAATCCTCTACAATAAAAGATCTTCTGGAGGTATCTCCATCAATGATCTCAAGCTGTACTATAGAGCAACAGTTATAAAAACTGCATGGTATTGGCATAGAAACAGAATGGTGGATCAATGGAATCGAACAGAAGACCCAGAAATAAACCCACACACTTATGGACACCTGATTTTTGACAAAGATGCCAAAACCATACAATGGAAAAAAGATAGCATCTTCAACAAATGGTGCTGGTCCAACTGGATGTCTACATGTAGAAAAATGAAAATAGATCCATACTTATCACCCTGCACAAAACTGAAGTCCAAGTGGATCAAAGACCTCAACATAAAACCAGACACATTAAATCGGCTAGAAAAAAAAGTGGGGAATACCCTAGAACTCATTGGTACAGGAGAAAACTTCCTGAACAGAACACCAACAGCACAGGCTCTAAGAGCAACAATCAATAAATGGGACCTCATGAAATTGAAAAGCTTCTGTAAAGCAAAGGACACCGTCATCAAAACAAAGCGACTGCCTACAGATTGGGAAAGAATCATCACCAACCCTCTATCTGACAGAGGACTCATATCCAATATATATAAAGAACTAAACAAGCTGAAAAGCAACAAACCAAGTAATCCACTTAAAAAAATGGGGAACAGAGCTAAAGAGAGAATTCTCTGCAGAGGAATATCGAATGGCAGAGAAGCACTTAAAGAAATGCTCAACCTCATTAGCCATTAGGGAAATGCAAATCAAAACGACCCTGAGATTTCACCTTACACCCATCAGAATGGCCAAGATGAAAATCTCAAGGGACAACACATGCTGGAGAGGTTGTGGAGAAAGAGGAACCCTTCTCCACTGCTGGTGGGAATGTAAACTGGTACAACCACTCTGGAAATCAATCTGGCGCTTTCTCAGACAACTAGGAATAGCGCTTCCTCAAGATCCAGCCATACCACTCCTAGGCATATACCCAAAAGAGGCGCAAGTACACAACAAGGACATTTGTTCAACCATGTTTGTAGCAGCTTTATTTGTAATAGCCAGAAGCTGGAAACAACCCAGATGCCCCTCAACTGAAGAATGGATGCAGAAACTGTGGTACATCTATACAATGGAGTATTACTCAGCAATGAAAAATAAGGAAATCATGAAATTTGCAGGTAAATGGTGGGACCTGGAAAGGATCATCCTGAGTGAGTTGACCCAGAAGCAAAAAGACACTCACGGTATATACTCACTCATATAAACATACAATATAGAATAAACCCACTAAAAGCTGTACATCTAAACAAACTAAGCAAAAGAGAGGACCCTAAGTAAAATGTTCAATCTCCATCCTGAAAGGCAAAGAGGATGTACATCAGAAGAAAACGAAAATAGGAAACAACCTCGGAACCCACTACAGAGGGCCTCTGAAAGCCAGAAGAAAACAGGAAACAACCTTGAAACCTGCCACAGAGGGCATCTGAAAGCTTCTGCAGTATAGACTGTCAAAGCAGATGCTGAGCCTGATGGCCAACTGATGGGCAGAGTGAATGGAATTTTATGTAAGAAGTGGGAAATAGTAAGAGCTGGAGGGATCGGGAACTCCACAAGCAGAGCAACAGAACAAGATAATTTGAACACAGGGAACTTCCCAGAGACTCATACTCCAACCAAGGACTATTTGTGGAGATGACCTGGAACCCCCGCACAGGTGTAGCCCATGGCAGTTCAGTGTCCAAGTGGGTTCCATAGTAATGGGAAGAGGGACTGCCTCTGACATAATCTGATTGGCCTGCTCGTTGATCACTTCCCCTTGAGGGGGGAGCAGCCTTACCAGGCCACAGTAGAGGACAATGCAGCCACTTTTGATGAGAACTGATAGACTAAGATCAGAAAGAAGGAGAGGAGGACCTCCCCTATCAGTGGACTTGGGGAGTGGTATGCATGCAGAAAGGGGAGGGAGGGTGGGATCGGCAGGGGAGGAGGGAGGGGCTCATGGGGGGATACAAAATGAATAAAGTGTAATTAATAAAAAAAATAAAAGATTTAAAAAAAAATAAAAATTGGATGGACATCGGAGGAGGGAGGAGGGAGAAAACAGGAAACAGGACAGGAACCTACCACAGAGGGACTCTGAAAGCCTCTACCCTGCAGGGTATCAAGGCAGATGCTGAGACTCATAGCCAAACTTTGGGCAGTGCAGGGAATCTTATGAAAGAAGTGGACTGGGAGAGGGACAGGGGTGGGAAAGAGGAAGGGTGGTGTTGGGAAAGGAGGAGGGAGGGAGGTACAGGAGGGATACAAAGTGAATAAAATGTAATTAATAAAAATAAAAATAATTAAAAAAAGAAGCATACAGCTGTCTTTACTTT
>NW_026590815.1:0-1459 GCF_907164565.1 Psammomys obesus | reverse complement strand
AAAAAAAAAAAACTCTTAGCAGTTCAAAATTCCAATATCAAAATGTCTGCTGGGATTCAAGATAAGTTCTTAGGCATAGATTTATAACAAGGTATTTCTGTGGGAGACGAAGCACACACTTCTGCTCCTTCCAGATAGGGAACTCACAACAAACCAAGGCACACACACAGTCAAAGTCTAACTTGGTGCACCAATGAATTTTATTGCCGTTACTTATAGGATATGGGTGAGGGGTTATTTACAGAAGCACAAATGACTCAAACACAGCTGTGCACACTGCAGAGCCTGCAGGCAGCTGAACAGGCCTTTCCAAGTTCTCAGTTGCTCTAAGCCTATTCCAAGCTTCCTAGCCAGTTTCTGCTTTTTCCAGACTCTGATCTCCTGAATCTTTGGAGCTTATCTTACCCGAGAGTGAATAACCGCAGCTTGGCTTGTTTCCCCTTAGCAAAAAGGGGTCTAGTAATCCCAGTTTCTGGGATTTCTTTAAGCAGTTTTGAGTTGTTTACCTTTCTCCTTAAGGAGCTCAAATGCAGGATGTAATATTTTAATGTGGAAAAAAAATGTTACACAAAACTCTGGGTCAATGAGCAATTAATTATCTGTTATATAATGAAAATATACAACAAGAAAAAAAATAATACTTTATCCAAATGAAATACTGGAAATTCAGAAAGGAGGAACAGACCAACAGCAGACCAGAACTCAACAAGGCAAATATTAAATAGTGGTGCTCCATGTAGCACCCAGAAGCAGGTGGAACTTTAAGCCCTTCAAAAGACTTGTGTCCTCTGTTTTGTAGTATGCAACTTCATTGTTTCTGTGACCACTGATATTCCCTGAGAACGGTCTTACCAAAGGTCTCCAAGGTTGGTGTCTGTCATCCTAAATCCCCCCCCCCTTGTAGTTTAGGTTTCATCTTATGCAGTCATGCGTTATCCTTTCAGGACTCGCCTTTAGAAACCCTGAGCTTTCCTTCCTTCCTTGGCTTGCCAAAACTTCCTTTGAAATATTAGAGAAAATTTTAATCCTGTAAGGCTTACATTTCAGATGCCCGAAAAATGAATAGAGCATGCCAAGGACTGTCATCATTTGGAGCTAAAATGTGTGAGTGTTGAACCATGTCTGCTGCAATCTCTGATCGTCTGCTTGACTGAATTCAGGAAAACATTTCTCTACATTGTGAGGTAACAGGCCAGTGGACAATAGACCACACCTGGTCTGATCCCCAGCTACAATTCAGAAATCCCAGCCCTTATGACTCAGCCTTAACCACACAGTGGTACTTCCCACCCTGATACACTTTCCACTAGCTCACTGCACAGGCTTCAAAGCTCTACACACCCTAACCCAGCCTTTTGTTCCCTCCTCCCAACCAGAGGCAGCTGCCATTCTGTTTTTCTCGCCATTCACTTTCTTATTTGAGGTTTGTTGTGTATTTGTTTGTGGTATTCGTTGTCTC
>NW_026590814.1:0-5036 GCF_907164565.1 Psammomys obesus | reverse complement strand
AGGCCCCTGTGCCCAGATATATTTGGTCCTTGTGGCAATCCCTTCCTCTCTATGTCTTATTGATGTCCCCTTCTTTCATGATTCCCTGCACTCTGCCCAAGGTTTGGTTATGAGTCTCAGCATCTGCTTTGATACACTGCTAGGTAGAATCTTTCAAAGGCCCTGTATGGTAAACTGCTGTCCTATTTCTTGTTTTCTCCTACCTCCCATGTCCTTCCCATTTGTGTTTCTAAGTGAGGATTGATCATCTTATCCCAGGACCTCTTCTTGTTTACCTTCTTTAGGTGTGCAGATTTTAGTATGTTTGTCCTATCTTATAAGTCTAGTATCCACTTCTAAGTGCGTATATACTGTGTGTGTCTTTCTGCTTCTTGGATACCTCGCTCAGGAAGAAGATCTCTGATTTTGAATCCAGCATGGTGTACTGAGGGAGTTGGAGGACAGTCACGGGGCTGTGGGGAGTCTCAAGGACAGAGAGAGAGAGAGAGACTTAGAAAGAAAGAGCAAGTTGAGCCAGCTGAACACTGAAATCCAAGCATTCTGAGGATACAAGCAACTCTTGAGCCTGGGATACACAAGTAAAAACATCTCAAAAAAACCTAGAGTGCTGATTAAGTGCTGAACATTACAAATGAATTATGCAAAGACAAAGACAGAAGACCTTCTACTATAATAATGTTCTTTATGTTGTAGCAATTAAAAAGCCCAGCACAAAAGTGTTGTTATTATATTCAGGTAAGTATTGAATCTAGCATCATATCCTATTCATAAATATTCATGAGCTAGCAAAAGCATTAAACATGCTTTCAGATTTTCCTGGGACTCCTGTTCTAACATGGGTTAGTTCACGGAGAGACTCCCTAGGATTGTATTTGTTAGTCAATGCTGACATTTTGTTTAATCTATATCACTAAAAGATTCAATACCCAAAATGAGGTGAGCGTCTAACTTACTTTAGCAGCTCAGCAAAATTTGAAACCAGTGGATGATTTCATGTTCTAACAAGAAAAAAAGAAAAGCAATGGGAGCTTGGCCTAGAACAATTTTGGGACAGTATTCTATTATTATCTCTTCCTTTAAAAACTCCCCCCAAAAACTTTATTTCCTCAAGGCTAAAACTGTATTCCGCATTTTACAAAAATGGCCCCATGGAAAGGCAATGAAAAAATGAACACTACTAATCCATTTCCTTTTCCTCAAAAGTGTAGCACTGGCAAAGAACAACAACCTGCTGCCCCCTCAGACTGCATTCAGTCCCAGCCTCTCAAAATTATCTATCTCCAGAGCAGGGTGCTGGTTTCCTTCAAAATTAAACATTCACAGGCGACAGGATCCTAATGGAAATGAAGAGTACTGCCTGGCTTGACCTCCTTAATCTTTTTGCAGGTTTCATATGGCCACAGAATACAAGACACCTGTGGAGAGAAGCTAAGGAACCATGAAAAAAATGAGCTTTAGAGCAGCCAGGACCCTTTCTGGAGCTGCATCAACTTTGGGGGATTTCCAGCCTCACCTGCAAGGGAAGAAACAGGGCAGACAGGCTGTTTCCTCCAAGCATCAACAGCTTTTAGCAATGCTTTGGTTTCAAGACAGGGTCTTGCTTGGTAGCTCTGGCTGAACTGACAACCCATGGCAATCCTCCTGCCTCAGTAGAGTGCATGAGGTCTCATTCCCTATTTCAGTTCTGTTAAAGTTTGATTTGTGTTTATCTTCCTCCATTTCTTTACGGATATATACTCACAAATATAAACATACAACATAGAATAAACCCACTAAAATCTGTACATCTAAACAAACTAAGCAAAAGAGAGGACCCTAACTAAAATGTTCAATGCCCATCCTGAAAGACAAAGAGGATGGACATCAGAAGAAAAAGAAAATAGAAAACAACCTCGGAACCTGCTACAGAGGGCCTCTGAAAGCCAGAAGAAAACAGGAAACAACCTTGAAACCTGCCACAGAGGGCCTCTGAAAGCTTCTGCAGTATAGACTGTCAAAGCAGATGCTGAGCCTGATGGCCAACTGATGGGCAGAGTAAATTGAATTTTATATAAGAAGTGGGAAATAGTAAAAGCTGGAGGGGACGGGACCTCCACAAGCAGAGCAACAGAACAAGAAAATTTGAACACAGGGAACTTCCCAGAAAAACATACTCCAACCAAGGACTATTCGTGGAGATGACCTGGAACCCCTGCACAGGTGTAGCCCATGGCAGTTCAGTGTCCAAGTGGGTTCCATAGTAATGGGAAGAGGGACTGCCTCTGACATAATCTGATTGGCCTGCTCTTTGATCACTTCCCCCTGAGGGGGGAGCAGCCTTACCAGGCCACAGTAGAGGACAATGCAGCCACTTTTGATGAGAACTGATAGACTAAGATCAGAAAGAAGAGGAGAACCTCCCCTATCAGTGGACTTGGGGAGTGGCATGCATGCAGAAATGGGAGGGAGGGTGGGATAGGGAATGGAGGGGGTAGGGGCTTATGGGGGGATACAAAATGAATAAAGTGTAATTAATAAAAAAAATTGATGGGATAGTTCAAGAATATTCACAATAAAATATTTTTCAACTATCCTCACATATTCCTACATCTATCTATTTCCTAACTGACTGTCTCTTTAATGGACAAAATTAAGCATCGCCACGCTTATCCTCCCAAAGCAAACACTCCAGAAATAGCGGTGGTCGAACACCACAGAACTTCTACATCTTAAAAAAATTGACAAAACAAAAGAACAACAACAAAACCCTCAGTTATTTTGGACATTTAGTTAGGTTTCCAAGAAGCAGTAAACAGTGAGTCCAGAAGAGCACAGAAGGCTCAGAGGGATCAACGTGGAAAGAGACAGGAGGAGGATCATCGCCTTACTGAAAATACAGGGCCCTGAATACCACATTGCTTGTCTCAGAAGGCACTGTAGGCCTGTTTCCTCAAACCTTAGTCTCAGGCATCCAGAAAAAAATGATTCACAACGCTGTGGTGTGTGAGAGCCACTTAGGCCTATGACTGATTTGGAAGAAGGTTTAGGCTGGGAGAACAAGCAGGCAGGGAGCACATCTCAGCACTCTGGGTCTGAGGCACCCAAGGATTCAGACTCAAATGCAGGTTCACTGCTTCCCAGCCATCATCATCATAGGCCATGGCTGAGAAATAATGGCAACTCCATGGCAGTGGGATCATGAGGTAGCTAATTGTTTACGTCTCAGTAGACAAGGAAACATAGACTATGCACTTCACCTGCACCCCATCCTAAACATTTATGTCCTTAAGCAAAGGCCTACTCTCCAAAGGATTAATAGCCTCCCATTATTGTGACACCGACTGTGGACCAAGTGTTAAATCATGAGCTTGTGAAGGACACTTTGACTATAAATATTCACTCTCCACACATAACTCCTCTCAGGCAGCTGCTGTGGCCCTGTGTCTGGATCACTTATTGTTTCAAGAACTCATACAATGATAAGCAAAAGTTTTCTAAGACTATATTTGGGCTTCCCTTCAGCCACCTTTTGCCAACCTCACATCCCATTAAGTGTACCAAGATACATGCATGTTCCGACATAAACATTATTCAGTGGTGGAAATAGTTCTGAATGGGCTTCCTGATGTAGTTTGGATATGAAATATGATGCTGTCTTCATCTACAATTTCAGTTTTCGGGCCTTGTGTATACCTCGGGGCTATGAGGGAAAGTTCCTTAAAAATTGCTTTCAAATGTGACACCTCTTACAGATGTCACTTCACTTTGTATATGGTTGACAGTGCATTCTTTTCTGCCTCTACTTAAACACAGATTTGATTTTGTCATTATTTTTAATATATTGGGCATGCTTCTCTCTGGAGTAGAAAAGGTTGTGGGTCTTCAGTTCTTTCTTATGGTGCCTAAAAAATCATTCACACACTTATACACCTACATTCACGAAAAATATACATACACATAATGCACACATACACATACATATTTACATACATACTCACACGTGCATACATACATATACACACACATACACAATTATACACACAAGTACCCTGAGTTTTTCTAGATTTTGTTTTGTTCCTTTTTTCCATCTGGGAGTGAACATGTATAGTAAAAACATATAATGAGAAAAAGATTTTCCAGTTTTGCTCCTCCCAAGAGACAGGCACAAATGCAAATTATTCCAAATGCTAATTATTACAAAATGATCAGTTTGTCTGGGTTCCCATCTCCCTTGGTCTTTCCTCTAGCCCTTGACTCAGGAAGGCAAGTCTCAGAATAGGACAAGTTAAAGATTTAGAATAAATAGTGTGAATGAAGTCCATGGCAGTGATAACCACTGACAGACAGCATGGCTACTGGGTGAGGGTCCTCCAGAAGGAAGCAGACCCACAGGAATGGGGAGAGGGAAGCAGCAGTGTGTGGTTTTGTGTGTGGTGAAACAGTGGCAATAAGATAAAGAGGCAGCAGCTATCTTGTGAGTAGAACTGCACAGTGTCAGCAGTAAGGCTTGAGCTTTGGGAGCCTTTCCTCCTTCTGTCCTCACTGCAGCTGGGTGTTGTCATCACACAGGTAAAGTTTCTGCAGCCAGAGCCTACTCTTTCCTCACTGCCCTGCCTGTCTAGGGAGTCACATTTCTGTGTCTAGCATTAAGCTGGATTACCTCTGTCTTTGTATTAGTCCCCTTTGTAGCTTTTCAAAAGGAAGAATGTGATTATAATCATTATTTACCAAATCCATTCATTCTCATGGGAAATGGGGCACTTCTATCATACTCTTCAAATTCATTTTCCTTGTTTGCATGGAGTCTTACTATGGAGTCTGAGCTTTTGTTGAATTTGCAATCCTCCTGTCTTAGCCTTCTGCATGCTAGGACTACAAGTGAGCACCACCATGCTAGGCTCAATTTCATTTATCTTGTCATTTATTGTGATATTTATGTGAGGGCAGTCCTCTTCAGATCAAGACCTTATCCACTAAAGCTATTAAACATATCAACAGTGCTTCTTCTGTGCCAAGCATGTGCTCGCCTGACCTGTGTATGACAGCTCATTTAATTA
>NW_026590813.1:0-8261 GCF_907164565.1 Psammomys obesus | reverse complement strand
TTCTGTGTGTGGGGTTAACATTTTAGGGGTAACACTCCTGCAAAAAAACTGACTCTCTCTATTGCTGCTGTCAATTGCCAGTGACTTAGCTAGGGGATGGGTTACCATGAGCCTCTCCCATATCTGTGCTGGAATGGTGACTGGCTTTATCTTGTGTGGGTCTTGTACAGGTATCCACAGCTGTTGTGAGTTCATAGGTACAGTGGCCTTGTTGTTTCCAGAAGACACAATTTCACAGCACCCCCTCCTCATCCTTTACCCATTATAATCTGTTCATTTCTCTCCTCTGCAGTGTTCCCTGAACCTTAGCCAGAGGGAATGTGATACCCCATTTAGGACTAAGCAGTCTACCATCAACCTTTGTCTTTGACCAGTATTAACCTCAATTCACTGCAAAAAAGAAGCTTCTCTGATGAGGCGTATGAGCTAAACTCATCTGAGGGTATAAGGTCAAGTATCCAGTAGACAATTTGGTGTTCTGCACATTTAACAAAATAACAGTTGTAGGTTCTCCATAGGGCATAGGGCCTCCCCAGCCACTGGCTTTTGTCCAGGTTTATAGTGGCAGATCTAATACAGAGACTTTTGGCATTTGGAGGAGCCAACATGGCTTTCTCCATTAGGCCTCATGCTGGATGTCAGCAGCAGCAGCAGCCTTTGCAGGCCTGTTCTCAGACTATATAGAGGATTCTCTTCATCTTTGGGGAAACCAACAGGGCTTTCTTCCTAGGCCTCACGAAGGATGTGCATCAGCAGCACCAGGCTTTGCAGGCCTTTTCTCTGCTACTGTTCGGGTTGGTTCCAGGGAGTGTTAGACAGCTTGGATAAAAACAGGGCCTTGTAATGCCAATACAGCTGCGCTGGATGGAGTCACCTTCAGTGAAAGGCGTACAGTGTGTCCTTTATGTGATCTCACCCTTCCTTTCCTTGAACTGTGTTTATTCAGGTCTTTTCACCACCGTTCAGTCATTTGTCAGGAAAGTTTAGCAGTAGATTTCTTTCCAAATGAAATAGAATTGCATTTTTGAACCCAAATAAATTGCTTCATAACCTTGTTTATTTAACATGTACATTGTGCCAGAAATATACACATAGTCTTTAAAAATATAGACAAATTCCCTTTTATCATCTAGACCTCAAAACACATGTGATTTCAATACCAGTGTGAGAAAATTGTCTTTGTTATGTGCTATCTGTTAATGAAACTGAACAGATGTGCCTTTTTACAAAGAGAACTATGTACAGCCTATGGTCACATTTGTTCTGTAAGTTTTCTCCACAGGAGACAGGATCTAAGATTTGTAATGCATTCCTCCCTTTAATTCCTAATTGATGCTACTTATGCTGTCATATGATATTATTCAATTTCCTTCTGGTCTGAAACAAAGGAAGATCTAAGGGAACAGTTCTGTAGGCCAGTTCCAACTGCTTAGCTCCATAGGAGTCTGATGTGTGTCGAAATTTTGGAAGAGTAAAGTTGGCACTTGTGCTTTGCCATTGTGGACAGACATGTGAACACATCTGTAAGTGGGCAAGCCACAGGGGCTCACAGAGAGAGTTTCTAAATTCCAGTGACTTCCATCACTTCCTTATACTCTGAGGAGAAAATAAAATCGAACAACAGACTTTTGTTTGGACCTTTCATAAGGGCACATGAGTTTATTAGAATGTTTGGAACATGGTAACTGCATTTGTCTTTGCTCAGTCAACATTTACTTGAGGAAACTCTGGTGAGCCAATGTCTATGCTCTAGTCCTACACATTATGGTATCCATATTCCTTTGTGTGTGTGTGTGTGTGTGTGTGTGTATGTGTGTGTGTGTGTGTGTGTGTGTCTGTCTGTCTGTCTGTCTGCCTTTCTGGCTGCTGTGCATATGCATGTATATTTAGATACACATGGTTATGAACATAAATGCCCAGGCCCTGGCAAGATGAAATTCTTCGTGATTTCTTCTTAAAACTTCTCTAACAAAAGCAGTCCCATCCAGAACACATGTTCAGAGCTTGACTAAATAGTGTTGATAGCTGGAAAGGGGTTGGAAATAAATAAATAGATAAATAAATAAATAAATAAATAAATAAATAAATAAATAAACAAACAAACAAATAAATAAATAAGTGGATAGCCACGATTACAGCTTGCAGGTGACTTCCATACCTTGTTAGCCTGTTGTTATATAAATGTGGATGGGTTTTGTTGTTGTTGTTGGGGTTTTCTTTTGTTTCATTTTTGGTAGTGAGAACATTGCCTTTTCTGCATTCAGGCTGCTGGAATTTGCATCCCAGTTTTGCTACTGTGTGATTGCCCTTAGTTGCTTACACTCAGTGGTCCTTCTTGGCATCATCTCTATGATATATTCACATTCCTATGTCCACACTACAGGTGGTGGTGTGACGAGCACAGAGAAGATTAAAGTGTAACGCAGCATTGAATCTATGGATGAATTATGTTTTTGGGTTTAATCATTCATTATACTTTTAAACAGGGTTGGAATTAACCGGTGCCTCCAGGCCATGCAAGTACAGCTCCCTGTGCCTCTGCAGGAAATAGAGAAATATACGGCGGACATATCTTTAACATGTCATTGTGCTTTCTCCATTGTTTAAAATATACTATGATAACTGTTATCATATAGTACATTTCAGAAGAGAGGCTTCTATTCTGAGATGGACTCACTCGATATTCCAGCATAGAGTACCTGTTGCCTCTGCTTCACATTTGCTGAGGTTGCAGGCATGTGCCATGATGTCTACTGAGAAACAGTTTTAAGCCTTTCTGTGAACATCTGATTATGTTTTGAAGAATTGAGTTAACCACATCATTTTCTATTACCGTGTACTGAAATATACTTGAAATTTTAGTCTATAGATTATTGTTGGGGACTTCTTCACACCCTTTAAACTATTAGTCAACATTAACACACACACACAATTGAAGCAACTTGAAACACAGTTTTCCTGAGTTGACATGTATAATCTTTGGAATCAAGCACGTTTCTTATTGGAGTGTTTGCTGCCTGTCATAGCACTGTTGGTCAGGGATCGATGTGAACTTGAAATGTATGTAATATGGTAAGATCCAATTGTATAATTCCATCCAATTTTATGTTTCAATAGGAAAAAAAGAGCAGAATTAAAGCAAGGTTTTACATCAAAGTAATGGTTTTAAGCTTATACACGGAGAGAGAGAGAGAGAGAGAGAGAGAGAGAGAATAATCTCTTGCTGAAATATTACGTAAAGGTGAAATCTTATGAGATCCTCAGGTCCTGCAGCCTGGCCTAATTACCTTCATAACTTAATACGCTACTGTTGCAAGTACCCTGGAAAGTATTTATGCATGATATTTTCCTTAGAATAGGTGAAATTCACTTGTTTCTTTGCATCACTTTTGTTTTGTTTTGTTTACATCTTTTGCATATGCATTGTTCTCCCTACCCTCCCTGGGAGATAAGAAGTCCTACCAAAAGAAGGAAGGAAGTAAACAAGGGAGGTGTTTGTCACATGTGTCTTACAGAGCTTTCTATTATGTTTAAGATACATGCTCACTATAAACCAATAGATTAGAATATAAGGATGAAGAGGAAGACCTGTGAACAAGACAGCATTTCTGATACTGAGAACATATTTTATAGTAAAAAATCAGTGGAATATAAAGCGAGTCAACTCACAGGAGGAAGTTAGCCCAGTGGTACACAGGAGTGTGGCTTCAATCTCTAGTATCTCTCTCTCTCCCCCACTCTATCTATCTATCTATCTATCTATCTATCTATCTATCTATCTATCATCTATCTATTTATCTATCTATCTAGCCTCTCTCTCTCTCTGTCTCTAATACACACACATACATACAACAGAGACATGCCTCGCAGACACATACACACAATACAACACACACATGTACATCCCAACTGAAATAAATTATGAGAGAATATGAAGACAGTTCATGGGGACATGGGTGAGAGAAAGGGACTATAAAAATAACTGTACTTAATAATGAGCTGACAACTTCATGGATGCCACAGTAGTGGAGCCTTTTGAATATGTACTCGAAATATATCACACTAGCAATAAACTGATATGTGAGCATGCAAAAACAAAACAGAGATGGGTCACAATCACCTGGTTGGTTGAAAATGACTTTAGGCTTTATAGAGGGTATTTGCTTATTTTGAGAAAGAAATGAGGTTAACAGACTTAGCCCAGGTTCGAAGGATCAGTCCCAAGTTAGAAAAAAAAATGTTGAAAAACAAAGGCAATAATAAAAGTCTATTAAAATCTGCTTATGAATAGGATTTTATTCAATGCACAGTTTTGTCTTAAAATAGTCATCAGAGCCTTACTTTGTATTTTATTTTCAAAAGCTAATATAGTTCTTGAATATCTATAATTTTATTACTTAAATAAATAGAGCCTACATAGTGACTAAAAATAAAACACAGAACTCCCTGCTCTCTAAAACGTACATGTTGTGTCCTATATTAAGAAAAATGTCATTTTGATGAATATTTCCAATCCATGGAAAAATTAAGTGAAGCCATTTAAAAGGTATGGCAGTTTAAGTAAGTACATGAAGGAGAGAAACTAACAATAATATAAATGTTAAGTAGAAAGAACAAAATACTAAATCCTTTAAATAGACCCTAAGAAAGAATACTTTACTAATTTGGAACAGCAAGTCCTATTCAAAATGGCAGTGGCCGCCTTTGCTTTGCTCTCTAAAACCAAGCTATTAAATAAGCTTATAAAGAATAGAAACACTGATTTGTATACGACAAAACTAGAAAACAGCTGTAACTCCAAGTCACAGAACACTGAAAAAGTCAGAAGAACAGAAAAAGCAGAACTTATATATCTGTCAAGGGGATAGCAATAGAAAACAAGCATTATTCACTCTGTAGAATTCCAGCTAGGCTTTTGACTGAACTCATTGGTACAATTACTAAAGAAAGGGGAGGTGGAAAGGGGTGAATTGAAAGTGTGTTGAACAAAGACATCCCATTACTTTCATGTTTCCATCTGTCGCATGCTCAGAGCCTGTGGGAGACATAAAGGACATGCATGCCCTGGAAACACTGCCTTGGTGAGGCCCTGGTGAAGAGACTAAGGCTGAGGACATGGTAGCCACTAACTTATCTGGAGCTTTAAGACTGACGTGCTGACTTTTACATCACCTGTAGGTTGTAGTTGTTTGTTTGTTTGTTTTTTAATTAAAATTAATTTCAAATTCAAAATCTGACACTGTTTACCGGTATATACACCATCTTTGGCTCCAGGTTTTTCTAACCACTGAGCTGCTGGTAGGTAATTTCCAGATCATTCCCTCTTGACATTTATATTGGTGGATGTAGCAGGAGCAGCTATTTAACGGTTTTGTAATAAATGATTGATGTATAATTGACAATCTCATGCCTCCATCACAAATATTTGATTTGTCATTTCTTCTGTCTTTTGAGAACTGTTTTGCCTTTTCTTCTTGCCTAAAAATAATTGTTGAGAATGTCTTTCTTCTTAATGACAACATTTGAGAGTTTCTAATATGTTTCATAGAAACGTAACTGCAAACTCATCTTTTTCTCGCTATTACCTGGTAGTTAATTTCTGGTGTTCACTGAAGCAATTTTTGTAAATTAATGCAAATATGAAATGCTCTATAGAAAATTTCATAGCGTGTCAGTTGAAAGCAATTATCTAGGAAGCCTTTTACTGGAGTCAGGTTGGCAAATGCATCTCATATGCTTTGTGAAAGGAAATAATTCTTATTTAAAAGATCTATTGAAAATATTTATTCTTATTTGGCTATAAATTTATAGTTAATCTGCTGGTGGTGCTTCTTGTATTCAGTATTTAGATTCTAAGAATATTAATTTTTAAATTGAGTTCCCTTATGCTTTGTTTTGTTCTTTTCCTAGAGTACCCGAGTGGCCTTAGACCATCTGGAGTCTGTGCCTGAGAAACTGAGCCTGCTAGAGGATTTCAAAGACTTCAGAGTGAGCAAGAGTTGGCTTGTCTCTTTCATTCTGTTTGTCTGAATTAGAACACTTGACATCTTCGTGATGTGCAAGGAAACTTCTGGGAAGAGAGGAAGTTCTGAAAAACACTGGAGACTTTCAACAACACCATTTTACCAGGGTTCACTTACATTTGAATTCAGGACTGAAAATAGGCAAATTAATATTGGAAAATAGAAACTTTTATCTTACTATTAGAAATTTACTCTTTCCTTTAAAGCTGTAATGATAATTTAGGAGATCCTAAGAATTAATTCCGGTGACAACAGGACACTGAGATACTTTTTCTTTTAGAGACATCATGTTTCGTATTCCTCTACCCATGGCATGTGAAATTAAGTTGATAGTTTAGAGTTCATTTCTTCACATGTCTCCTTAGGGATGCAAACATAAAGTACAGCCATAGCAATTTATAGCTTATTACAGTATCAACACACTAGATATAAATAAAAGATCAAAGCTGAAAGTGATACGAGGTTCATGTTGTGAGCGTGTAGCCTCTTATTTCAAATTGGCCCTAAAAATTACTAAAAATATGACTTAATTTAGGTTCTTTTTAAATATAGCATATTTTTTGATGATAGAGTTCAGTAGGAAATGCCAGCAAACAGTAACACTGATATGATGCAGATTCTCAAAATATACAATGAGTATTTTGATAATGACATAACTAAACAGTTTTTATCATGATCCAAGAGGGGTTGACACATCCTGAAGCTGTACAGCTGCAAATAGGCTAAAACAAGCATTCCTTGTTACTTTACTAAAGCATCAATTTTCTCTCATGATGTAAATGTGTATTTACAGTTCAAATCCCCATCCCTAGTTAGGACTCTAGTCTACAGGACCATGTGTTTTCCCTTCACCCTCATGCAACCCAGTGTGACAAATGTCTTACCACCAACCATTACCATTACTGTTTTTCCCTCTGAACCAGTAAGTGTCAACTAGATGAATGGAGGATAGGCAAGAAACAGATGCTAATATGAGACCAGGATAAACTTATGAAGTTAGGCTTTCAGTAGCCGCTCACTTGTCCCCCATTGTTCTTAGTGAGCAGAATGCTCATGAGGGCAGTTCAGAAGTCATCTTCTCTTACCAGAAGGTCTATTATTATCACTCAAAGTCTACTGGTTGTCTGTAAGCCTGGTTTACACATGCACAGACTCCAGTGTGGGGATATGCTTAGATTGAATTTTTCTGGGAGAATGTGTTTTTAAGTTCAGAATTGTACACTCTGACTCATTTAAAGTGAAGCCTGTATCCTAAAAAGGGACATACATGCTAGCTATTCTTGTTATCACACATTAAAGGTATTTTTATAATTAGAATAATGTACATATTAGTGTTATTATTTCACTGTGTAACAAACAGTAGCTAAGTCCATTGGAGTGTTTTTTTTTTAATATTCAGAGCTATTTTCCCTATAAGGAAATTGAAGTTTAGAATATGTAAATTAGTTTTGAGTGAGCTCTAATTTTTCTCTTTTCACTATTGCTTCTATCTTGAAACCCACTCCTTGTGTCCATGTGTACCCTAAAGCCATCAAAACAATTTTTAAAAGCTTATTTAAATCACTTTCATTAAATAACTAGATATAGCTTAAGTGAAAATATAGAAACCTTTCATATTATTAAACATGGGTTATTTTTATATGTGTACACTTATGCATATATATATATATATATATATATATATATATATATATCTCCATGTATATGGTATCTATAACTTTCTATCAATTTGTGTGTCATGAACAAGAATTTAAAGACCTGTGTGTTTGTTGAAGTCCCAGATGGCTGAATGTCTCAGGGAATACTCTCTTAATATAAATGGAGGGACATGAACATTATCAGTTGTGTAGGTACTACTCATGGCACCTTCACTAATGTACATGCAAAAATGTACTTTACAAGTGTGTTTCTTGATAGTCCATATTTATGACTGCATAGGTACTCTATCCTAGTTTGATATGCTTGACTTTATTCTTGCTTGAGTGTTGCTGCATTCTCCCTTCCTCCTTCTCTCTTCCTCTTCTTTTAACCCCATCTTGGGAGAAAAAAAACGGTTCGTCTCTGTCATCTGTATTTACACATCACTTATTTGATAAGGTGGGAAGGATGTGGCATTGAGTTCCAACCCAAATCTGCCACAGATTGCTGTGCTCTGGCCAAAGCATTCATGACTTCAGGGGTGCTTTCTTTTCTTTCCTTTCCTTTCCTTTCCTTTCCTTTCCTTTCCTTTCCTTTCCT
>NW_026590812.1:0-26003 GCF_907164565.1 Psammomys obesus | reverse complement strand
TTCCTTTCCTTTCCTTTCCTTTCCTTTCCTTTCCTTTCCTTTCCTTTTCTTTTCTTTTCTTTTCTTTTCTTTTCTCTGTTTTCCTCATGAAAATGAAAAGCTTGTAAGACGCGGAGGGGACAGGATCCCTAAAAGGAAACCAACAAAGCTAAAAAAACCTGAGCCCAGGGGGTTCTGCAGAGACTGATGCACCAACAAAAGACCATGCCTGGGGAGGACCTAGACCCCTGCTTAGATGTGGCCAATTGGCAGCTCAGTCTCCATGTGGGTCCCCAAGTAAAGAGAGCAGGGGCTGCCTCTGATATGATCTTGGCTTCCTGCTCTTTGATCACTTGCCCCTGGAGATGCATCCTTGCCAGGCCACAGAGGAAGAGGATCCAGGCAGTCCTGATGATACTTGATAAGCTATGGGCAGATGGCAGAGGAGGAGAACTCCCTCATTCAATAGACTAAGGGAAAGAGGACAGAGGGAAAGAGGGAAAATGGTTGGTACTGGGAGGACTTGAGGGAGGGGACTTCAATCAAGGTATGTAATGAATAAATTATAAAAATAAAAAATAAATTAAATTAAAAAAAAAGAAAATGGAAAGCTTGGAACTGGAATTTCAATTCTCCTTCCCACTTGAACCGTCAGTGCAATGAAGGTTCTTTAAGAGTATTTCAGACTCTACCTACCATAGATAATTGTACACATCAAAATCATTAACCTTCATTTTCTTTTAAATTGTCCCCCAAATACTAAATTCCTAAATAATTGGCTCTCCTAGCTAATTGCCATGTTCCTTCTTTCCCCTGAAAATGGAGTGAAGAAATTAAATAGAAAGCCTTGAACATCTTGCTTTCTTAATTTCTTTGCTCTCTGAATTTGTGTGGTTATGAAGATTAATTAACTTAAATTTCAAATTGTATGCAATCCTTGCCCCTCCCCCAGCTGTGGAGCAATTGGTAGTTGTTAGCAGCTGAAATGGGACAGTTTTCTCTAAGTGTATGATACCCATCTTATTGCTGTGGCCAAGTACAGTGTGTCCCTTTTCTCTGTTTGCTTTTCCTCTATGTATCTTTCTAAATGCTGATTGCAGTTACTTTCCCATTTATCAGTATTTTCTTACTCTAATTTCAAGCACTGATTTTTCTTTCATCCACCAATTTCAAACCCTTTGTTGTTTTTCCAGGATTCTTCCAGTTTACCTGAGAAAACTGATGTCAGATACTCTAAATACAGAATTCAGAGAGATTTTCAACAGTGTGGAGATGATACCAAGTACGGAATCAAGAACTTTAAAGTAATGTTCTTCATATACTTTTTTTTTTCCTTTGGAGGGGGTCTTGGATCATTAATCATCTTTAAGTCCATAACCTGATAAACAGCCATGGCATTGTTTGTGTCAGGGTACTTGGGAAAGAAAAGATTCCCCCTGATATACAAAATACTTTTTTAATTCTGTAAGCCTTTGTAAAGATTGCACTTTTAGCTTTTTAATCCTTAAATCCATGCCATTGTTATGATAGCATGTATCTCTCTGTGGAAATTGATGCTACTCAAGAGTTCTCGAGCCAGGAAAACGTTGGTCAGTTGGTTGGTCAAAGATACTATAAATGATTGCCCTCTTTTGTTAGAAGATAACCAAAATCCATTCATGATATAACCTAGAACCCCTGCTCAGGTGTAGCCCAAGGCAGCTCAGTATCCAAGTGAGTTCCCTAGGAAGGGGAACATGGACTGTCTCTGACATGAACTCAGTGGCTGGCTCTTTGACCACCCCCCTCCCCCCCCCGGGGGAGAAGCAGCCTTGCCAGGCTACAGAGGAGGACATTGCAGTCAGTCCTGAGGAGACCTGATAAGCTAGGGTCAGATGGAAGGGGAGGAGGACCTCCCCTATCAGTGGACTTAGAGAGAGGCATGGGAGGAGATGTGGGAGAAAGGGCAGCTTTGGGAAGGAATGAGGGAGGGGACTACAGGTGGGATACAAAGTGAATAAAATATAACTAATGCAAAAAATGAAAGTTTAATAAAAACAAAGAAAGAAGACAAGTGGCTCTTAGCACTGAAGTAATTTTTTATAATACTTTTATTTTTTTATATTAATCACAGGTTATTTACTTTGTGTCCCAGCCGTAGCCCCCCCCCCCCATTCTCTCCCTCATCTCCTCCCTGCCCCTTTCCAAGTCCACTGATAGGGGAGGACCTCCTCCCCCTCCATCTGACCCTAGCTTATCAGGTCTCTTCAGGACTGACTGCAATGTCCTCTTCTGTAATTTTGAAGTCCAGTATCCTTTGCCATTTATATTTAGCCTGCAGCCTTGGCATTTCTAGTTACTCTTTCAGGTGGGAAAATGCCACACTAAGATTTCTGATACATTAATGTGTAAGCAGCACATAGATGCATGAGAACATTTGATCATATTGACAGAAAGAGTACCATTCTCTATCCTGCCCCACTATCCATTGAGAGCAGACAGTTGAACCCACTTGGCCCTGCATGATCTTAGCCCAGAACCAAGTACCTTGACTTGAACATTGTGACATTCAGGCCAGATAATTTCTGTTGCAGATGCTATATTATGTATTATAAAATGATTGGCAATATCTTTAAAGCCTAATCAGTTCAGCATCCGCCTTCGTGCCAGGAGCACATCCACACCAAATTGTGACACCCAAAAACATCTCCAGGCATTGCCAAATGACTACTGCAGGACCAAATTACAGCCCCCAACACATCTATAAAGAATGTTGATTCAGAGAGAATCCTTCTATGGTCAGATGTGTACTTACAATTACAGAAAAAAGTGTCCATTTTACACTTTAATATTGATGAATATCAATTACACTGTATGTATTCACTTATTGCAGCTAAGTATAATTATTTCTCAGGTATGTTTTTTTCTCCTAATATAATTGTATAGAAAACCCAGTGGATAGAGAAATGGTGCTCATTTCAGTAAATCCTCCTTAGCATGGTTATGCTACATTATTGATACCTCCTCTGTTAAGAGAGTTTCTTGTGATTCTTTTAGTTTTTAACCAATTTTAAAGTTAGTTTCATTAGCTACAGTGGTAAGCTTTTTGTCTTGTATGACATTTTAATTCATCTGCCAAAATTCCTGTAATGTCCTATATATTCTGAATTATCCATTTCTACTTCAATAGAATATGATATGCAGGCAATAGGAGCTAGTAATAATTGCTAATTATTGAGTATGTTAGAACAGGCTGTTACAAGTACTCCATGTTTTATGTGAAGTCATGCCTATTCCTTACAGCAACTGTCAGATTAATATTATTTGGCCTGTAAACAGAACATAGTAAATTTTCAGAGTGATTAAATAGTTGACTCAGTATTTAAAACTTAGTCTATATAGGTGCAATATTCTATGTTCTTGATGACTATGCTATTACTGACTGTTTGGACTTCATACTGCTTACAGTCACAAAATATAGGACTATATTTTTAATGTGTTTTAAAAGTTTTCTCCACAACTACATGACTCCATTACATAGCAGTTTAACCAGTTTAACAGAGGTCTAGATACATATTAAACATTTAAAACATTATTTCTCCATGCAGCATGATTTGCTATCTCGTGAATCTATTCTGTCTAGTGGTGTCAGAATGCTATAAATCAGTGCAATTTTCATAATAGCATATGGCAAAGGCATGAATGTTTAACATGTGCAGCAAGTAACTGCATAGTTCTGTGTAAAGTTTCATTTGCAGCTGAAGACACAATCAGGTGGTAAAACTTGGAAGTATGAGGAGATAAGCTTGAGAAACTTAGAAATAGATGATACAAGTATAGCAGAGGCCCACATATTAATCCTCCGGAATTAATATTCTGTAGACATTTTCACATATTTACTCATTCTGATGATGAATATATAGATTATCACCAAATTCAGCCGGTGCTTACCTTAAATAATGTAGTAGCCTGATGGTTTTGTGAGACTGTCTTTCCAGTTATGGACACCACTAGTCATTTCTGCAATAAATTATTTAAAAAGACTGAGAGAAGAGGCCTGTGCTAGTTAGAGTTTTGTCAACTTGATACAGTTGAGAAGAAGGAACTTTAATTGAGAAAATGTCTGTCCTGTTTAGTCTTATGTCAACTTGACACAAGCTAGAGTCATCAGAGAAGGAGGGAACCTCAACTGAGAAAATGGCTCCCTAAGATAAGGCTATTGGCAAGCCTTCAGGATGTAAGCTTAATTAGTAATTGATGGGGGAGGGCTCAGACCATTGTAAGTGGGGCTACCACTGGGCTGGTTGTCCTTTCTATGAGAAAGAAGGCTGAGCAAGCCAGTCAGCAGCACTTCTCCATGGCCTCTGTATCAGCTCCTGTGTCCAGGTTCCTTTCCTTCTTGAGTTCCTGTCCTGACTTCCCTCAGTGACTTTTACCTGGAAGTATAAGATAAAATAAACCCATTCCTCTCCAAGTTGCTTGAACCTAACATAGACAAGGGCACTTCAGAAGCTTTATTGGAATACAGCCACACCCATTTGGTACATGTTACGTGGGTTGCTTTTGTGCACTACTGCAGGCTTGGATTGTACAATGGGAATGGTATGGCCCATAAATCCTAAAATATCTACCTTTGACATTCTGTATTAAAAAAATGCAAATTTCTACCTAGAAAAAGGAAAACTTGACACTCTAGTCTTTCTTCCCTTACATACTATAAAATGTTTTGTGAGTCTTTGGGGAGCTCTCTTCTATTTGGGACTTATTTTTCTGAACACTAGTTGGAGAATGTTCTTGTTTGTTATTTTTCTGAATCCAGCATCCAGTGAACATTAAATTAGCTTTTACTAATATATACAAACCCTTAGCAATTTAAATCCTTCATGTAAACAGTGATGGTAAAGAAGAAAAGGGATAGATGCAACAAAGGGTTATCCAATCAACTTTCCTGAAGGTTTAGGACAGAGATGTTGAATCTTTTGAAAGGTGCTTTTGACGACAAGGTGCAGGGAAGTATTTTGTTCATGTCTTAATTTGGAAGAGGTTCTTTGCTAGCATTTCATTTGTAGAGTCCTGTATTGCTGTTGACAAATAGCTGTTGGAAAGGCAGGACCATGTTGGCATCTGGCTTCTCTCATGTTATCGCTCCTATGTAAGAAAGCAGTGTGACATCTCTCATGAGCACACCATTGCGGGGAAAGAAGCGTGAGCAGAAAGTAGACAAGTCAGATTTTCATTCAGCCCAGGCCTAGAGCTCCTCTCCTGCTGTTTACCCCTGTGACAACCAGCAAGATAAAAATGATCCAATTTCTAGGAACCTGTTGTTTGAGCAGCCCAGTGTGCACAATTTTAAGAGCATGATATAATAGAAAAATACGATAATATAATATTATACAAAGCTGACCAAGCTAATTGCACAAAGCCTGATCTCAACATTTATATTTAGAATTCAACTCAAAGCTGAATCCAGCACACTCTCCCCGACTCTCTGTAGACAACAGAAGCATTTCATAGCCTCTTTTCCATCCAGCCTAATTGAGTTTCTGTAGGAAATGCAGTCTTCCTCGCTGTCCCAGCTGTTTCAAATAGAACACAATGTCCACAGCGAGCCAGTAACACAGCATCACTAATCTGAATTCACGAAGGAGCATGGTTTGCCCAGAAAAAAAAAAAAAAAAAAAAAAAAATCTCCATTTGTTACATTTATCCATACTAAATATGTGGCTTTAATTAACACTGGAATTTTTGGTAAAATCACTGAAAGCATATCCTGTTCCCCATTGTTCCTGTTTCTGAAAAGAAAACCGTGATTTTTAACTTACTAGTTGAAGAGTTGGTGTGCAGCTCGTATTTAAAGAAGCAGATGTTTTACAGGATTAGAGGATCGAGGTGATGAAGTGTTGATAATGGCTTTCCGAAGTCTTTACAAAGGGAAAACAGAGTTTGCTGAAGCCCTTTTCTGTGTTTGCTCAATGTAAGCATGTGTGTGATATAAGTCCCTGGCTTGCTCCTGGAAGTCATTTCTCCCTCGTTGAATCTCTCTAATTTGTTTATGCCTTGCTCATAGCAATTAATGGCATTCAGCACTTTCCCAAGTCAGCTATTTTCAACTTAAATCTGCAACACTAGTTTCTAAAACATGCTGTGCTCAACTCCTAGTGCAATTCAAGATTGTAGGTGATGCATAAACATTTTTATTTTCATACTCTAAAATATATCTCTGGTGTATTATTCATGCAATTTTATGGACATTGCTTGGAAATAGTAGGAGCAACCATGGGAGAGCTTAAGAGAGCATTAACCCTTCTTTCCCTATTATGTCATTTACAGCCACTTTTCCTCATCTTTGATGAGAAAATAAATGTAAATTACTATGCAAATATATCACTATGCATCCCTTAACCCAACCAATTTGTCACTCTTTGGAGAGCCTTACATAGAGTGTAAGGTAAAATTTTAAGAACAGATAGAAAACATTAGTGTAAGTGAATATGAAGGATTAAGCAATTCCATTTGTTGTTATATGGCATGGCAGTTTAGCACAGACACCATCTGCCTCAGTTTTGATCCCAGAATAAAGGGCTGGCAAGTACAATAAAGTGGTGATTGTATTCTAGGTTCAGCCAATGGAGAAGTCTAACAAGAGTCTAATTGCTGGGTTGTTTTTTTTTTTTTTTTGTTTGTTTGTTTGTTTGTTTGTTTTTTCAATAATGCTCAGGTGAAACATCCCAAATTGGTTTGGAAATCAAATCATGTGGAAAAATGAATCATTTTATTTCTTTAACTTCATCAGGCCTTACATGCTGCCATATTTAGCTACTTTTTTAGCTACTTTTCCCTCTTTTTAAAAAGTCAAACAAAAGATTTTTTTTTAACAACCCAGATTGAACTGGAGCTTTTTTTTTCTTAATCTGAAAACAGCTATGGATCAGAAGTGATAACTCAGTTAAGCATATTAAGTTTTATCCCTTTACAGCTTTATTCTATATACTCCAGTTCCCTTGGTGTAGAATATAGAAGTTTATACAACTGTCAATAATTAAATAATACTTACTAATACTGATCGAAAACTTCCTAAAGATCCATCAAATGGTCTTATATAACACAGAATTTTCTTGATGTACCATTGAGTCCAGTTTTCATCAGTCTGTTACTCTAATCATGAATGTTGCTTAAGGTTTATAGTGTTGTTAAATCAGTTTAGATTTCCTATAGAAAAGCTGGCCCGCATAGTTGGGAGTTCAGTTCAGGCTCAGATAATAAAGTATTAGTGGTGAAAGGACTTAGGGTGATCTGGTACAACCCCTTATGTATAGCTGAGCAGGATGGCTCCCACCTGCAATTCCTGCACTTACAGAAGGAGCTTAGGATCTGTGGCTTAGGCTACATACACTCTTTTAACAAAGAAAAAGAAGAGAAAAGGACCTATAGTTTCAAGAATAGCAGTTTCCTATGTGCCAGCATCTACAGTGAGCAAATTTTTTTATGAGTTTACATTTGTTTATTTAAATTCATTTTGGTATGTATGGAATTATACAGTTCTGCAACCAGAATTTCTTAGCCAAGTGATCTTTTTTTTTTTTCATTTTTCTTTTCTCATTTATTTTATTCACTTTACATCCTTGTAGCCCCTTCCCTCCTCCTCTTCCCTCTTCCTCTTTCTTGACCTCCAAAAAGGGGCGTTCCTTTTCCCATCCACCTACCTCATCAAGTTGCATTAGGACTGAATACGTCCTCTTCCCCTGTGGCCCGTCAAGGCAGTGCCCCCAGGGGAAAGTAATCTAAAAGTTAGCAAGTGAGTCTGATGCAGTCCCCACCTCCCTTACCAGAGAACCCACTTGAAGCCTAAGCTGTCCATCTGCTATATCTTTGTAGGGGGCTTAGGTCCAGTTCATGCATGGTCATTGGTTGATGTTTCAGTCTCAGCAAGCCCCTCTGGGCCCTGGCTATAATTGGCTCTGTTGTTTTTCTTGTAGAGCTCCTTTCACTTACAGGTCATTTTCTCTTTCCTCCCACTATTTCCCAAGACTCCCTATACATTGCATTGACCAATGTTTGGCTGTGAGTCTCAGCATCTGTTTTGAGGCACTTCTGGGTAGAGACTCTCAGAAGACAACTCCAACAGGCTGTCTGCAAGCTGTCTGCACACTTAGCAGAGTATCGTTCATAGGGTCAGGGGCTGGCACTCTCCGATAGGGTGGGTCTTTGGTTGGGCCAGGCATCAGTTGGGCATTCCCTCAGTCTTTGTTCTATCTACTCTATCTTTATCCCCGCACATCTCATAGGTAGGGTAAATTTGGGTCATAGTTTATGTGGGTGGGTTGGTGTTTTCCACCCATTACTAGAAGACTACTCTTGTTAGAGGAAGTCCTCTTCAGTCTCCAAGGTCTGTGCTACTAGGAGTCTCAGCTTGAATCCCCCTCATATCCTCCCAGTAGCCTGCCCTGACTTCGGTTTCCAGCTTGTTATGTACTCTCTTGTAAGTAGATTTTAGCCATATAGTACAGGATAAGCGAAGCACAGACCCAAAGAAGTAATAAGGAGGACCCAAGTGAGGACGCAAAATCTCATTCAGAAGGGGATATAGAATAGACAGAGGTGATGGCTGAAGAAAGGGGACAAAGTAGGAGATGGGGCAGAGAGAGTTAAGTGGATGGAGATCAGACCTGAGGAGAGCAAGGGCAAGAGGACAGAAGGCCCATAGAGAAAAGAGAAACGAAGGTGGGGACATCTCAGTGAGCAAATTTTAATTTCAACATATCAGCATATAATGCTATTTTCCCCTTACTACAGGGAATGCTGTAACAAATCATGGAGGGTTGTGGGTGGATGCGTGGAAAAATGAGCTGCTGCTGGTAATCAAAGACCCACCCTAGTGATTAAAATCAGAAATAGCAGAAGTACAAATTGAAACATGAAGTGTAAACTTTACATGAACTGTCCAGTTCGAATTTTCCAATGAGAATGAATCTTACTGAGGAAGAAGTTAAGCTCTGGAATACTGATGGAATATCAGATATTCAGAGTGGAGTGGGAATAGAGAGAATGTGCATTATTTGACAAAAGAAGTTTAGAAAAACATCCTGCCACAGATCCAGAAATACATACTCCACCCCCCTTTTCTCCAAAGGAAGAGATTGAAAAAAACTTTAAAATTAAATGTATCACTTATAAACGTTGAACTAACAGCATTCCTGGGAGAGAAGTATTTGGTGTGCATCGTTAAATATTAATCATTTGATATCACTTTAGCAGAGGAACTGAGTCAAGTTGGAACAGCTTTTAAGAAGCCAGTTACAATGTGAGTTATGAAAGAGAAGTGGAAGAAGCCCAGGGAAAATACTAGAAAATGCAAGTTCTTTCATCCATTGAATTTTTGCAGAGAATTCTGGCTAACTGGGTTATTCAGACTGAAGACAGCAATAAAAACAGGCCCTTGTTTTAGGGATAAAAGAATTGTTAAAAAGCAGAAGCCTGGACTACAAACATTGCAAAGCGTCTTCCTTTTTAATAAATTCTTTCTCCTTGGTACTAAAGAGCTTCATTAAATAATAGATACACATTGAAAAGAAGGCATCTAGTTTTTGATCACCTTGTAAAATATATTCATATTGAGATTCCACAGATTCAGTAGCAATGTAGGAGTGAAAGGGCAACATAGGAAAAGAAAGTACTCCTTTCATGTTCTAGCATGTTGATTGTTCAAAGAAATTGTGAAGTAATTTTTTTCATAATTCAGAACTGACTAATTAATTTCGCTGGTTCTGTTTCAAGATGATATGGAAGGTCTTGGCAAAGTTTTAAAGATATTATATTTTATTTGTGTGCATGTGTGTGTGTCTGTGTGTATGTGTGTGTGTAAGTGCCCATGATAGCCAGAAGAAGCGGGTGCTGATCCCCTGAATCTGAAGTTACAGGGAGTTGTGACCCACAGGGAATTAAAGTTACATCTAGACTCTTAACAGCTGGGTCCTCTCTGTAGCGCTCTATGACAGTATTTTG
Source organism: Psammomys obesus (assembly GCF_907164565.1). Taxonomy (NCBI): domain Eukaryota; kingdom Metazoa; phylum Chordata; class Mammalia; order Rodentia; family Muridae; genus Psammomys; species Psammomys obesus. Next base: position 16,043 of record NW_026590812.1, on the reverse strand, counting down.
AGGCTATGAAATGTTAGAAGTCTTTAAACCTCCATAATTCTTGCTTGTAAAGAGAGGAAATATGAGCCCTCAAGTCATGAGTAAGCCATGTGAAGGGAAGGAAGACCACTTCCAACTGAGCATCAGAGCACATGAAGCAACAGCTGCTAACAGAACTGTAAACAAGAGTGGGCCTGTTATTTTAGACATTAACATTTCTTTTCTTATAATTGATGCTATTGGCAAAAGAATCAATGAAGAGTAGCATCAGCAATTGACACTTTCAGACCAGTCCCAGCTACCAGCCTAAGTACATACTGAAATTCTCCAAAATCAACTATATTCTATGTGATAAAATTATTTTAAAAATTTGAAGATGATTGAAATTATAAAAATTATATACAATGGGATACAAGCAAAAATGAAACAGAAAGCTGTCTGGGAAATGCCCAAATACTTAGAAATTAAACATCATATTTTTAACCTGTGATGGCCCAAAGAGACAAGCCAAAGGAAGTTATAAATATTTAACTATGTTAAAGTAAAAACAGAGCTTATCGAAATTTGTGGGGAACAACAACTTTATGGGATGTGAAAAATGTTCCATCCAGTCATTTCACTTCCAGGAAATTAAAATATGAGCAGACCTTTTTGTAGCAACAGGTCTGTCACACAGCTTACTAGGAAGAAAATAACGAGATAAATTGTGTGGATACTAGGAGAATGTAAATAAAACTATGATCTATATATCGGTGTATAAATGATGATGGCTATAATGATAATGGAGAAAATACTGTCTCATACAATGATATTAGAAAAAGCAGGTGGTTGGTATAGATGTGTAATAGAGCCTGTGCTTGTAATATGCAATGACTTGAGGAACAAGAGGGACACAAGGATCTATTTGTGTGTGTGTGTGTGTGTGTGTGTGCTTTTTATTTTGAACTCTTTGTGTATTTGCATTTATGTACAGTATATATGATCCAAAACAACAACAAATCTGGTGAAGGTGGTCCAAAGAATGGCACTGAATTTAACAGATAGTCATGTTATGTGAGGCCTTACTGAATGAAGGATATTTTGAGATATCTCCTTAGATCACCTCACCCCACAGTTGTTTGATGTGAAATCTTTGCCAAAGTTCTTGATTCCTCTTCCCAGACACCAGTTATCCCTAGCCAGTCTTTTTCCCTTGTATGTTTAGATGAGAGTCCCACCTCGTTGTCATCTTTCTCTTTACAAAATGTTTGTTGTCTTCCAGTGATATTTAAGAAATTTAATCTTGACCCAGCAAGATTGCTCAATGGGTTGAGGCCTTTACATTCTGGCCCAATGAAATAAGTCTAATCCTGTTTGCCTTTCTGAGTGAGGTCCTCCTTCTTGCTTAGCTTCTTTAGGTGTACAGATCTTAGTATGTTATCTTATATTATAGGTCTAGTATCCACTTATAAGTGAGTATATACCATGTGACTTTCTGCTTCTGGGATACCTCACTCAGGATGATCTTTTCTAGATGCCACCATTTGCCTGCAAATTTTATGATTTCCTTTATGATTTCTTAATTGCTGAGTAGTATTCCATTGTGTAAAAATACCACAATTTCTGTATCCATTCCTCCAAAGAGGGACATCTGGGTTGTTTCCAGGTTCTGGCTATTATGAATAAAGCTGCTACGAACATGGTTGAACAAATGTCCTTGTTGTGTACTTGAGCATATTTTCAATATATGCCCAGGAGTGGTATAGCTGGATCTTGAGGAAGCACTATTCCTAATTGTCTGAGAAAGCGCCAGATTGATTTCCAAAGTGGTTGTACCAGTTTGCATTCCCACTAGCAATGGAAGAGGGTTCCTCTTTCTCCACATCCTCTCCAGCATGTGTTATCACTTGAGTTTTTGATCTTAGCCATTCTGTGTGAGGTGAAATCTCAGGGTGGTTTGATTTGCATTTCCCTGATGTTAATGCTGAGCATTTCCTTGAGCCCTCTTATGTATATTTTTAGTTAAGTTGGTTGTGTAAGATTTTATTAATATAATCATATGGAAAGCCATCTGGCAAAGTACATTTTAAACATCAAATTGTTTTTATTGACTCACTATTTTCACCTAAAAATTTGTCATAAGGGATAGACCTAAGTATGGAAAAGGTTGCATATTTAAAGGTATTTCTTACAGTGTTATTTATGGAAGCAAAACCATGGACACCATCTAAATGCCAAGGAAAATAATGCCTGAAAAGAGCATAGTGTGCCCGCTGGCTGTTGTAGGAGTAACACTGAAGTTGAAGATTAGGATAATACGATGACTTAAAATTGTTTACAACTAAACACAAAGAACACAACGTTTGGTGAATGTGTTTCTAAAGCCTATTCTTGTGGTTCGGGGGAGGGAAAGTCTGGAAAGAAACGTGATGCTGCAGAGCAGTGAGTGATTTTTTTTTTCTTTTTCATATAAATGCCTTACCACGCGTGTTTTATTTTCTGCCTTGATCAACACTGACCTGTGCGTGTGTAATGTAGCTGGCATAGGAAGGTCCAGTCTCTCAGTCAGTACATTCACGTGACACTTGTTCCATGGGCCTTGTGGCCATGGGACTAAAGTGTGGCCTTTCTTTCTCAGGACGACAGGCCCATTTTCGAAAGTTCCCACGCTCTTGCCCTAGATCACGCATCGGCTTGGCAGAACCGCAGTTACTTCCTGTCTGGTCCACGGTTTTCACACTTTAACCGTAAGTAATGAAGTCTCCCACCAGTTATTAAATTGAATCTTTTAAAAATGTAACTCACGGGGAAATTAAAGTTTAAGGCCAGTATATGATAATAATATTCATGCAAAAGTTTGAGAAATTTTTCATTATGAATCATAAAAAAGTCCCCCCAGAACACTTCTGATATTAACCAATTCACTGAAAAAACATGGAATTCCTTTTAGACCTCAAACTTTTTAAAGAAAACTTAAAGTAAATCATCCATAGTAAAATTGTTAATTAAAACCATTTTTGGTTTAAAGATTGTTAACTGTTGCTGCTCAGATAAAGAAAATTATTTTGTAAGAAAATAAAATCATCAAGAAGGGAAGATTTTTTTAATATAACTATTCTGATGTATTTATTTGTATAAATAATAATAACACATACATGAGTGCACACCAAATGTCACTGATTGTACCCTGTGACAACAGGAAAATGTCATGGTTCAGCAGCCCAGGAGCCAGGTACTGCCATGTGTCCCAGAGTTGAGCATCTGTACTTCATCCTTAGAGAAGGCATTAGCTGTGGTTTTATAGGAGTTTCTACTTTAAATACCCCTAACTCAGTACAATATATTTTTATAAATCTTAGGATAATAAATATATAGGTTTTTTTAAAATAATTTGAGTGACTTTTCATTTATGATTTATTATGCCTCCACCACAGATTGAACTCAATGAAAACATGAGTGATGTCTGCTTTGTTCACCATTGTTTCCTTAGCTCACCACATATTAAAAGTCCAATTAATATTCAATTAAATTAGGTAAATGAATATACAAGTCCTTTTTTGAAGCCTACTTTTATCTAGCTATTGGGATTAAAATATTATTTAATAGATTCTAATTTGCATAACAATTTAGTTCTTCAATTTATTATACCTGGAGGGTTATACATTAAATTTGATAATTCTGTCATTTAAAATAGTTAGTCCGCTATAAAATAATATACCAAAATAAGTGTTAAAAGAAGTAGGTCAAATCCAAAGGTGATGTCTCTCATTTTTGCTTATTTATATTCATGGATTCATTTAATAAATATTTATCAGTTTCTGACAAATGGTTTAGTTTTCATTATATCATGATTATTTTATTCCAAAAGCTAAGCATTTTCTCTTTCCCATCTTAATAATTTTACCAAGCGATTTTTGTATCTGTGTAAACCCTCTGCTATTCTGACATTGTAGCCACTCTTCAATGTGGATTATGTCTCGAGTTGGATATGGCATCACCGAATTTGGTTAATATACAGGGCAGAAATTGTGTCTTTCATTTTAAGCAGTGTAAAAATTTCCTTGGGTTAATATTAACCAGGAAGAAAGGAACTGAGTACCTCAGAACATTAGAAGTCCCACCTACTAATACACTGAAAAGCCTGGAGATAAGAGGATCATGAGTGGAGTATAGCAGCCATTTTCCTACTGCCTATTAATTTTGCTTAAATGGCTCCTAAACGGAAGTGGTTAGAAGACATGAAATAGGAAATATCAAGGTTATGAGAATTATATTTAATATTATAACAGACATTCAAAGAGATTTAGCTTTTGATTGTACTATCTTGTGACCAGCCTTGATCATTTTTCTAAGATACATTCCTCATAGGTAGACATGGGTTTCTACTCAAATGTGGTGATTCAAAAGTAAATAAAATTAAAGTATAGGAAAAGTTATTCTTACAGTATAGTCTGAATGAAGAAATACTTGTTACTGCCTATATTTTAGGAGTAAAAAATTATTTTCCTCCATTGATTAATTAATATTTGTGATTTTCCTGCCACGATTATTCCCATTTTCCCAATACTTTTCAAAACTTAGTTAACACTAGCTGAATACTTCTGTTTTTGTAGCAGACTAATTCCATTTAGAGAAATTATATTCTAACTTCTTTTAGCGTACTCAAAAATTCAAAGGCACCAAGCTCAGCAGAGAGTACATCAGAACCTGTGTCAAATAAGATAATTAGAGAAGGTGTCCTCAGACTGGAAAAGACACTGAAGCTAGAGTCTATGAAGAGGGAAGACAGCGTAAAAGGTCTCAGGATTATAAAATATTCTTAACATGAAGGTCAAAGAAACTAGAGACGTGGAAAATAAAACCGAGAAAGCACACAGTAAAATAAGTATGGCCAAGGGAAAGAATGGGACAATAGAATAGAAAAGTTGAGATTATTTTAAAAAACCAAGATCTGGCAAGATGATAAAGGCACTTGCCAAACCTGATGACCCACATAATGGACAGAAAGAACAGATGTTTGCAAGTTGTCCACTGACCTCCACATGCATACCATGATATGTACATACATTTTCCCTCTCTTTCTCATACACTACACATACACACACACAAACACACAAATAAATGTAATTTACAAACTTAAAATTCCGGGAGGGGCTGGAGAGATGGCTCAGTGGTTAAGAGTACCGACTGTTCTTACAGCTGATCTGCATTTCTGCTCCCAGCATCCACACTGTAACTCACAAGTGTCTGTAACTCCAGTTCCAGGGGATCCAGTTATATTCTGGTCTCTGCAGGCACCAGGCATATACATGGTGCACAGACATACAGGCAAAATACTCATGCATATAAATAGTACACATAAAATAGTAAGAATAAGTTAAAAACAAACTTTTAAACTCAATTCAAAATGGACAAGACATGGTTTGTAAATTTGGGGAGCAAAGAAAACTTGCAGGCCAGGGGTAAAGGAGCTTGTCTGAGAAACCCATGTTGCATGTGTGTACCCAGACACTTTTCTTTATGCCCTCCTGTGCCCTGTTTCCTAGGCCCGCTTCTCTGCCTCTTGTTTTTATGGAAGTGCATTGAGGAGAAAAAAAGTAAATATCTGTGGTCTTTGTATCACTGAAAATAGAATCTTCCACTGATGCTTTATCAAGGCTTTGGCTGACTATAAAATTGTAAGTTTGGTCAGCTACAAAATTCTAGATTGAGAAGGATTTTCTTTATGAGGGCATTGGAAAAATATTTCCCCAAATCCAAGATCAGTGTTGAAAAGTATGGTTATTTTATTCTCATCTTTTGAAGTCACCTTCTGTCTTCTCCACCCTTTTCCTTTCTATGTCCTCTTTCCCTTTCCACTGCTGGCCTGGAAAACTTTGAAGAACTCTGCCCTTGAATCCCAGTGAGTTTGTGGCTTTGTGTTACTCATTCTTTTATATTCAGGATTGGTGATCCCTTTAATGGATACTCATTCTTTTTTTTTTTCTGCCCTTTTATTAAAAAATAGTTTTTCTCATGTAGTATATACTAATTCTGGTTTCCCCTCCCTCTACTCCTGCCAGCTTCTTCCCACCTCTCCTCTCTTCTGGACCTACCCCATTTCTGTTTCTCATTAGAAACAAACAAACAAACAAAACAGCCCTCTTTGGGATAATAATAAAGTATTATATAATAAAATAGAATAGAATTAATATAATACAATATATAATATAATATCATATAACATAAACTAACACATTGGCATTGATCAAAGCAACAGAGAGAAAAGAGCCCAAAAGAAGGCACAAAAACAGAGACTCACTCATTCACACACTGAGGAAACCCATAAAAACGTGAACTGGAAGCTAAGTATATAATCTAAGTGTAGAGGACCTGATGCAGATCTGGGAAGGCACCATGCGTTCTCTCTCAGTCTCTGTGAATTCATATGACCTTTTGTCATTTTGATTTAGAAAGCCTTATTCTCCTGTTGTCTTCCATCCCCTCTGTCTCTTACACGCTTTCTGCCTCCTCCTATGCAGGGTGCCCTGAGCCCTGAAATGAGGGATTTGATAGAGATATCCCATTTGGAACTGAGTATGCCAAGCGAGGTTTCTTACTCTCTGCATTATGTCTGGCTGTGGGTCTTTGAATTTGTTCTCATCTGCTTCCTGGCCTGAGTTGACACACACTTAAGAAATCTCATATTAAAGAGATACTCTATTGAGAAAATCCTTAGGAAACAAAGAAATAATGTTATCTGATGTGGCTGATTACCTAGGGAGAAAAAAATTAAAAAAAGAAACTCAGAAAATTTAATTGACCTATTAGAAGCATAGTCATAGAAAGGAAAAACATATAAAAAGTAAGATATGAGTCAACTTGGGGAGGAAAATAAAACAAGAAACATTGTCGCAGTCTACCTATTAGTTGTCTGTGAGCTATGTTTATTTACATAGTCATGAAGTTATAAACACTCAGTATTGACATAACTGAAACTTCAGAAATAGATTTTTTGGAAAGATGGGTGTGAAGGAGTGGGTGGGTGTGGATAATGTCTAAAAATGATAAATCAGAAAATAGCATTTGTAGACATTTTTTGCATAAGTAGAGGAAAGACAGAAAAAGTTTAAAAGTTGCTTGTGGCTGTCTCTAGAGCATTACAAGGAGCAGAGTTGGAGACTCCGGGTGTTCTCTATAATAGCTTGAAGCTATCTGATGTATAGATGCACACTTTGGTTAGAAATGATTCTTATAAAGACAAATGCTGCCACAAAAACCTCAGTTGTTATATCTGACCAGCAAATGTCCAATTTTCTTATTAACTTCTCAATTGAGTGTAAAGTCTGGCTTTGGAGCTCTGAACCATTTCAACCTGAGTGGAAACTTGGCGAGGAGATGACTGTGGCCCTGTAGACGTGGAAGGACATTACTCTCTGGACCCACAGAGCAGACACCTTCTTGCTTGTGATGGAATGTGAACTGCATGAGGCCCCTTTTGTCCTGTGCCATAGAGGCCACGGCATTCATTCTGCTGATGTAGGGGCCCAGTGAGACTGTGACCAAATCAAGCATAGAACCACTGACCATGGAAAAAACAAAGGAAATGGGAAAACACTGCATAATTTGTGGTCTCCAAAATGCTCCAGCATTAATGAAAGTTTGTTTTAAGAAGTAATTTATGTCAGCTTTGTGTAGTTCAGGTCAATTCATGAAAAGGTAGATTCCCTCTGCCAGGAAGAAGGGAAGAAATGTATAAATTGTAAATTTATATTACCATTGGAAATAAGAACACAGAAATCCATTATTAAAAGCACGATCACTAGCAAATTTATCCTGGCTGGCTGGACGCTGTGGCCCTGAGTCAGGATCCTCTTTTAGAAGACTGGTTCCATTACCTTCAGCCTGGAGACAGTGGGGGCTTAGTCAAGACGGTCACAGTGTCGGCTTTGGAGCCGTGTTTTCACTTTTTGTAAGCGGCGACTGGCCACTGCCCTGCATGTGGAGCTCCTTTGAGATGAAAGGCCCACGACCCCAGGCCGGTCCCTCTCAGGGCTGGGACTAGACTTGAATGAGGTCTGTAGCAGTCTGGTAACTTCTAGAACTCTCCAAGCTTCGGAGACTAACATGCTTAATTCCTGTGGAATTAGTGTTTCCAAACCAAATTTTAAAATAAACATAGATTTCAAATTGTCTGTAAATTTTAAACTGCCCTAAAAAGTAATTTTTTTAAAAAAAAGTAAATGAGTGAACCTAAGAAAACGACTGTGGCTTTTTTTTTTTTTTTTTTTTTTTTTTGCAATAGTTTAAAACATTATCTTGAATTATAGAATTTAGAAATACATGTTATATTCTAAATTTCAGAAAAGTAGTTTGGAAAGTTGCCTTGAAAATCAATTTTATTTCTTACCTCAGTTTATATTGCTAGAAAAAGAAAACTTAGCGTTCTTGGTTTCCATTTTGAAGGACTCTGTATGGGAGTTTACATCTTTTGGATGAAAATCATTTGTCCTCAGAAAACCAGAAAAATTTGTACTATATTACTGGTTCAAGGCCTTCCTGAATAACTGTTACAAGCTCCTTTTTAAGTAATCTGTCCTACACATACAGGATCAAATGCCAACAATATGTGGCAATAGAAATGTTGGGGATATTGATAAGACGAGAACAAAGGTTTCTTGTCCATTAAAGGGTTATTTATTTTGTGGACGCATACTATATCTGCCACTTTTGCTTATTTTATTAAACTAGGCTTTGGTTTTGTCTCTTGACCAATTAAGTGCTAAATATTTTTAAATAATTGAGCTCCAATTATTGTAATTTAACAAAAGACTTTCTAGTTACTCTCTAGAAAGCACCTAGAAAGTTTGCAGAACCTCTTAATGTAGTCACTTGTGTCTACTTGAGTGTTGTATATACCAGGGTCTGAAGTCGGTTTTGGAGGAGGCAGTAATGAAGGTGACAGACACGGTCATCTCATCTTATGAAGAAAAAAGGAATTGAAAAAATAAAGGATTTAGAGTGGTGATTGATGCTGGGCAAGAATTCTACTTGAACTGAGTGATCATGAGATGCATCTCCGGAAAGCGTCAGTTGACCCAAACGCAAGTGATAACAAAAGCCAGCCGAGTTGGAGTTGGGTGGGAAAAGAGATCCTTGCATCAGGAGCAGAATGTTCAGAAGCTCTGAGAAAAGGGCACATGGTCTGAGAGAATGAACAGATCCAGGGAGGGAGGGAGGGAGAGGAACAGCCACTGGCAGGACCCTGGATCCCATTCTAAGTTCACCAGAAGATGAATAAAGGTGGAGAGCTGTCCAGGAGCAGGGTGTACCCTGGTCTACTTTTAAGGAAGGTCACTCTGTTTAGCATAATAAAGAAGCATGATAAAAGTAGACTGAGAGGAAATGGCAGCCTGGACCGAGGAAATCGTAAGAGTGTGAAGAAGACACAGGTGAGTTCAGGAGACAGAATCACGAAGACTCATCTTAAATGAGGTAGATAGGTCAGGCAGAGAAAAGCAGATGCTGCAAACGTGGGGGAGATTGTATCTGTTCTAATACAGAGTTATTATAATAATCACATTATGGTACGTTATTATTATTTTGGTTTCTGAGAGTGGTGGATGAGCAGGGATCAGAGAGCTGAAACCTCAAGGGACAAGTTCACATCAACACTGAGATTCTGGTCTCTGGCTTTGAAGGGAGATAAGAAAAATAGTAAACCTAGATTCTAGATCTAGTGCTAAGTAGTCCAGAGGATGCAACAGAGAGGATTCCCTGATAGGAGGCCTTCAAATTATTTTCTGTAAAGTCTTTGTGCTTATATTATTGTATTTTGACAAAGCACACACCTTCCACTCTCAGATACAAACTTTAAAAAAATCAATTGCATTTTTGAAAATATACTGATTTTTTTATGTATGCTACAGGTTTGTTAGTCCATGTAAAGTTTAATTATAGAAAACTAGATTAATGCCTAATTGACTAACTTCTACAAGATTAGACTTTTGGCTCAAGTTTTATATTCACGTTGGTTTATTTTTCTCTTTCCCCTAGCCTTGCCAGCATTTACCAAAAAAACCATTTCCCCAGATCCAGCTTCAATCAAGGAAGATGCCACAAGTTTACCATTGAATGGAACAAACCCACAGTCCAAGAAGGAGGAATCTGAGAACAAAAAATGCAAAATGTAATTTGCAACTTTACTTGAGTATTTAACAAATAATAGCCTATGGTCCTATTGCTCTCCGGCTCAGATTATCTAAAGACACCATGTGGTTTTGGCTCCCTGGAACTGCGAAGCATTGGCTAACATGGTATTACAGTCAGTCTTTGTGAGTGAGAGTAAATTTAACCAGTGGAGGTAATATCAACTTATGAAGATACACAGCTCATTTAAAGGCAGCTCATACCGACAGAGAAAGTGATCAGTTTTGCTTTATATTTTCCCATTTTTCAGTGTCACAATTTTTCAACCCCACCTCGAATTTATAATCGGTGCCTTTCAAAAATGACTGGCGAAAAGGAGGAAGAGGAGTTCCCTCCAGGCAAAGGCTTCCAGCAGTTTAGATTCAGGAGCATTTGCACACGATTAATTCTTAAGTGTTTTCTCCCTAATCAATTCTCATGTGTTGTAACATGTTGTGTAGATGCCTATGTAAAATTAGACTACCTTTTAAATGCTTGTCATCATTCATCTGTCATCACAACAGTCTGTCACTACATATATATCTTAAAACTATTCCAATCATCATTTTTAATTGCAAAAGAACTTACAAATGATAGCTGAATCATAGAACACTGTAAAGACTTCATAACATCATTTATTTATTTGTCTTGTTGTAGTCAAATGCCCCCCTGTGATCACCCCAGTCACACCCTGGATGATCTTTGGTTTGCTCTGGTTCTGATCCCAGCAGCCCTCTCCTGGGTCAGTGGGATTCACTCTGCAAGAATCCTTATATACTTTGGTGCTACCTGACTGCTTTTCACATCCCAGCCTTTTCAACATCAAAGTGTTTTTAATACCTTACTGCTTTTCTGTGCCCATCTACCAGTGAAGAAAATTTTATATTAAATTCCTAAGTAAGGGTCATCATCCAGGAACTGAGTCCTCTTGGGCTGTGGTGGAAGGACTCTGCACAGAGGCAGGAACAATAAAGTGATTCCTTTGTAATGTACATTGCATGTTGTGTCTGTTAAAATACGCTTGTTTGTTACATTTCTCACATTTTATAAAAGCACTGTGTTTTCAATCAAAATGTATTTTACTAACTTACCATAACACTTGAAGGTGTAGAAAAAAATGAACCCCACCCCCGCCTCCGCTCTGTGAATGTAAGTGCAGTTCTTACAACCTGACATGGAGGTGTTTCACATCAATTTCCACATGCTGCATAAGCTCTGAGGCCACTTACTCAGTGTGGCAGCCTCTTCTTGAAGACCTCCCAAGTGTCAGTGATAAGAAGGAAAAAGAAAATATAAAAGGTGTGCCTGTGCAAAAGCACACTTGGTTTTATAATACATGGGAAAGGCGATAATGTGTTTGGCCAGCTAGAAACAAATCTGTATTTAACAGATTTGGCTTGTCCTCTCTCAGCCCAGAAGTTCTCAGTGTTCTAAGGTGAGAGCAAGAGAAACTCGTTTGGAGAAGTAGGTCAGACTCCTGCTGTCCACTGTGACCTGTAGCATCTAGGATAAGAGTTCAGAGCTCTGAGAATTTAGTACTTTTACTGATTTTTGACTAACACTATTTTTAACAATACGTACTTTTTAGTGTTTGGAAAGTCTGTATATTCCTACCATACGCATTGATTATATCCATCCACCACTACCTCCCTCACAATTGTCCTGGTGGTCCCTGCTACAGCCACTTCCCAGTCTCACAGCCTGCACGTGCATGTGGGTGTGTGTCAACTGCCCCGGCGAGCAGCCTCCCAGTGGCCACATCTCAAAGGAGAGTAATCCTCCCTCCCTCAGCTCTCAGTTGCCAGTTGTTCCTCGGATAGGAAAGGAGCCTCCAGGTGCCTCCCCAACCCATACTGTGCTTTTCAGTGACTTGATCTTGTACAGATCTTTTTCAAGTCAACGTTGCTGCTGTGAGTTGGTGTATACAACAGTGATATGTCAAGAAGTCAACATTTCACTTCACTCTTTCCCGTCCCCCAGCTCTTATATTCTTCCTCTTCCTTCCTCCTCCCTGAGCCTTGGATGAGGGGGTTGCTGACACAGCTGAGTACTCAAGAGTTATTTATGCTATGTACTTTGACCAGTTATGAGTCTCTTTTTTAACCACCACCCACTGCAAAGAAGAAAAAGGGAGTGAGGTGTTCTCTGACCCACGTTAAGAGCAGCATAAGTCTATGGGTTTGAACATAAACATTTAGAGTGTAGTTTGACAGCATGACCACCTAGCAATGTAACAACAGTAGCTTCCCCCTAACACCTATGTCCTTCCCAGCCTGTAATTTTTTTTATCAGGTTTACAGTACCAGGCATGCTAGAGCCCCTATGGAGCAGGCCTCAGAAAGTGGTTGTCTACTCCCATAACCATTATGCCACTATTGCACCAATGAGTAGCATGCTGTATCCAGGGATAAAATCACTGGTATTGTTTTGTTGTTGTTATTGTTTTTTGTTTTTTTCCTCCAGCAGCCTTCTGGCACTATATAAATTAGTCATCATTAGAGTTCTTGTCAGTTTGAAGTTGATTATTCTATGTCCTGCATTCATAGTGAGCCCTATCTTCAACAATAGGATCTTGCCCTATCTATGGTGGGCAACAAAGAGCAATGGCAATAATAGGGATTAACACTATACTTTATCTATTTAGAACTAAATAACAGTTAAGAAAATAAGAGATAAAATTGACAGTCTGTTTAAATCCTAAAGGCAAAGGTTGAAAGGTATTTCTCTTCATGAACAAGCAGAGACTGTGTGCTCTCCATATGTAAAGGAATGATTTGAGCTTAGGGAGCCATTGTTAGTATTTCTATGGTAACACACAAAAATTACAATAGACCAGTTAGACCTGAAAGATGGAGGGGACTCATTGACTCAGAAAATCCTTTAAAGTATACTAGCTTATGTTTTTATAACTCAACAGAACTCTTGTGGAAGAACTTTTAAAATATGAAAAAAAAAAATAAGGCAAGTATATTATTCAGTGCCCTATGCTTCTGTTGGATGAATGAGGTGTCTGAATTTAAATATTGATCCCACCAGAACCTCACTGGCAAGTCAACTTTTTGTGAGCAACAATTTGTCAAAATTTCTTAGCTGTCTATTTCTACGGACTTAATCCGAGGCCCTGTCTTCTCTCAAGATTTTTCCTATCTCTTGCAGTTATCTTGAGCATCCATTGAAAATCAAGAGAAATGCTAAGGAAGCACTAATAGTCTGAGTTTATATCCCAGAGCCAGGGCCTCTTTTGCCTCCCTTTTTTTGGCAGGGTAGCCTGGATTGTATGTGGTCACTTGAGTTCAGATGGGTCAGTCAAGTTGCTGGTAGCACTGGGACTGTGGAAGGTTTCATCCTTCTGCAGTGCACCTGGTCCGAGACTTAATTTGAAGATTGACCTTTTTGATTTAATAATTTTGATTCTTCTGGCCATCTTTCTCCCTAAGCATGCTAAACTTCTGTTGAAGTTGCTGAAGGCCACAGAGGGAAGAAACACAGCTGGAAGGATTCTGGCTTGTTGTTTTTCCCATTGGCTAAGGTCATATTATTCCCCCGACCAGTGTCTGACTGAGAGGTTGGAAACTAATTGGTTATATAACATTTTGTGCACCCAGTTTTCCAGGACTAACTTTATTCTTAGTATTGCTTATTCATTTTACCAGCAGAGAGATAAAGCTGATAGCACAGTATAGCAGAGTGTGATATCATTTAAAAGTTACTCAGGCAAAAAGTACACATCTACTTGAGAACTCTTTTTTCTCGTGCCTATGGTAGATGCATGTTTATAGTTTAAATCCCAGCTCAGTGGTGAGCAGTTCATATTTAGAGTCACAGAGACCGTTACCTTTCACGTCTATCTAATATGTATTGAATCTTATAGATAACATAGTATTTTAATTGGGACCAACTTCTTACATAAAATGAGACTGTTTACTTGGCAAACTTTTTCCTACTTTTCCTTAGGACTTGGGAATATTATAAACATAACTATATATCATATGTTATCCAGGATCATGAATGAACACTGAGTAAGATTCCTTTTTGAAATTCTTATGCCCCCCCCCAAGCAAATATCCCAATATTTTCTTCCCATTTTAGACAAAACAAAACAAAGTTGTGATTCTTACGGCCTTCAAATGAGGAAGCAGTTCTCACGAAAGCATCTGGCTTTCTTGGATCAAAACTAAAGAACGAGCCTCAAACTGGAAAGCAAATCGAAGAGTTTGTATATAAAGGCATTCCACACTCCAAAGTATAATATAAAAATAGTTACATCTTTCAACTCTTAAGTCTTCAAATGTTTAGCAATAGAAAAATATCAACTTATTCCTGTTTGAGAAAAGAGACCTAAACCACGAAACATTTCACTTAGTCTCATTTCCATATAAACACAACACATCTAGTTTAAGGGTAGGAAAAATGCATATGTGAGAAGCAGGACTTTGGATTCCAAGCCCCCAGCTGCATTGCAAAGAGGCCACTCTTGCTTTTGATTAAAAGCAAAGTAAAATGGCCCCGCACTGCCTGGAAAAAAGCACCTCCCCCTTCCAACATGGCCTGTCCCACCTGATTCCTGTTATATCTCTGGCTGTGTCTAATCCAGGCCCAACCTAGGTGTTACTAGTCTACCAAGCCAATTGGCCGCTGATATCTCTCAGCTATATGGAGGAAATGATGGGGGATGGGTGGTTGGGGAGGGAGGTGGCACTTCAGTTTCTTGTACAATCAGTGTATATATCAGTGTATATTTCTTATGCATATAAATGAAGATAGAGGTCCATGTCCCTTTCTCAATTGCTTCTCCTCCTCATTTTTGGAGACAGGGTTTCTTATTTAACCTACAGCTCACTGATGCTTCTAGATTGGCTGACAGCAAAGCCCAGGGATCTGCCTGTCTACTGCCCCGGCCCTGGCTTTACTGGTTGCTGGGGATCAAAGTAAAGGCCTCATGTGCACAGGACAAGCACAATATCTTCTGAGCACTAGGCCCCTAAAGACGTGTGTGTGTGTGTGTGTGTGTGTGTTTCTTTTTAAGCCACACATTTTTGAATGCTCTTGTGGTTGAAACCTTAGGAATACTGCAGCTGGCAATCTTTTTTTCCCCATTAGAGCTCACCATAGACTTACATGTGAAGCCCTGTGGTGTGTGTGAATACAAGGTTGCCTACCTTTGATTTTGTTCAATTGTTGTATCCTACAATGGATGTTATAGTTCCCTCCCCTTATTTATACATAGCCATTTGCGCATTGTGTTCATTTGTACATGAAGTACCAGAGAACATATTTATAGTGCTTTCTTTGGCATCTAGCCAAAAGAACAGGTACAAAATATGGGAAGAGTTGCAGATGGAATTTAAAATTTTAATTTTGGAATAGATGTCCTCTGTAGGTTTATCCCTTTCTCTGACCATCCAGCATAATTCCTTTTCAGTGTTATCTCTAGGGTGGTGCTAATACTTGTTTGTCCATTTTTGCTGAGCAGTTAGCTAGATTGGGCAGTGAAGAATGTTGGGAATGGTGTAAATGAGATAAACAGGAAGCTGTGTTGCCTTTTAAACTGCTTGTTTGTTAGGAGGTAAACTGTCTCTGAGAAAGGGTCTTGGGGGTATGGAACATTGTGAGAAGGAGCCCTGTTATATTGGATGCATACTGTGAAATCTATATCTGGCCAGCGCTGCCCTAATCTGCTACATTATTTCTATACCTCTTGCTGGCAGCTTTGGTCTAGATGCAAAGTGAACTTCTTTCTACCAATTTTTCATCTGGATGTCTCATGCCTGTCTGTCACTTTGGATTTTTGTTTTATTTATGCTACCATTAATCTCACTATGAGTGAAAGTAGAGGCTTGATTTATGACTTAGTATTAAAAAAATATTCCAATTACAATGAACCTCAACTGTCAGTCACCAGAAGTAAGGCAGCCATA
>NW_026590811.1:8557-40087 GCF_907164565.1 Psammomys obesus | reverse complement strand
GGCCTCACACATCTCCTGTGGGCCCAGCTGTATCCCCACGTGGCGAAGGGCCATTTTCATGCTGTGCATGTCCACGGTGCCTGTGGGGCTGCAGCTGAACAGTTTGAAGACATCCTGGAAGGCTGAGGGTGGAGAGGGGACCATCAGCAAGTTGAGAACTGCCCGGGGCAGCCTTGAGACTTTCCTCCTCCCCACTGCAGCTGCGGTGGGCTGGTGGTTTGGACTAACTCGTTATAACTTCCAAAATAACGGGCAGCAGCGATACAACGGCTGCGCTTTGGACATTTTTGTACAAAGAAACATTCATAGTCCATGTCTGGAGGCCAGAGAGACGGCCTCCACGGGTAAGAGTGCTTGCTGCCAAACCTGAAGACCTGAGTTTGATGCCCAGGACCCATGTGATCAAGAGACCTGATTCCCAGGAGCTGTCCTCTGCCCTTCACGTGAGTGCCAGGATTCGTGGTTACATGTGTGCTTGCACAGCACACACACACACACACACACACACACACACACACACACAGACGAACACTTAGTCTTTTCGAAGAGAGCTGGAGTGACATGTCCAGTGGCTTACAACCGCCTGTAACTCCAGCTCCAGGGGGATCTGAGGCCTTTGGCTCCTGTGGGCACTGTACTCTCCCCACCCCCTAATTAAAATTAGAAATATTAAAAACCAAACCAACCAACCAAACAAACAAACAAAAAACCACATCCAAGATCAAATGTGAGCCTGGCTCTGTGGTGCTTGGGAGCACTCAGATTTTTGATGTAGAAAAGGTTCTTCTTTGCTGAGTCCCTGTCAACATCAGGGTTTGATAGATGAGGGTTCTGGGACAATGAGTCTTCCCACCCCTCAGGCCAGACCCTGAAAAAAATTTTTTTCTATCTAATTACCTCTTTTTTCTTTTCATCCCCTCCTATCCATTCAAATACCTCCGTCTAACTATCCATCAACACATTTAGTTTTTTATTATTTCCTTCACAGACACACACACACACAGACAAATACCCATGCCCTCACCCCCATTTTTGGGGGACACATCAGTGAGCCCTTGAGCTATAGAGAAGATTAGCCTGGCATGGAGAGGAGATTGCCAGGGTCATACATAAGTTAAACTTAGGGCAGGTAATTGTAATTCTGTCCCAAGCATCCCCTGATTTCCCTCTTTACTCCTGGACCTCAGGTGCTTACCTGCCAACTGCCGGGATGTCAGGGGTAGCAGGCTGTCATCAGTCACACTGGACCAGTGGAAGAAGTTGGATGTATATAGTACCTGTTGCAAAGATTCCAGGGCCAGGCAGGCCTTGCCCCCAAACCAGCCCCCCCCCCCCCCCGAGACCTGACCACCCTTTCCTACCCTCACCTCTGAGGCCTGGCATCTGGGCCTGACCAGTGTGGATGGGTGGCTTCTGCGTCCTTGAATTCTTTTCCCTTCAGTATGTTCCGGTCCTCCTTTGTGGGCGGGGCTGTTGGGAGATCTGGCTGGTGCAGCACCCTCCCTTTGTGCACCCTGCCAGCCTGCTCCTCATATGAATGTCTTGTGAGGAGATTCCCAGGCTTCTGTGGAGGCCTTGGAGGCAGGGAGAAGGGAGGACAGCCCAGTCAACTGGAGGGCATAGACTCCAGGAGGCCTAGGGGACTGGGATTGTGTGGGAGCAGGTCCACCTCCTCCTCCCAGGATCCTCAAGCCAGCCTGAATCCATAGCCCTATAAGAAAGGGCTTCTGTAGTGGGCACAGGTGTGAACCCACAACTCAAGTGACAAAAAGGACCCTCCCCTTCAGTCTAGTGGCCCGTACCTTCTCTGTGTAGATGGGGGTCTCTTGGTCTTCTGGCCTCTGCTGCCTGAAAGGCAGAGTCACAGGCTCTGAGGCTGCCCCCAGGCTGGCCCTGTGGTGGTGTGGTGGTTTTTGGCACAACAGGGGCAAGCCCTCTCTGAAAGGCTTCCTGCTTCCTGCTGAGGCACCTGCTGCTTTCTTCTTCCCAAGTCGTCTCTATCTCTCCCTTTAGACATTTATTGCACTCTGGATGCTGACTTAGGATGGCAGAGGTCTACAAGGAGGAGCCACAGAATCCCAAAGCCAGGGCTGGGAGGGTGCGGTTGGGGTGGGTGGTCCTGTCCGATATAAACCCACTAATCTCACTTTAAGACATTCTATGAAACCACAATATTAAAAAAAAAAATACAAATGATACAGTGTCTACTCTCAGGTCACCAATGAGTGAAACCAGAAACCAGTAATAGATAAGCGGAAAGATCTTTAAATTCTTAGAGATGGGGGTTGGAGAGATGGCTCAGAGGTTAAGAGCACTGGTTGTTCTTCCTAAAGGTCCTGAGTTAAATTCCCAGCAACCACATGGTGGCTCACAAGCATCTATAACAAGATCTGGTGCCCTCTTCTGGTGTGCAGGCAGAATACCATATAAATAATAAATATTAAAAAAAATGCTGTTAAAAAATAAAAAGTCAATATTAAAAAAAAAAGATGTGAAAAAGTCAGAAAAAAAATTAAAAAAAAATTCTTAGAGATGAAATAATACACCTTTGCCAGGCACAATGGCACATGCCTGTAGGGCAGGCGGGTTCTGTGAGTTCGAGGCCAGCCGGGTCTACAGAGCGAGTCCAGGACACAAGGCTATACAGAGAAACCTTGTCTCCAAAACAAAAACCAGACAAACAAAAACAAAACACAAAGAATACAGACTTTTAAACAACAGGGAGGCAGGTATAGTGGTGTACACTCATAATTCCAGACCTCTGGAGACTGGGGCAGGAAGAGTCTGAGTTCAGGGCTATCTGGAGCTACATAATAAGGCCTTGTCAGGAGGAAGAGAAGGGGAAGTACATCATTAAAACAACAAGGTAATGCCAGGCGTGGTGGTGCTTGTCAGTAATCCCAGCACTTGGGAAGCAAAAGCAAAAAGGATCAAGAGTTGAAGGTCATCCTCAGCTCTAGAGTGAGTGTGAAACCCGCCTGGGCTGTATGAGAACCGGTCTTGAAACAAAGCATGGATCAAAGAAGCAACCTCAATCTAAACAAAAATAAAAATCAACTTATTCGAAATTGTGGGATATAACAAAAGCTGCCCACAGAGACATTTGTAGCATCAGACGCATGTTTTAGAAAAGGAAATATTTAAAACCAATAGACTTTCTACTCCAAGAAACTAGAGAAAGAAGCCCAAATTACATCTCAAGTAAGTAGAACTAAGATAACAAAGACGGGCTCGAGAGTCAGCTCAGTGGCTTAAGGGCATTGACTGCCGGGTTCAAATCCCAGCACCCACATGGCAGCTTGCAGTTATGGCAGTGTCCTTCCATAACTCCAAGATCTGAAACTCTCACACAGACTTACATGCAGGCAAAACACCAGTGCACATAAAATAAAGGAAAATAAATTTTAAAAGAGCAAAAATTAAGATTGGAAAGCAGCAAATCAGTAGTGAAAACAATAAATGCCAAAATCTTGTTCTTTGAAAGAGCAATAAAGTAGATAGGGCTGGCAAGGTGGCTCAGTCAAGCTGCCTACCTGATGACAGGTTTGATGATCTGAGTTCAAAGGTCACCAAGACCCACAAAGGGGACTCGCACTGGCTCCATCAAGCCGCCCTGACAACCGTACTCATGCCATCTACGGATGTGCGTGTGTGCCCGTGTGCAAACACACACAGAGCACAAAACAAACAAAAATAGGCGTGAGGGAAAGAGTAATAGCATTATGGAAGGGACATTACTATAGATCTCATGGATAGTCAAAGCATGATAAATGAATATCATAAATGACCATGCCTATAAGTTTGATAACCTTAATAGGCCAATTTCTTGAAAAACAGAAGCTGCCAAAACACATGTGAAGAAAAACAATCTGAATAAACCTATATCTACTAAAGAAATCAAACCAATTAACAAACATCCGAAGCAGGGAGAGGCCCATATAAATTCAGATGATTTTTTAATCAAACTTTTATTAAAGTACCATCACCTCTCTACAATACCTTAATCCATCCTGTAAGGCCATTACCCTTCACCCGGAACAGAACAAGACTTTCCAGAAAACTACAATACTCCTCAAGAATGCACACACGAAGGGCTGGAGAGATGGCTCAGAGGTTAAGAACACTGGTTGCCCTTCCAAACGTCCTGAGTTCAATTCCCAGTAACCACATGGTGGCTCACAACCATCTATAGTGAGATCTGGTGTCCTCTTCTGCTGTGTATGGCAGAACACTGTATAAACAAATAAATCTTAAAAAAAAAAATGTACATACCGAAGTCTTGTTTTTAAAAATTATTTTGGCCAGCTGGGCATGGTGGCACCTATGCCTTTGATTCCAGCACTCTGGGAGGCAGAGGCAGGCTGATGGCTGTGAGTTCAAGGCCAGCCTGGTTCTACAAAGTGAGTCCAGGACAGCCAAGGCTACACAGAGAAACCCTGTCTCAAAACAAAACAAAAAACATTATTTGGGCCATGGCCAGGTGTGATGTCACATGATTTTAATCCCAACATTTTGGAGGCAGAGGCAGGCAGATTACTGATAGTTCCAGGCCAATAGCGGTACACGGTGAAACCCCATCTCAAAATATTGTCTTCAAAGCTTTTCATTTGTGTGTGTGTGTGTGTGTGTACATGAATGTACCGTGTATTTGCATGTTTGTGTAAATCAGTGTAAGTGCTTTTGGAGACTGTAAGAGAGCATCTGAGCTCTTGGAGCTGGTGGTTGTGAACAGTCCAGTGTGGGTGCTGAGAACTGAACTCAGGTTCTCTGGGAGAGTAAGAGGTGCTAGCTAACCCCGGAACCATCTTGCTAGTACAGATGCAAACATTTTTGAAAAAAGATTAGCAAATTGAATTCAACAATATGTAAAAATGAATTGTTCATTACCACACACAAGATGCTGAGCCTGCTAAGTGAGCCGCTCTGGAAGCCGCTTCAGCAGTTTCTTGCAGATCTGAACACATCTTGTTTAGGTTGAGTTCGGTCTTTAACGGACGAACCATCCCTCCATCCCACGAACACACCTTCACAACATACATAGAGCAACAACCGTGGTCCCTGGAATTTATTATGATTTTAAAGCTTCAGGCCACAACAAAAGCCACACACCGATATTTATTGCAATTTCCTAACGGCCGCAAACATTCCAACCAAGAGGGGCTTTTGGAAGGTGGATGGAAAAACCTACCAGTCCATCTGGATAATGGAATATTACTGAGTGCTAAAAGAAACGAGCTGCCAAGATGTGAAAAGATACGGAAGGACGTTAGATGCTCCCTAAGGGGAAGAGACCTGTTTGAGAAGGCTCCAAAAGGTTGGATTCCAGTTCGTTCTGGAAAGAGCGAAAGCGGGGTGTAACAAATCAGTGGGCACCAGGGGTTGGGGGGAGGGAGGAAGGGGTGGTGTACAGAGGGTGTTTAGGGTGGACAAATTACATTGTGTGATACGATGAGGTACATCCGTTGTCACAGGGTATAGCAAGAGGGAAGGAATCCTAATGTTCCTATGGGCTTTGGGCCATGGTATACCAGTGTGGGTCTGTGTAGCCGTGTGTCTCTGTTTCAGGATGTTCCTGTCAGGGAGGCTGTTGGGGGCGGGGCAGAGAAGGAACCCCACAGGAATTCTCTGTCCTTGTCACTTCTTTAGTGCACCTAAAGCCATTTTTTTGAGATAGGGTGTTATGTTGCACAGCTCAGGCTAGCCTTGAACTTGCTATTTAGCTGAGATTGACTTAAAAAAAAAAAAAAAAAAAACCCCCCCCCCCCCCCCCCCAGGGTCTCATGATATATCCCTGGCTGGTCTAGAACTTGCTATGTAGACCAGGCTGGCCTTGCACTCAGAGAGATCCTCATGCCTCTGCCTCCCAAGTGCTGGGACTTTAAGCATGACCACCAAGCCTAGTGCAAGGGTGACATTTAACTTCTGATCCTTCTGCTGACACCTCCTGAGGGTTGGGGTGATGGCTATGTGCTAGCACCTCTGGTTAAAAAAACAATTTACTTTTAAAAAATCCCATCAAAACAGTAAACTCCTAAAAGAGGAATCCTAGGAGCTGAATGACCCTTCGGCCAGACAGCCACCTCTGCATCTTCTCTTTGTCCCCGTTCCAGATTCCCGTTCCTTTGCCTTCCGGCCTGCTTCCCTGCTCCCTCATCCCACATCTCCGTCCCTAGCCACTCCCCTTGTCAGCCTCTTACTAGGGTCTTGATGGACCTTTTTCTTGGCAGGGAGCCTGAGATCCTGTGCAAGAGGCTGGGGGGTGGGGTGGCATGCGTCTCTGACAACCCCAGCACTCTGCAGACCAAGGCAGGACTCTTGAGAGTTCAAGGCCAGCCTGAGCTACACAGCTGTATCCAGTATCAAAAAGAAAAAAGAAGCCAAAGCCAGGTTCAAGGTGGCACATGCCTGTAATCCCAGTAGGGGCAGGCGGATCTCTGTGAATTCAAGGCCAGCCTGGTCTACCGAGGGAGTCCAGGACACTCAAAGCTACACAAAGAAACCCTGTCTCCAGAAAACAAAGAGAAAAAGAAAAAAGAGAAAGAAAAAAAGCCATGCGTTGACGCATGCCTTTAATCCTGGCGCTCATTAGGCAAAGGCAAGAGATAGTCAGGAGACCCTGTCTCAACCGATGACAACAGCAGAAGCTGATGTGGCAGTGTAAACCTCCACCCGTAATCCCAGCACTCAGGAGGCTGAGGCAAGAGCCAAGGAAGAGAGGTGGCCACAAGCCGGAAGCTAGCATGGGCTACCCAGAGCAAGATGTCCGCCACCCCCACCTCTCCAGTCACACACATAGTTGGCTGTGGACCAGGCGGGCCCCTCCTCTTTCTTTAGACACAAATTCCCTCCCCTCCTTCACAGCCTCCTGGCCTTTGCCAAAAGCAGATGATCACTCATATTTCTCTCTTCTGGGCCTCTGAAGCCTGACCCCAGACAAAGTGGAGGTGTGCCTCTGTGTGACTATTTTACCCGTCATTGGTCCTAAGGTATGTGTGTGTCCTGCACTCGTGGACTGTGTTTCCTGTCTATGGGCATGGTGTTATGCCAGTGCCAGGCTGGTGTGGGTACAAGGTGGGGTCTCCCTACCTTTGGAGTTACTTCTTGCTGGAGGCTGTGGCCTCCTGAAAGATCAGTCTATCTACCTCAGCTTTTCTTTCCTTCAAGCCTTCAAACAACATCCTTCCCAGGTCTCCCCACGGGCTATAGGAAGGCTTCCCTTTGGGTTTACCTTCTCATCTGCTCAGCCCCACCTCCAGGGAAGCCACATCCTCACAGGATGCCTGTATGTCCCTTTAAGCCTAAGAAACTGAAGAATGGGATGGGGCTTTCGCTCATGTGGAGTGTTTCAATGTGGCCTAGTGGTCTGGTAGGTGGGAGTAAAGTGGAACCACTCAGAGGGCTGGGAATGATGCTGGAACTTCTGGGGCACAGAGGCTAAAAAAAAAAAAAAAAAATGGAGGTGTCATCCCTAAAAAATTGCTTCCAGAGGGCTCAGAGGTTAAGAGCACTGGTTGCTCTTCCTGAGGTCCCGAGTTCAATTTCCAGCAACCACATGGTAGCTCACAACCATCTATAATGAGATCTGGTGCCCTCTTCTGGCGTGCAGGTGTACATGCAGACAAAGCATTGTATACATAATAATAATAATGATAATAATGATAATAATGATAATAATAATAATAATAATAATACAATAAATACAATCTTAAAAAAATTTGAGAGCAGCCAGGTGTGCTCAGTGGCTAGGAGGCAATGGTCCCCCAGGCCTGAGCTGGGGCCCAAGCAGGGTGCTGCATACTTGTAATGTCAGCACTCAGAAGCCTGAGGTAGGCAGATCAAGGGTTTGAGGCCAGTCTGGGCTACAGGAGACACTATCTCAAAAACCCAAGGGCAGAAGAGATAGCTCAGTTGTAAAACACTAGCCTAAATATGCCCAGGGCCCTGGCCTTGATCTCAGCACCTAAAACAAAACAAAACAAAACAAAACAAAACAAAACAAAACAAAAACTCTACACCGGGGCCAGCACTGGAGGCTTTAATGTTTTTGTCTAGTTATTTCTCTGAGGGTGTGGGGATGACAGCTTAAAATGGATTTTCAGCAATAATGGATTCCCTTTCTTGGTTCTTGGCATGGAGCTGCAACACAAAAGAGACAGTGTCACTAGGGCGTTAGGGTACAGGGACTCTCCCACTGCACCTGCGGGGGCAGCTGGCATTCTGTTCTGTGTCTACATATCACCAGAGGCCAAGGGCTCGCTCATGCTCACGCTCCTTCACGGAGCTGTCCTGTGCCCTAGGAATGTGACCGCCACTCTCTCAGGGGGCAGACGGTGGTGAAGCATGTCTGCTCCCCGAGGCCCTGCCCATTTTGAACCCAGGTTTCCGTCCTCGCCCTGGGGAGCTCACCCTCCATGGTCCCCAGACCTCCTCCGGCCCTGGCTTTGCTGGTGTAGCTCAGGACACCGGAATCTTGTTTGTAGCAGCCTTTGTGAGGTCACTGAGGTTGGGCCATCAACTAAGCTTGCCTGGGTCCCCTGCCCAGCCCCTCCCCCCATCCATTCCACTGTTTGACACCCCATCTGGCTATGTGAGTCCACCCCACATGCTAGTGCAGGCCCCTGTGCAAGGGCAGCAGGGGAACCTCACTCACTCTTCTTTGGCTCCCTGAAACGGAGGGGATGTGCTTGATGCCTGGACAAACTTCACTTCCCCTTGGATGGTAGCCTTCTTGAGCCCATTCTTGCTAATATCTAGGTAAGAGACATTCCTGGTCTCCTGAGTCCAAGAGTTGTGACTTGTGTCTTTGGGTGATTTATTTGGCTTCTCCGAGGATATCTGGGTGAGCTGGGTAGCCTGGGCAAACTCGATGGCCTGGACAGGCTGGCAAAGCTCTAGAGAGGTATTCTGAGACTTCTCAGAGGTAACTTTGATCATATTCTCTAGGTTGGGTGTCTCCACGTTGCTGGAGGAGGCCACAGCCAGGGAAGATGCAAAATTGATCAGATCTGCCAGGCCCATGGCTGCGGGCAGGCTGGTGCAAGACATGTGGGGGCTTGCTGGCCGGGGGGCGCTGTCTGTGAGGGCCTGGGGTATGGTCACAGACTTCTTTTCCCAGGAGCTTTTGTGTTTTTCTAAGGCGCGCTGTAGGCTGTGCTCTGAGGCCTGGATGAGCTTGTTTGACCAGAAAAGGTGCTTGGAGGTCTGCACACGGATGGAACGAAACTTGTCCGACACCTGCCCTTCCTCCCTTTTGCTTGAGTTTGTACTAAGGGTCCAGGTCCTGTTTGTGGGTGACCACTCTTTCCGATCTTTCTCATAGGACTTGAGGGGTTCGAGCCTGTAGTTCTGCTGCTCTAGGCTTTCAGTGACGCAGTCTCCTTTGGCCTTAGACGTAGGTGCAGAGGATACCACTGGCTCCATCTCCTCCAGCTGTGGTACCGGGCCTAGGTCTGGGTCTGGGTGCGCTTTGGGTAGGGGGTCCTGCTTTGGCAATTCTGCTTCCAGCTGAAAGGTTTCAGGTGAAAGTGAGACAACACGAGTTGGACACCCCTCCCTCCCCCGACCCCAGGCCTCTGTCCTGCTCCTGTGTGGCACCCTACCCATTCCTTGTCTCCTCGTGCTTCTTGGAGACCTGCCCGGGACAGGCAAGGCCATGCAGGCAGGCGTTGAAGGTGCGTATGTGGTCTGGTACTACAGTCCCAGAATGGCCAAACATAAAGACCCTGCCCTTTTGTCTGCTACCTCTGCGAAAGGTGTGACGCTCTCACCTCTGGTTCTTCCTCCTCTGCTTTTCCATGGGTGTGGTAGTAGTCATTCCTGAGGCAGAAGGCATCCAAATGGGTGACAGATTCATGGGAAGGATTGTCAGGGGAAGGATCTCTAGGGCCCTCCAAGCTTTGGCCTTGTACAGGGGACTGGCAAGAAGATCCCATCTGTAGCCCCCACTGTGCCTGTTCTATTAGGAACTCTGGAGTGTGTATTCTTTCGAACACACACACACACACACACACACACACACACACGCGCACACACACACACACACACACACACACACACACACACGGAGACCAGAGGTTGACCTTAGGTGTCTGCCTTAGTTATTTTCCACCTCACTTTTTAAAGACAGGATCTGTCTCTGAGTGTGGAGTTCGCCGATCTGCTAGAGTGGCTGGCCAGTGAGCCCCTGGGGTCTTCCTGCGTCCATCTCTCAGCTCTAGGGTTACAGTGTTAGCACAGTCAGGTTTTCACACGGGTTCTGGACATTTGATCTCAGGCCCTCGCGCTGTGCACTAGGAACTGTGCTCCTGAGCTGGTGGCATTCTTAAGATTCCCCGAGTTTCCGGAGGGCTTGTCAACCCGATCTTTCAACTCCATTTGGTTGGAGGAGGGACCTGGGAATCTTCATTCTTATTAAGGGCATCATGTCCAGAAAATGGCTCCCTGCCCAGGGAAGGTCCAGAGTAGGCCCATTGCTCACCTACCCACTGCCAGATATGAGATTCCACGGGAGAAATGCAGGGCCCCTTCACTCATTCCCTACTCCTAGTTAGTTGCTCCTGTCCCCTCTTCAGGCTCCCGTCATTCCCTACCTCAGACAGCTCTATCTGCCCCCAGCAAGGCCGCCAAGCCTCCATGAGCTCTCCCGTAGCCCTCAGCTAGGGTTGGCGGCTGAAGGCGGGCGGGGGGGGGGCATATGTGTGTGTGGGTGTATGTGTGTGGGGGTGTATGTGGGGGGGTAGGCAACCCCAGCCGTTTGTCTGGACACTGGCCCTGAGGAGATTTCTGAAAAGGAGCTAAAGAGGAGGAGATCCCAGTTGGGTGTCAGTGCACGGTGTTTGAGGGAGGGGCTGAGAGCCTAGGGCTTTTCGGGGTGGGGGAGGGCGGGGAGGGGGGAGGCCCCGTGCTGGCGGGAGCCGGTCCTCACGTTCTTTCCACGATGTCCACTGAACTCTTGCCACAGCAGGGGAATGCACTGACATCTGGCAGGGAGAAAAAAGGAAAGGACAGGGAGCGTCGGGGTGGGAGTAGTCCCTGGGCTGCTGCCACTGTCTTCTCCCCTCTTCCCCTCCCCTCCAGCCCACCCTCCATCATCCCTCCCGTCTTACCCCTCCCCTCTTCATCCCCTTGCCAGGGCTGCCAGTCCTGTCTACTACCCTTTGCTTGCCATCTTGGCCTCGTTCCCAACTCTTGGACCTATTGCCTCTTCCACAAGCGTGAATGCCCCCAGGACTGCGGACCTCATTGGCTCCACACGCAGCGCCAGAGGCTTTCCACAGCTGGCGGTTGCTAAGTCAAGGACTTGAATGCAGGCTTCAGAATTCCCTTCACCTTCAGCGCTGCCATCCTCCACAGGACCCATCCCACCCCTGAACAACTTCCCCACTCCAACTTCTTCACCCCTGCTGCCTCCTGAGCGCTTTCTCGTCGCCTACCACAGACCCAGGTCAAGGCCTGTGCTCTGGGCCTCACTTCTGCGTGGTGACCTTGAATCACTCCTTGAAGTCCTAGGAGGTGGAGTTTCTAGGGACATCCTGGAGCAAGGAGAAGGCCAGGAGGCTTTCCGTCCTCTCCTACAGAAACTGCCCTTCACCCACTAGAGGTGGGGCACCAGGCTGTCTCAGTCTCTGCTCCCCAGGGAGCATTGATGGTGAGGGATCACATTCTGCCTGCATGTGTTGCCTGCCTGCGCACCAGATCTCATTATAGATAGTTGTGAGCCACCCGTATGGTTGCTGGGAATTGAACTCAGGACCTTTGGAAGAAAAGCCAATGTTCTTAACCTCTGAGCCATCTCTCCAGTCCCTTAAAAGTGTTTGAGGCATCCTGGAGATTGAAGCTAGAGCCTTGCATGTCAGGCAAGCACTCCATCAACCCAGCTCTGTCCCTTGCCCAAGCATCATTTTTCTGTATACTCACGTAATCGCTGCTGTTTGGAAGTGACTGGGGTTGCAGGCAGGGAGTGCTGGAGACAGAGTCAGGCTCTTGCCCATGCTAAGCACTTGCTTTAGAAGGGAGCTACATGTCATCTGCCTTTGGTGTTTAAATGGATTGTTCTGTCATTTGCTTACCTGTGTCATTTCGATTTTTTTTTTTCAAGTCCCCTTTAGATTATGTATCTGTATGTGTCCACTAGATTTTCACAGCTGGCTTGTGATTTTTAGTTTCTTTAAGGCAGTGGTTCTCAACCTGTGGATCATGACCCCTTTTGGGGGTCGAATGACCTTTTCACAGGGGTCACCAGAGACCATTGGAAAACACAGGGATTTATATTACACTCACAACAGTAGCAAAATTACAGTTATGAAGTAGCAATGAAAAGAATTCTATGGTTGGGGTCGCTGCAACAAGAGGAGCTTGTATTAAAGGCTTGCAGCATTAGGAAGGCTAAGAACCGCTGCTTTGAGGCTTTGATTGTTTATCTTCAAATGGTAATAGGATAACTTACCAATCTGCTTAGAGTGAGGGAACCCTTAACAGTGTGTCGTCATTTGCTCCTTATGACCAGTTATTCAAAATGGAGCTTAGATAGAAGACAGGGCTGAGATATTGCTCACTGGTACAGAATCTGCCAAACATTTGGAAGTCTCCCCTGTTTAATCCAGAGAGAGAGAGAGAGAGAGAGAGAGAGAGAAAGAGAGAAGGGGGATATATGAATATTAATTCATAATGACTAACTAAGCAAGGAGAACAGCACACCGGAGAGCTCTTTTTGCTTCCAGAATGTGGAAGGCACAAGACTGGAGGAATAGTTATCTGATGGAATGGAGGCAGACGCCACGGAGAAAGATCAAAGGCCGCACATGATGCTGAGCCCATCTGTCCAGGCGAGTTCCATGGGCAGCTCAACGCTGCAAGGTATGAAGGGAGGGTTCAGGGGTTGAGGGTGCTCTTCCTGCCCTGGGTAAGGCATCCGAAGATGCTGACGTTCCCATGGTGCCCCTGGCTCCTGTCTTACCACCCTTCAGTAACACTGGCTAGGCAGCAAGACCTACAGTTGAAGGGATCCCAATGAGCTTCTGAAATGATTTCATTTCTGAATAGGGGCAACTGAGGGCCACCCGAGATTTGACAAAACTGTCAATATGCAGATGAGAATCGATTCCAGAACATCAAGGGTAACTTGAGAAACAGAAGAATACTACCTAAAAGAGAAGCCAGCCATTTTCAGTGATTCGAGGACAATACTAAAAATGTATCCTATCGAAAAACCCAAGATGCTATGAAAAAGAGTTATAGAAGAAAGCTTTCAGGCAAATAGCACTGGAAAACAAGAAAGAATGGACCCCAAACACCAAGCCATAGTGAGAGAAGAGAGTCCATAAGGAATCCTCTCTTCTTTTACATATGTGCACGGGTGTCCTTGCTCAGGGGTCTCCCGCTTGTCCTTTGAGGCAGGGTCTCTCACTGTCTAATCCGGCCAGCCGGGGGTCTCAGGGACCCTCCTGCCTGCCTTCTTGGCATTGAGAGTTCAGGCCCTACTGCCGTGCCTGTCGTTTTACATGGGTTCTGGGGGTTGAGCCCTTGTTTCTCCTGCTTGCAATGTCCTAACAGCTCTCTCCTCCACCCAAGACATCTACAGAATCTAGAAGGAACAAAAGCTGGAGAAGAAACAAGTAAGGATTTCCCTTAGATGGACGACGGGTGTCACCGGCTCGGAGAGGAGAGGCTCACCGAATGCCGGCAGATCCCGCTGCTGCAGTCATTGTTTACCTCAGGAGCAACTGATTCACAAATGCGTTTTATTCTCACTTTTATGCGCCCGTCTGTGTTTGCACGTGTATGGGTGTTTGCATATGTAGAAGCTGGAGGCTGATGGGAGGGATCCCGGTAACTTACTACGAGGAAGAAATAGTTTACAAACCCAGTAACTTACAAGAGCAAGAAACTCATTCTGGCAGCAGTCACTAATGATGGTTGGCTTTAAAATTCAGATTCCTTTTTAACCTAGAACTTTTTTTTTTTTTTTCTTTTAGTTTTTCCAGACAGGGTTTCTCTGTGTAGCTTTGGCTGTCCCAGAACTCGAGCTGTATAGACCAGGCTGGCCTTGAACCTCAGAGAGATCCGCCTGCTTCCGGAGTGCTCCAGATTAAAGGCTTGCACTACTACTGCCTGGCACTTTTTTCTTCTTTTTTTTTTTTTAAAGAAAAGTTAAACTGATAGGTCTGTGGCTGCTCTGAGACATCCTGGTGGGGAGCATTGATTTTTTTTTTTTTTCCATCGGCAAATAAACTCTTCAGTACCCTTGAGATGGGGGTATTTTTTTTTTTTTTTGCTTTGATAAAGCTGAGAGGGAAATGCTCTCAGTCATTGTATTCAGGGGCTGAGGAGAGAGGAGGACAAGACTCATCCCTGCACCACGGTGCTCTGGAGACCGTGACCACACGTTTTTCCTGGAAGAGACCTTAAATCTCACTATCTTTGAAACACCACGCACTGCGCCCTCTTGGCTTCCCAGTGTGATGACACCAGGCCTGAACAACCAAGCAAGGCCTTCTAGACCTCACTGCTCTTCCGGAAGCCCCCGGCCCACCCACCTGAGCACGTGGTCTTCCGCTGATACCACCCTAGACCCTCTGCGGGTGGTATCTGATCTTCAGAATAGCTCACGAGGTGGACTGGGCGACCGCCTTCGCCTTCGCAAAGACATTAAATTCCTAACTCCGCTCTGCCAGGCGTGCGCTCGTGCACCCTCGAGTGGAGGCCCGTTGCGCTCAGTTCATTAAGACCCCGGACCGATCCAGTCCCAGTTTTTGCCGAGCGCGGGCCTGCAGCAGTAACCAAACGCACCCCGAGGGGGTTCGCTGGGGTCAGCGTTCCTTTCCACTCCCCAGGCCAACTCTGGGTCACCGTTCATTTTCCCTTTCTCGGCCTACACCTCGCCACCTCTGGCTCCGCCCACCGCTCGCCCGCCGGCTCCTACCTGTCACCCCCATGCTGACGTAGGCTCTGTCCCAGAGGCGGGGAGCGGGCTGGTGGCTGCTGCCCCTCTGCCTCCAGTGCGCTCTTTGGCTAGCCGGGTGGAGGCACGCTGCAGGTGATGGGGCGCTGGCGCCTGTGATAATGCGGCTTCTGTGACGTTCCGGCCAGGGCTCTGGCAGACAGGAAACTTGAAGGTTCACGCTAAGGATGTGGGTGGGAGCAGCCGAGGCTTGGAGGTCCAGCAGCCAGAGTCCCCTGGATCCAGACCAGGGTGTGTTGGGGGGGGGAGCTGGCCACTCCGAAGCAGGCCAGGTATATGGACAGCAGCCCTCGGTAAGGACAGGCCCTGGCCACAAAGCCGCTGCATCATGTGAGAGTGTGTGTGTGTGTGTGTGTGTGTGTGTGTGCGCGCGCGCGCGAGTCCAAGATTCCTTCAATCGTAATCCAAGCTGTACAAACGTGCAGCACCCAGGGTGACCTTACAGTTTTTTACAATTACGTTTATTATCTGTGTGTGGACATTTGCATAGCATGCCCATGTGTGTGGAGGTCACAGGGAAGTGGTCATCGCCTTCCACCGCGTGACTCCTGGGATGGAATTAAGGTTGTCAGGTCTAGTGTTAGGCCCCTTTACCCAGAATTATTTCAGCTGGCTTCATCCCCCACCCCTTTCCCCTCAGCTGGACATAGTAGATAAACCCTTGTTTAAATTCCAGCAATGGGGAGGCAAAACAGGAGGATTTCTTCTGTGAGTTTGAGGCCAGCCTTGTCCACATACTGAGTTTCAGGACAGTCAGAGCTACATAGTTGAGACCCTGTCTCAAGGCCCCACCCCCCAATTATTTTTTTCTTTCGAGATGAAGTCCCATGTAGCCAAGGCCGGCCTCACATTCTTCATGTAGCTCAAGGCTGGATTGCAAGTGTGTGCAGCAGCAGTCAGCGCACCTCTGTCCTCTGCTCCATGATCGGGGAAGTCATCACTACCTCATGCCGGTGTTCAAACTGGCACCAGGTAGGTCCTCTGGCTGCCAGGCCTCAGGACAGGTGAGGATGGATGGCAGCTTTGCGTCATGCAAGCTGCTCCTGTTCTGGTCCTGCTGGGCTCCTTTGCGTCCTTTGCCTCCTCCTCTCAGCCCAAGACTGGCAAGGGATGCCCCGGCTGCTATAGGAGATGGGCAGCCGGCAGAGTGGAAGGTCTGAGTGGGATACGGTAGGACAGGCAACCCCACCTCAAGGGCTGAGTCCTTGAGTCCTTGCCCCCAACAATGGGGAGACTTGAAGGAACCCCCCCCCCAACAGTGGAGTACAGCAAGCAGTCAGGTGAAAGAGGAGACAGCACAGCCTGCACATACCCGGTATCGTTCCAAACTTTATTGCTTGCAGTGCTCAGCACACCCCAAATGCAGCACCGTGGCTGCAGTTCCTCACGAGGGCCAGGAGCAGCCTCCCCTTGCCAATAGCTGGGCAGAAGCTATCCTGGCTGGCTGGGGTGGGGGTGGGGGGATGCGTTTCTCCAGCGGAGGGGCTCTCTGTGCCCCTCCCCACAATGATTCACAGTTAACTTAATGCTACATGAGTCCTAAGCAGCTATTCCCAAATCCCACCAGGAGAAGCTCTGGCTAGGACAGTGCGGGTAGGGGTGCTCATCTTAACTCTGAAAGAAGCTTGAGGTGGGTCAAGCCTGCGGTGGATGATGGGTCAAGACAGTCCCTTCCCCATCCCCTGGCCTGCTTGTGTCCACGCAGAGCCAGTGCTCTGCTGGAAGGGAGCCAGGAAAGTGCTTTTGAGCTCGTCAGAGTGCAAAGTGCTGCTGGCTGTATCTTGCCACCACGAAGCTGGCAAGCTGGATTTTGACCGATTGCCCTGGAGGGTAAGTGGCTTTCTTTACCATCTGTGGCTTTCTTTAGCATCTATCATTCACGGACCGTTCCTATCAGGTGGGTCTCAGGTCATCCTTCATTTTCACAGATGAGGGATTAGAGTGCCAGCTAGCCAGAGGGTAGGCCTCAGTGAGGCCTCACTCTCTGAGGAGGAGCCATATCCAGCAGCCACAAACTTGAGGTCTGAGAATCACTTCTCAGCTCAACTTAGGACCTGGGCTGCAATAACCTGCAAGTGTGGTGCATTCCACCAAGGAGCTAGTGTCCTTCCTGCTCTCTCCATCTCACACTAGTCAATGGCCAGGGAGGCTAGACAACGGGGGGAGGGGGGCCTGGGCAGGCACACCTGCTGCCTTGCCCTCGTCTGAGCTGGACAGGAACCCTTAGACACTCTCCTGCCTTCCTAGGGGTACCTGCTCTTTGTGACGAAGGCTAGAAGCTGCTCCCCAATTGCTGGCAAGTGCTGACTGATCGTGTGGGTCTGGCTCCCTTGCTTGGAGCATCACCGACAGCGCTGGTGCTTTTCCCGGGGGATGAGACCCCTGTCTTCCTCCCCCCAGGGGCCAGCAGCACTCGGGAGGCAAGCCCTGGGCTTGGTGCTGAACCAGGGACTCCCTGAGCAGACTCAGCTGGCGTCAGGGCAGCTCCGCATACTGAGATTCAAAGGCAGCCTGCTGTGGCCAGAGAGGAGGTGGTGACGGTTGGATGGGGCTAGGGCCGGTTCTCCAGCTGGCCATGCTTGACCCTCCAGCTCCAGGCAAAGCTGCCATCGGGGGCCAGGGTGCACTGCAGGTCGATGCCCGAGTCTGGCACCTCCATGTCATAGCGAACAGGCTGTCCGTCTTTGGTCACCAAGCTGAAGGCGGGGGCTGGGATCTGTGAGTATAGCAAACCAGTGGTGGCATGGGGTGAGAAGCCAGCTAGGGTGTCAAGCTGATGGTCCCCAAACATGCTAGGAGACATC
This sequence comes from Psammomys obesus, assembly GCF_907164565.1. Classification (NCBI taxonomy): domain Eukaryota; kingdom Metazoa; phylum Chordata; class Mammalia; order Rodentia; family Muridae; genus Psammomys; species Psammomys obesus. The sequence goes on along the minus strand of NW_026590811.1, from coordinate 22,324 downwards.
TTCTGTCAAACAGGCAGCAGGCAGGGAGCACTGCCTGTCCATTCTAGAGGACCTGGCGAGTCCTTCCTAGCCCAAGTGTGGGTCCAGAGCTCCTCAGCACCCCCTCCCTGTCCTGCCCTGAGAGCTGGAGGATGGCTAAGTCTTGGGCCACTCTTCCCCAGGGTGCCAGTTCTACTACTAATTTAAAAGTCTTCCTACTGAAGAACTCTGTCCCTAAGGGCCACCCACTTCCTTACCTGGCCGCTGATGCCAGTTGCAATGTCTCCCACCTTGACCCGATGGAATTCGCGGATGTGCAAGTGCTCGCCATTGAGAGACTGTATTTGGACCTTGACACCTACAAGGCAAAGGCTGACAATGAGGGCAGGGCAGTGGCTGGTTACCCAGAGAGCAGGGACCTGGCAAGGGCGACCTCTGTGATGTCACTCCGCCCTCACAGAGGGGAGTAAAGCAGCAGAGAGGAAATTTAGGTTAAGGAGCCCTCGTATGACACAGCTCCCTCTGGCCAGCCACACCTGGAACTTGGCCTGAATCGTGCTAATTTGGCTCCCAGGGCAAAGTAATATTCCACTCTGGATGTATAGCAAAAAATGCACTGAAGACAAAAGACACCCCCCCCCCCACACACACACACCACACTGAGCTGGCCCTGAACTCACACAGATCCACCTGCTACTCCCTACCTGAGTGCAGGTGTCCACAACCACACCTGGCTTTTTTTTTTTTTTTTTTTTTTTGAGACAGGGTTTCTTTGATCTTTCTGGGTGTTCTGAGATCTCTCTGCTTCTGCCTCCCAAGAGATGGCATTTAAGGCATGTGCCACCTACCACTGCCTGACTAGCTCCTTTTTTTTTTTTTTTTCAGTCAACTGAGGCAAATGTGGTAACATGTAGCCATTTTAAAGTCTAACTTTACAGACTAACTTCCTCTTTTGGTATAGCACTGTCAGGGCTCAGTGGTGGACCCCTGGGCCAGCATGTACAGAGGCTGTGGGTTCAATCCTCAGAACCACAACAAAAAGAGACGATGCATTAATATTCACTTTCCTTAACTGAACTCCTCTGTAAAGCTCTCGATTTTATGAGGGGTAGCAAGTGCTTCTGTCATTTCAAAGTTTATTTCGGAGTTCGGTTAATGCCCCGACTACTCCATGTTTCGTGTTAAAATGTGTAAACGGTATAATGAATTGTGTGTAATTTTAGTTTCCCAGAATCCACTTTAAAACCTCTAAGAAGAGGGATACAGGTGTCTCATCTATTCATAGAGACAAAAGACTTCCTTTCATTTTTATTTGTTTGTTTGAGGGTTTCTCTGTGTAGCCCTGGCTGGCCTGGAACTCACTCTGTAGACCAGGCTGTCCTCGAACTTCAAGATCTGTCCTCTGCCTCTCCACTGTTGGGATTAAAGGCATGTGCCACCCCTGCCTGGAATAAAAGACTTCCAGCCCCCGATTCTTCTCTGGGAGTGTCAAGGATGTCAGCCAGCCACCCTACCACTAAGAACCCTCTAAGCCCTGTGAGTCCCTCATGACATTAGGTCCAATCAAATATTTTTTAAGTAACAAGCCAATTCCAGAAAATTCAAGATCTAACAGAGACTACTGTTTTTTTTTTAAGTGAGAGAGAAAACTCTAAAGATGTAACAGGCAAGTTAGGCTCCCCATCTTGACTCAGTAAACATTTTACTTAAATAATGCCACCCCAACCCTATACGATGTCATTTCTGATGCATTTTGAGCACTTGTTCCTTTGAGTCATAGCATCCCAATTTTAGTCCAGACAGGAAGCAAGCTCATCAGGCTTCCACTCTCTTCAACATTCTTAAATTAGACTGCAGGCAACTTAAGAGTGTCTCTGAGCTCAAGTGACCACTGGCAAGGCCTTGGGGCCTGACAGTGAGTCACACTGGGCTGAGGGGGGCTGGTACCTAGTAAAATCCTAACATAACTACAGCCGAGCTTGAAAACAGGCATTTAGATGCCTCCTCATCTTCCCACTTCAGATCCCAGGAATGCCAAAAACCTTGTTGCTGAATTTTTTTTTTTTTTAGATTTATTTATTATGTACACAGTGTTCTGCCTGCATGTACACTTGCATGTCAGAAGAGGGCACCAGATCTCATTATAGAAGGTTGTGAGCCACCATGTGGTTGTTGGGAATTGAACTCTGGACCTCTGGAAGAGCAGCCAGTGCTCTTAACTTCTGAGCCATCTCCAGCCCCCATTGCTGATTTCGAGTGGCCATTTTCCTCCCCACATTGCTTGCCTTCTGTGACTCTACCGGTAGCCAATGGTTCAGCACTCTTCACCTGGAAAGCCTTGTGGGTGGATCAGGCTTTCACTCTAAACCCAACTTTTCAGGCAAGGCTGTGAGGTTCTGAGTGGTGGGCACGTTCCTCCCTTAGCCCTCTGTGATGGGGATTCTCTCCACCCCTCCCTGTCCTGGGCAGGGGTGGGCTGGAGGAGGGACTAAGAAGATCTTACCGTTGAAGTAGCTTGGGGTATCTGTGGGCCGCCCCCGGGCCAGCACCATGCCACAGCTGGAGCTTCTGGCCTCTGCCTGGCTGCTCCACGAGTGCACGCCAGAACTCAGGGTGTCACGTGAGCTCTGAGAGGCCTTGGACGGGTTCTGAACAGGAGAGAAGGCACAGGCTCAGGCCTGTGCTCAGGAAACCCTCTGGCCTTGGTTCCCTTTGGGACAAAAGGACCTGGGCCTCTCCTAGGGTCAGGACCTGCCTGTCCTAGGCAAAACGGGGAAGGTGCTTTTCTATGGGGACCAAAGCTAACTCCCCCCTTCCTCCCCACTCTTCCTACTACCTACCTGGAGCTTTTCCTGACTCCTAGGAGTGTTGAACGCATACTGTCTCTGTCTGGGGAGAAAGGACTCCTCCAAGAAAGGAGGGGTGACCTCTATCTAAATGCTCACACAGGGCCCATGGCCAGGCGGTTCAGCAACTCACCTTTTCACTGTCATCTGACAGTGAGAGGCTGTCGATGCTGAGGCATGAGAGAATCTGTTCCTGTTCCTCCAGAGAAAACGGCTGGGACAGGCTGTTGAGAAACAGTTCTGCAGGGGCAGGGGGAGAGAGGAGGACAGTGTGAAGGGCTGGAGGAGTTGGCAGGTTCCCAGGGTTCCTCCTGCACAGCCTGCAGGAGCTGGCCTACCAGAAACGTGTGGGAAGGTGAGGGTGGCAAAAACAAAACCTCTGTGTATGTGTGTGTGTGTGTGTGTGTGTGTGTGTGTGTGTGTGTGGAGGGAGGAGTATAGCCACAGCCAAGTGCCCTACCTATCTCCAGCTGTTGCAGCTCCAACTCTGGAAAGGTTGCCCTCCGGTCTGGGAAGCTGGGGCCCTTGGCAGGGGCTGGGTCCAGGGAGGACAGAGGCAAGGGTTCCCATGTGCCAGACTCCTCCTTGCTCAGGTTCAAGGCCGTCGCTCTGTTCTGTTCGGGTGGCTCTGGCGGTAGAGGAGGCTGAGGCTCAGGGGCTCCGGCTGTGTCGGCCTTGGCTGGCGGGTTCTCTCTCGGTGGGGTGTGTAGGGTCTGGTGGCAGGTGGCATGGTCTGGGGGTGGAGGCCTTGGTTCTTTATATTCTCCTTTCCAAGGGCTTTTCAGACCTCCCACTGTAAGAGAGAAGGCACCCCAGGTGAGGGGACATGTGCAGGCACGCGGACACCAGCCCAGGCAAGAATGGCCCTGTCAATTAAAAAGACATTAAATGATGTGTGTATGTATGTGTTGGTTATGTGCGTGCAGGGCCCACAAGGCCAGAAGACAGGGCATCAGATGCCCTGGAGCTGCACTCACAGGTGGTTCTGAGCCACTGGACGTGGGTGCTGGGAACCGAACCCAGGTCTTCTGGAAGAGCAGTGTGTGCACTTAACTGCTCGGCCATCTTTTCAGTCCTACCTTTTACTCCCTTAGCTACTGCTGGTCTCCTTCCCACTTGAATTACATTCTATTATGCTCCATACTTGACTTTCTCTCTCTCCCTCTTCTCACAGGGCCTTGCTATGTAATCCAGGCTGGCACTCTATCTCAAACTCCTCCTGTCTTTGTCTCTTAAGTGCTAAGATCACAGACTTGCAGCAGCTATATGCTTCAACCCATGTGTTAACTTTAACTGCCTTCTTGTAAAAGAAAGATATATATTATATATAATTATTATACACACAGACACATATATATATATATTATATGTTATACATACACACACACACATATGTATCTACAACTGGCTATGTAGACCAGGCTGGCCTTGAACTTACAGAGACCTCTGCCTCTCAGGTGCTAATAAAAAGGTGTGTGCCACCACATTCAGTCCCTCTCTGTTTTACTTACTTTTTTTTAGACAGTGTCTCATTCTCTATCTCCTATCTTTGGCCCCAAAGTCCAACAATCCTCGCTGCCTCCGCCTCCTCTGTGCTGGGATTCCGGGCATGAGTCACCACCCCAACTTAAAACGAGGGCTGCTTTCATTATTGATTCTTAACTTGTAATAGAGCGCTTACGCTCCTGCCGTCTCTTAGGGGTTCTTCTCTTTCTTTTCCTTTAGCACTGACTGTCTACAGCTTTCAGATCGGTTCCTGGTACTCTGTGAACACTGAGTGGCTGTAAGTGCTGGGAGCCGTCCCACCCTCAATCGCCTGCTTTTCCACTCTCCCTTGAGGGACTCTTAAGCACTCTCAACTTTCTCTAGCCAACAGGGCACCAGGAGTGGAGGGCGTGGGTGCGTCCAATCGCAGCCAGGTACCCTGCAGCACAGCTGCAGCCTCGTCTATGCCCTCCCAGTGCCCCGAAGTCCTGCTGCCAGGCCCACCAGCGCTTGGTGCCACCAACTTTCTGGTTCTTTACAGTTGAGTGGCTACTGGGCGTGCGTGGCTCTAATTTACAGAGTCACCTTTTCATGTCATAGCCCCTCCTCCTCCGTGTCCCAAGCCTGGCATCTGCCTCAGCACACGGACTCGCGCCTCAAACTTCCCAGCACTGAGGTAGATGGGAGACTGAGGCTGTTTCTCTCATTTTTGACCATCTCCTGTTCCGACTGTCCCTCTGCCCGGGGCTCTCTGCTGGCCAAGGCAAACAAGGCTTACCTTGCTGTAATGCCTGGCCCACCTTCCCTCGAAGCTCCACGGCAGATGCTCGGTGAACAGGCTCTTTCTGCAGCCCCTCCTTGATGGCCTGGGCTGTGAGGGGTGCGCAGGAAGGTGGAATTTCCCTCACAGGCGGAGGCTCGCTGGCAATCTAGAGGCCAAAAGGCAACATGCGGGACCTGTCTCCTCTTTATTCCCTCCACACAGTTATTCTCTCACACAGGTATTCTCTCTACCATCCCCTCCCACACACTAGCTTAGGGATGTACCACAGGAAGGGAGAGGGCTGGGTCACAGCCAGTGGACAGAGTCTTCCTAGAAAATGGAAACATGGCTCCATGCAGCATAGGACAGAGCTTGGCAATGGGATGCCATGTTCCCAGGCTTAGTCTAAAGGAGGCAGGTGGAGGTAGCCCAGGGCACAGGCAAGAGAGACCTCCCGTTACATCTGTCATAGAAGAACAACCCTCACAAGCCTGTGGCCTGGGCCCATGGCCCTGCTGGCCCCTCCCACAGCTGCTTTGGGGCCCTCACTGACCTTGAGACAGAGCGGGCCTCGGAAGTACTGAGTCCAGGGGTGGCAACCATTCAGCATATGCAGCATCATGCAACAGCTGCTCCAGATGTCCACCTTGGCATCACAGGGCTTCCCCATCACCACTTCCGGGGCCATGTGGGTCTCTGTGCCAGGAATGTAGTCCCCTGAGGGAGCAGGGCCAGGGAGAGACTCATTACCTATGAGTTCAGTGCCCACTCTACTTGATTCCTGGCTCACTCCAGGTGAAGTACTTTAAATGAAAAGCAATTATATTGTGCGGATGTGTGCGCACACATGTGCGCCATGACATGCCTGTGGAGGTCATTTGGCGTTGGTTCTCTCCTTCCACCTTCCTCTATCAGGAAACTTATAAGCACAAAGCATCTTATTATTAAACAGGTAAACGACAGCCAGCATATGTAATTGATTAAGTGAATGTCAACCTTTTTTCCTTCCAATCTTAGGGACTGCATCCTGGCCTTATGCATGTTAGGGGAGCACCTTACCACTGAGCCCATCCCCCTTTCCACTCTTTATTTTGAGACAGGGTCTCACTAACTGTCAAAGCCGGCCTTGAACTTCCAATTCTCCTGCCTCAGTCTCCCAAGTGGTTGGGATTACAGGCTTGGCTAACAATGTTTTATTATTATTACCTCCCCCCAACCCCTGAGAGAATGTTTCTCTGTGTAGACCCTGGCTATCCTGGAACTTGCTCTGTAGACCAGGCCGGCCTCAAACTCACAGAGATCCACTTGTCTCCGCCTCCTGAGTTATGGGATTAACTGACATTCACGCCTGACCTGACAGTGTTTGTACACTGGTGCTTTGAACTTTACGTTTTTGCTCAGAATCCTTTAAAAAAATAGTAGAAAGGATATGATTTTTGTGAAGGACCATCAAAAGACTGAGTAGCGCCTCGTTAGGACGTTGTGCCCCCAGGTCACCCACACCGCACATCACCCTACCCATTCTGGACACGGGCTGAGCGAGCGTCCTTATCCAAAACAGGATGGCCGAAGTATTCTGCTTTTCATTTTTCTAATTCTAGGAATACTTCCAATCTACAGTGGGCAGGCAGCCTTAGAGATGGGACCCAAGCCTGTGTGTGAGGTTTGTGTGACACAGGCGTGAGTCTGATGGGCACCCCAAAAGCTGTGGCTTCAGGGTGATTTTGGGTAGGGAGGGGATGCTTAGACTTCTAATAGATCAGTTTCCCTTTCGCCAAACAGAACCATTTGTAGGCTGGAGAGAAGGTTCAGCAAAGAGCAATGGCTGCTCTTCCAGAGGACCCCGTTCAGTTCTGAGCACCACATGGGGTGCCTCACAACTGCCTGTAACTCCAGCTCCCAGGGACCCCACGCCCTCTTCTGGCTTCCAAAGACACCTGCATACACATTTGCATATCATACATTAAAAATAAAACAAGAAAAAATAGAACCTTTTTTTTGAATGAATCATTTTATGTAGAATACTCTTAAGTGATACACTGAACTATTCATAATAGCCAAGACACGGAACCAGCCTACATACTTATCGATAGATAAATGGACAAAGAACATGTGATACATATACACAGTAGGGTTTCACAGAGCCAGAAAGAAGGAATTATATCATTGGCAGGAAAATGGATGGAACTAGAGAGCGACATGTGAAGCAAAATAAAGCAGATGCAGGAAGACAAGAATCATATATTTACATGTTTTCATATATGCAGATTCTACATATGTACATATATGTATTATAATACATATGAACTATATATTATATACACACATATATATGTTGAGCTACATGAGATCCTGTCTCATGTATGTATACATTATATATGATATATATATATATATATAAAATCGGTTTATATATATATATTTATATATATCATGGGTTTATAGGTGTAGGTGTTCTGGGATTACAGGTATGTGCTATCATACCCAATTTATAGGATGCTGGAAAGCCAAGATGTCCTGCATGGTAGGTAAGCACTCTACGTTATCTTTCCAGCCTTAAATATAAATAAGTGTGTTTGTGATATGAAAACAGAAGGAACAGTTGAGCTGGGCGTGATGGCACATGCCCTTAATCCCAGCACACGTGGGAGGGAGAGGCAGGAGGATCTCTGAGTTTGAAGCCAACCTGGTTGAAACCTGGCTTGTTTCAAAAACAAACAAAAATGGTGGCTGGGGGGGAACAACACTAATGAAAGGGGAGGAAAATCCCAGAGGGAGGGAAGAGTGGGGAACATGGAGGGCAATGGGGGAAACAGACAAAATGTGACGTTTTCTCTCACATATGGGATCTATATGTATTTTTTTTATAATTTCTTTAATTTCATTTTATGTGCATTAGTATGAAGATGTCAGATCTCTTAGAATTGGCGGTACAGACAGTTGTGAGCTGCCATGTGGGTGCTGGGAATTGAACCCGGGTCCTTTGGAAGAGCAGACAGTGTTCTTAACCACTGAGCCATCTCTCCAGCCCCTGGGGTCTATATTTAACCACACATATATACACATATATAAGTGAAGGAAGGGAGAGGGACTGGAGAGATGGCTCAGCAGTTAAAAGGTTCCAAATGACCCAAGTTCAATTCCCAGCACTCATATGGCAGCTCACAACTGTCTGTAATTCTAGTTCCAACGGATCTGATGCCCTCTCTGACCTCCAAGCACACATCAAGCACACATGTCGCGCACAGACACACATGCAGGCAAAATATTCATGTATGTAACAAAAAAAGAAGGCAGGAGGGGAGCTCAGGGCAGGCAGGGAACTCGTGAGAGGAGGACAGAATCGATAGTGAAAGACTGGAGGTGCAAATAAGAGCAAGGTAAAATCACACACACACACACACACATACACACAAATATACACACATGCACACGTGAAAATGACATAATCATTTAATACACAAGATGAAGAAATCAAAGCATAGACAGGAGGATTGTGTGTTTGTGGCTAGCCTGGACCACACAGTAAAACCATGCCTTAAAAAAAAAAAAAAAGACACAACAAACCATATACAAAACAAAACAAGCAAACAAAAAAAGACGGCTGTATAGCCATGGCTGTCCTGGATCTTGTTCTGTAGACCAGGCTGGCCTCAAACTCACAGAGATCTGCTCACCTGGATGGGTGTCACACACCTTTAAATCCCAGCACTCAGGAGGCAGAGGCAGTCGGATCTCTGTGAATTTGAGGCCAGCCTGGTCTACATATCAAGTTCTGGGTCAGCCAGGACTACAAGGCCTGGACCTTCTGCAGGACCTTTGCCCTTTTGGCCCTTGATGGCTTCTGGTAATTGTGATCATGAGGTGCAGAACGGGGCCTTACCTGTGAGCAAGGCTTTTCCTAGGCCGTCAGGTTGCAGGCACAAGGCATGGCCAAAGTCGCAGAGGGCAGCTCGGCTTCCATCACTGGACAGGAGCACATTGTCAGCTGCAGGCAGCACCCAGAAAAAGGGGGAAAGGGGAGTAGGTGAGCTAATCCAGGCCCCAGCCCACCCTGGCCTGGCCTGACCTGGCCTCTCATCAGGCAACTTTCTTGGCCAGTCCTGCCAGAAAATGGCAGCTGCTGCTTCTCATTAGTCTTGTTAGTCATGGAAGATGTGTGGGGGTGAGGGTGGGGGAGGGGTGCGGCTGGTTGTCAGCTGAGGCTAGGAGCTGGAGTGGGGTGTCCTGCTGCGTCACTGCCACTCTCCCAGAGCGGTCTCTTTGCTGCCCCACCCTTTCCCAGAGGCAGGAGTTTAGCCTCCAGTTTTCTGTGAACACCAACCCAGGACACTACAGTGCTAGACCAGCGGCCTGGAAAACATCATTCCCCACCCACTAGACACAGCCCTGTCAGCTGATTCAGGCCTCTGCCCTCCAGACAAGCACGCAGGCCCACAACCGGGAGGAAATCAGGTGGAAAGGCATGAGGAAGAGCCCGTTGTGATTGGGACCACGGTGACACGGTGACTAGGATCTTACCTTTGACATCACCATGCAGAATCCTTCGGATGTGGAGGTACTCCAGCCCCTCCAGGGCCTGGCCCAGGTAGTACAGGGCTCGGTCTTCTGGCAGACAGCCCTTCTGTTTTATGAGCTGGCCCAGAGAGCCACCTAGGTAAAGAACAGCCAGTCTTTGTGTGGGACTTTCCCAGGCCTCCACGCAAGCCAAGGGCGAGAGCGAAGGGCAGGTGATATGGGAGAGAAGGGGTAAGAGGCACAATGTGGACTGACTAGAGGCCAAGATCCGAGTGTGGGTTAACTCTTGGCCTCGAATTCTGAGAGAGAAAACAGACAAACAAACAGAAAGGACCTGTCCCCTTACCCTCTAGAAGCTCCATGAAGATGTTGACCCAAGGGCCTTCTCTCACGGCTCCGTAGAGAGGGACGATTCTGGGTGAGGTGAGCCCAGCACAGGCCATCAGTTCTTCTGCCCGAAACACCTCAAGCCGTACCTGAAAGACCCAGAGACCCCGAGTCAGGATGAGGGGGCAGGCTGGGGCTGCAGCTCGACGGGGGGAATTGGATGAGGTGGTGCACACCTTTAATCTCTGCATTCGGGAGTCTGAGTTTGAGGCCAGCCTGGTCTACAGAGAGAGTTCCAGGACAGCCAGAGCTACACAGAGAAACAAACGGTCACATTAGGATGGCTGAGAATCACTTTGCTGGATCCTTAGCGTTCCTTGTAGCAACTTTCTCTTTAAAAATTTACTTAATTGTATGCGTATGTTGAGTGCATGTAGATGTTCTGCGTGCATGAGGAGCACAGAAGAGGACTCCAGATCCCCTGGAACTGGAGTTACAGGTTGCAAGCGGCCATGTGGATGCTGAGGACTAAACTCAGGTCTTCTGGAAGAGCAGCCAGTGCTGCTGATCTCTCCAGTGCCCTGTGTAGCAATTTTATTATAACCACCTGGCTTTGTTTCTCGTATGCATGTACAGTAAGCGCATGTTTGTGACGGCTGAAGTCCGGTGTCTACCTCTGTGGTTCTCTACTGGGGCAGGGTCTCTGCTGAACCCAGAGCTCGTGCCTACTGGCTAGTCTAACCAGCAGCCTGCCTGGGGAACTCCTGTCTCCAAGTTCCGGGATGGAGACAGGTGGCTACCCTGCTCGCCTGCCTTTTATATGGGGTCTGGGGAATCTGAACTCAAGTCCTCACAATGCACTTCAGCCACTGGACTATCTCCCCAGCCCCAGTTATTTCCCAAAGAACTAGGTCCATGCAGACAGGCCCGTATTTATATCACCGTTTACTCTGTAGCGATTTCCCCAGCATCTGGGTACACAGAAGGCTTCTGGGGAGGGGTTGGCCAGTGCCCCTCCTTATGTGATCTGGAAGTCTGGGGTCTCCCTTTCCTCTCTGGGATCCTGCAGCTTGACATGGCAGGAAGCAGTATGGATACAAGCAGCTTGTGCTTAGAATCTGGTTAGGCCATTTACAGAAAGGCTGTTAGCCTCTATCAACCATGTTTCTACGTGAATGGTGGGGACATGGCTCCAGGGTGGTATGAGGATTCAGAGAGATGGGGTCTCGCTCCATGCTTGGTCACTAGGACACTTGGCCAGAGCTGGCTTCCCACTTCCTCCTGCCAACTCAAAGAGAACTTACTAAACATGTCCCGTATGGCTCCTCTGGAGTGGCACCGCCAGGGGGCGACAGCGGGAACAGACTAGTCTGACCCAGCTTTTGTTTCCAGACTTGCTGACTGGACAGACAGGAGCTCAGCCATGTGGGGTTTTGGGGCTTTTGCCTATCAGTGGACAATGTCTCTTCTGGTTACTTAACGAATATCAAGATTGGCTAGTCAGCCCACATGAACTTTGACTTTTTATTGGTGTTTCTTCTGAAAGGCTGATGACCTTGACTGAAACTCACTCACCTACAAGACTTCCACTTACAATGCCTCTCCTCTAATCCCGCTCCCAAAATGTGAGGTGAAGCATCCGAGGGGGCTCCCCAGGGAACCCAGAAGAGTTCCACAGGACTCTGCATCGAAGGAAGCAGGACTGCTCAGCGCCTGTGGGCCTACCCTTGTTTGAGACAGCTCCAGCCCTACACTGACTACACTCCTGGTGTGAAACCTTCACAAAGTGAGCGCTTTTGTGTTTGTTATGACATATACTACTTTAGAGGATAGTGGAATATAGAAAAGGAAATGAAGATGGAACTTTCCAGTCTGATTTTGATTTTTTTGTTTTTGTTTTTTGAGACAGGGTTTCTCTGTGTAGCTTTGGCTGTCCTGGACTCACTTTGTAAACCAGGCTGGCCTCAAAACTCACAAAGATCCTCCTGCCTCTCCTCCCAAGTGCTGGGATTACGGGCATGTGTCACTGTACCCAGCTTAATTTTTATGTTTGTGAAGCAAGAAGACCTACTGTCCCAAAAGTAAGTTGGATCAAAGCTGGTGTGGGCGTGATGGCTCACAAGCGTGAGGCCAGTCTCAGCTATGTAGTTAAGGTTTAGGCTAGCTTGGGTTACTATGTCTCAACAAACCAAAACCAAGACAAAACAAAGCATAACAAACAAACAAACAAACAAACAAAACAAAACATCTATTTTTCGATGAATGATATGTTCTAGGATATCCCTAACCGTCTAAGAAATGCAGGCACACCAAATAAACATCCGTAAGTGGCACATGTCACATGGCACGCACCTCCAAGGATGGGACTGAAGAGGCCTGGGTACCACAAAGACCTGACTGAGATGCTAAGGACCTCGGAGAAGCGGGCCCGTGAGAGCCCTTAACTCTAGACTGTTGGTTCTCAACCTTCCCGGGGCTGCGGCTCTTTAATACAGCTCCTCGCATGGTGCCCTCCAACCATAACTACTGCTTCGTAGCTGTAATTTTGCTACAATTATTAATCATAAATATCTGACATGCAGATATTAGGTGACCCCCATGAAAAGGTCGCTTAACCCCCAGAGGGGTTGTGACCCACTGGTTGAGAACCGTGGTTTTGAAGAGTCTCAGCATTGCTGAATGATTTCCAACACAGACCAAGGCTGGTAGGATGGGGAAATCTCCAAAACAAACAAACAAACAAACAAACAAACAAACAAACAAACAAACAAACAAAACCAGGTGATTTTGCAGTCTGGTGAACCTGAGAAGCAAGGTCAAAGGACCATCCTATGGAGTCGGATGGCGAAGGCTCTCCAGCCCCAGTCAGACCCCATCTGAACCAGCCCTCCACTCCCAGCGTCAGTGCTCTCATGCCCAACGAGTGTGCTGGGCTGTGAGTGGGAACTAACATTTACGAACCACTAACAGACGGCTGGCACCACTTGGCATGAAGTCTATTAAGGGTGGGCGATCATTCCCATCTCAGTGATGGGCAAGCTGAGGCCGGCACAAAGAACTCACCCATAGTCACTGACGACAGGGTACCACAGCCAGGGTTTTGGTTGGGGAGGCCTGACCCTGCAGCTGCCAGCTGCTGTGCTCCTGGGAGAATTGTCCAGGCTCAGCCTTGACTCCTGGCCATATTCACGCATGTTCAGAAGCAGCATTTCCAGGGAGACATGCAGACAGCCCCGATGCACTGCCCACCACAGAAGCCCCCTCCCTCCACAGCGGTGCCAGGGCGCTTGAGCCTGGTGAGGATGTTTCCCTCCCTGAAACTCCTTGTTTTCTTTAGCGAACTCATCTGTTTCTCAGTAAGCAGGGGCTACAAGCGACTCCGTAAGTTCTGGAGCTTGCAGGAATGTAGATGATGGGAAAGCGTGGGGTGGGACACAAAGATGCCTCAGAAAGCAGGGTCCCCCATCTCCTCATCCAGACTGACTCTCTTAAGTTTCATGGAGCTCATGGCTGGTGCTGTTTCACCAGCACAGCACGGAAAAGCCTGTTGAAAATGCTAGCTCTGGGAGGAGATGGCTCAGCAGGTGAAAACACCAGCAGAGCGAGCCTGATGATCTGAATTTAATCTATGAAACCCACGTACAAAGCCAGTGTGGCGATGCACATCTGTAATCGCAGCATGTCTACAGGGTGAGGAGAGACCTGGCCAGAAGCTCAGGGCACTGCGAATACAGCTCACTGGAACGCACTTGCCTAGCAAGTGTGAGGCATGTGAGAGTGCGAGCACGCGCGCGCACACACGCACACACACACACACACACACACACACACACACACACACACACACAC
>NW_026590811.1:0-8457 GCF_907164565.1 Psammomys obesus | reverse complement strand
ACACACACACACACACACACACACACACACACACACACACACACACACTGTAGAGTGTACAGTAATCTCTAGGATTAGATCTAATTTTCACAAAAGGAACAGCCAAATGTATACATAGTCTGAAAAGACAGAAGACGAATGGCATTTCTGAGGTCAGGAGTGCGGAGCGGGGAAACGCTTGTTTGGTGCCATTTGACTTCACAGCGAGCAGGCCTTGGCCTGTGATTAACAGATAAAAGGGGCTGGTGAGACGGCTCATCGGGTGAAGGCGCTTGTTTCCAGCCACCCCCAAGTCTGATGCACAGGGTGGAAAGAGAGGACTAACTATCCCCAAGTCTCTGACCTCCACATCAGCACCATGACGTGTATCCACACACATACACACAAACATGTCATGAAAGTTCATTAAAAACACACAAAAGATTAAAAATGTAAAAACAAAGCAAAACTTCACACGAAGGCCTAGCTCTGTGGCCAATAAGATTGTGACCGAAGCCCACAGATGTTCTAGAAGGAAGACCAGGGGTATTATGTAACTACTCTTGTCTGAGCACTAAAAGGGCACAAGCAGCCTGGCTTCTCATTCCCAGACTGTGTCTCCTGTCCGTACTCATCCTCCTTTACCAGGAAACTCAGGAACTGTATGTAGTATCAGAATTAGAACCCAGGGCCTCATATTTGTTAGGCAAATGCCCTAAAATGAGCTATATTCCCGAGCCCAGGGGACTCTCTCTCATGTAGACTTAGAGCTGAAAACTGCCCAGAACAAACTGCAGTCCTTAACCCTTTCCACCTGGAGACAGGCTGGGCCGTTTGGTCCCACCGCTAGCTGGAGGGAGGAGATAGGAGCTCTGAGGGTGGACAGCCAGAGCCCTGGGAAGTCCATATGCACAGAGCTTTCCCAACTTCCCTGGACACAGGACAAGAGACATGTATTAGGGTTGTTTATCTTGTTGCCTGGGACTCAGAGGACCTCAGCGGAGGAACAGCTGAGAGGCCGGTGACTAAGCTCCCAGCACTGCGCATCCATCTCTAGGACAGTTCACACTCTCTCACCCGCCTCCCACCGCCTCGGCAGGGACAGCTGGGCCTTCTCTGGTGGACTGGGGAGGGGAACTGCAGCTGAGGAGGTTAGGCACGTGGCCCTGGCATCCAAGCGGAGGATGACCCATGCTGGCAGGAGCTCAGCGTGTGCCTGTGTTGCTGAGGAGCAAAGATGGTAATACTTTCTCACTTCACACAGTCTGTGTGGAATCTGAGGGGAAACAGATTCTTCTCTTAGCCCACTACTCTGGGGTTCAGATCTGATACTTACCACAGCCTAGCCCAAGTACAAACCCAGGAAATTAGGCTCTTTCACATCCCAGCTGGAGTTATCCCCAAGCCAAGGGCAGCCATGATGGCAGTGGCAGGATCTACCCTGCACGGTGCCCAGAGCATGCTGGGTATGGGAAGTCTGATTATTTGGTCTCTTTCCTTTTGGAGGTCGGGGTGTCTGACATAAGCCAATCATTTCAACCTGTGGGCATCTTCCCCACAAAACAACAACAACAACAACCCAAACAAAACAAAGTCACAACCCTCCTCAAACAAAATCCCCACGATGATTTACGTAAATCCAGGTCTTTGGTCTTTCTGGTTAGGGACAAGCTGGCTTCCAATAGAGAGGGGACTTCCAGAGCAGGGTCGGAGGACACATGCTGAGGGAGCCAGGCTGACGCTACAGAGACCTGTGGATCTGCAGCTGCTTCTTCCCACCCGGGCTGGGCCAGTGGGACACAGCAGGAGGAAGTCTCAGGCTCTAGGGCTACCTGGCTGGCTGTGGGCAAGCCACAGGGGAGGCGGCTCAAGCTTTCTGAGGCTCATCAAGAACTCAGGACAAAGGTTCTCCTTTCCCTTCCTCTCCTCAGCCTGTGACAAATTTGGGTTTGAACCCTGATTCTGCCACCAGCCCTATTCCCTCATGTCTGACTAGGCCATGTTTTTGTACTGTTGTCCTGCTTGTCTCACAGGACCACACTGCACCCTGACTGACGGGAGGCAGGTTCAACGTCCCGTGTTCAGCCTTCTCTCAGGAGACACCTGGCAGGCGGTGGTTATTATTTTAAACTTGAGCCAGGCCACACTATGTGGCAGGAGGGTTTTTGTTCGGCACGGACTTCCTGTGAATTGGAGCATCTCCCAGGTCTGGACTTGCCCCTACAGGCCCTGGCCTCCTCAGCGGCCAAGGCTGTCTCCAGACCTGAGCTGCGTGCTGCTGCGCTGCCTCTCACAGACACGCATACCAAGGGCAGCGACCAGGCCGCACCATGTGACAGACCGCTCCCTTCCAACTCCAGCTGACCCAGGAGCAGCTAGGGTGCCAACCATCAAGGCAGGATATCCCATGACTGTTGCTGACAGACAGCTAAGTTGGAGTGCAGCAGCCCTGTGTGGCTTCCTTTTCGGCTCTCTGGAGTTCTAACTATGTACATTATTATTAATGTATGTACATTATTATTCTGTCTAGAAAAAAATAATACCACACCATGGTCCAGGCTGGCCTGGAATCCATGGCTGGCCTCTTGCCTCAGCCCCACAAGTGTGGGGCAATTTGGGTGTATCATGCTGGCGTTACCTTTTTGACAGCACACTGGAAGCCTGTCTGCTTGTCCTTCATTCTGTGGACCTCACCGAAGGAGCCTCTGCCCAAGCGGGGCTGGTGTGTCACCCAGTGGACCTCTTCTCGGTACTCATAATCCACTGGTCTGAGTTTCTGCGGTTGGAAAGGAGGAGGTCAGCTTCAATGACCGAGGGCAGCAGAGGGATGAAGGGCTACAGTGGGGAAGCCTCTCTGGCTAGCAGCTATGGGGGCCGGATGGCCACATCCAAGGATAGCACCAGCCCTAAGGCTGGGGTTATAGAAAGACAGGCCAAAAGGGATTGAGAGGAGTAAGAAGCAAAAGCAACCTCCACGGGCTGCCTGGGGGCTGGGCAATTCCTGCGATGAAAAGGAGAATCAGCAATGACTTTGATAATGGAAAAACATAGTTCAGTAACTACAAGGTAGGAGAGAGACGGGGCTAGGACAATCTTAAAAGTGAAGAGAGTAAGTCCATCCAGTTGAACAAAATGCTTCAAATCCCAAAGTTATTCAAGCAAAGAAGTAAAGGAAAAGGGGGAAGGGGGTGCAGCCCTCTGATATCTTCATTCAACACACTATTCAGCGACAGTTAAGCTACCTGGAAGAACTGAAAATGGAGAGAACTAGGGAGGCTGTGGGAAGTGATGCTGGTTGGGGGTTGAGCTGATGCTTGTATATTGATGCTAATTACTGGCAATCAAGATCTGGTTACTTCCTGAATACACCTACCCTTATTGTGTAAACCTGCCTAAGACAGTATACCTGATTGGTTGATCAAAAGGCCTATACCTGGGCAGGGCAGAATGGGGTAGGCGTGGGGAAGATTCCCAGGCTTCGGGTTCAAGAGAATCATGGGAAACGGACCAGAAGAGGAGGAAGGAGGATGCCACGATGGGTTAGTATGGAGGAGCAGCCACGTGGGCCAGGAGGAAGGGCTCTGAGTATGGCATGGATGGAGAAAACACCAAGATAAAAAATATAAGCAAGTATTTATAAGATTATGAATGGAAGGTAGCCCAGATGAGGATGGTTAAGGTGGATGGCATTGGATGGGGGCTGGGAGGTGAATGGTGAGGTTATTGAGACAGCCAGCGTAGGTAGAAATATCTGCCTGGCCCAAGGTAATAAGGCAAGGATAAAATCTAACAGATGTCTGTGTCTTATTATTTGTGATGGTGGGTTAAATAATATTGTCACAATAATTATATGGCAAATAATAATACATAACAATATTTGGCCCAGTATCATTTTTATATTATAACTGTGGCTATAGGTAGAGGCTGTATGACTGCAAAGTCAAGGTTTGCTCATCTCCCTGAGGCTATTGGGGTTGGGTGGGACCCTTAAGAGCTGTGGCCTAAAGGGAGAAAGTTAGGGGGTATGCCTAACATTGGGGTTTGCCCTTCAAGAGGATGCTGGAGCCACACCCTTCATCTCTCTCTGCTTCCAGATCTGACGGAGTCAGGAAGTCTCTACCAGGTGCTCAGCCGTAAGGCACTGGGCCCCAAGCAAACCCTTCTTCAAGTTAATCGTTTAGGGCATTGTGTCATGGTAACTGAATCCCCTGATTCGGTCCCCAATGAGCAAACTGATTTGTCACCATGGGTGTGAGGACTCTGCTATCTGGGGCACCCTCCCTCAGCGTCTGCTGACACGCTGCTTCCAGAGCAAGCCCCACCTGGACTCCCAGCTGTGGACCCTGTCCGGGAGGTGGCGATGGGAGTTTAGGGGGTGAGTTACCTCAGTAAGCAGGACACCCTCGTTGTCCTCGGTCTCAGGGCTGAGCCTCTGCAGCTTGGCACTCCCGGAGGACCACGTCTTAGCCAGGCTGGCCAGGCTGTTGGCCTGGCCCGAGCTCACACTACCTTGTAGTGCGTGGATGAGATACTCCTCCACAGGGACCTTTTCTTGGGCACCTTGAGCTGGGTAGCTGGACTCCAGGTGGGGGCCACGCAGGGGCTTCTGACTGTCTCTGTAGGCCAGTTTGCTTAAGTGGGGTAGGCCAGACAGGGGTTGCTGGCCTCTAATACCAGCTAGTTTGTCCAGGAAGAGGGATTCCAGCGGATAGGGTCTCCAGGGCTCCAGAGGGTAGAATGGGAAGTGATGGGGCAGTCTGCTGTAGGGGAAAGGGTGAGTGGAATGGGGGAGGGGGCCTACAGCCTGGGGGTGGTGGAGTTTCCACACGTGGTTTAGACATTGCAAGGGGCTGATCAATTTGTGGAGTTCTGGCCGAGGCGTCACTGGTTGCAGGCCTTCGCCTTGTTTCTTAAAGCACAGGTGGCCAAGGCCTGGCCCCTTCAGAGGCTTGGTGAACTGGAAGACATTTCTTGCATAGAGGTTGCCTAGTGGAGACTCATCTTCCTGCAAAAAATACAGGTGTCACAAGGCCCGGTCCAAACAGCCATGAGCCGGGACCAGGGCACTGGGCAGAGGGTCTCACCTGCACTGGGATGGTGCAGCTCTCTTGCTCAGGGGTTCTGGGCAGGGGCTTGGCTAAGGCCACTCCTGCCTGGGCCAGAGACTTCGACCTCCTCTTCTTACGTTTTTTTCGGGCTTTGCTGTGACGCTTTCCCTTCCGGTACACAGGGGCCATTTTGCCTTCGGTTGCATGGGCCACATTGTTGGGGATTTGATCAAGACTCTCAGACTGGCTGTCAAAAAAGGAGTGGGTGCACGCATTTTGAGTGCAAGAAAGAAGAGGGAATGGCTCACAGAACTCTGTGTTGTCACTTTCAGGGCCAATCCCAGCTCTGTCATTCCAGTCACTCACGCTTAACAACAAGGGACACATGTGAGAGACGAGGTGTATGCTAGCACAGACAGCTGCCCTCGGGTGATAGGCGCCTATGAGAACCACTGTCACATCTGTGGCCCACTGTTGACCAAAATGCCATTATGCGGCCCCTCTGTATTTATGTAGTATGGGCAAGTTCCTAAGCCCCAAAGAATGCCAAGCTTTCTCATTTATGAAAGCAGTGCAGGGTTTTCTACCACGTGGAGTGGAGATGAGGTTTAAACGGAAACAGTTCATAAGCCTTAGTGCCTAACCCCTCAGCAGGTGGCCCCACGAGCTGCTTGTTGCCACGGCTGGGGCCAGTTCTTTCCGGGCAGCCATCTTAGTGCTGACAGGTCAGGGCGGCTTTATTTCTGTCACCTCTACCCGTAGCCTTTGGAGACATCTAGTTGCCATGGGGACAAGAGAAGCTGCCAGGTGGACTCCCATTATGGCTGGTGTGGCTACTAAGTTCTGCCAGGCTCCCAGCCCTGTTGGGTCCTGAAGAAGCTGGTCGAAAGGGCTGCTGTGAAACAGCTGGAGCAGTGACCACAGCCACCCTTCCTGGGATGCTGGGAGCCAGCCAAAAGAAAAAGAGTTCACCAGAAACCCCATTCTCTGGGCCAAAAGGTGCCCAAGGCAACATGAGAAATGCCTAGACTCTCAGGAAGACACTCACCCTGACCCCTTCCTATCACTGGCAGTTTCCCAATGTCAATGATCAACCTGGTGGAAAGAGGGACCCCTGTCTGGGATAGACTCTGATCATCTCTGGAGAATAGGCGAGCCTGGAGACAGACAGAGCCTGGTGCTAGCTCCCATCCATGGGCCAGCGCTTGAATAAGATCCCTGGGGCTATCTCCCCTATAGGATGGTAAAAGTGGCCCCTCTGGACTGTGCTGACCCACGGCTATATATACCAGTTCAAAGTTGCTGTTCCCGGTAGCCTCCCGGCTGATGGGAAACAGGGGTGTATGAAGGTCTCTGAGGAGAGCAAAAATAAACTGTCAAGGTGACGGGAGGCTGGGGCAGCTTTTGAAACGCTGACTGGGCTGAGAGTAGCTGGGCCAGGAAGGCTAGGTGGCTGCCAGGAGCAGAACCCAGGTGCTGAAGCAGGGACCCAGAGGCCTGGTGGGCACGGCCTGGCAGGCAGCTGGCAGGTGGGCTTGGTGTCAGACCCGACCCCCCTTCCTGGCTCCAGCTTGCTTCCTTACCTGTACTGCTGTGACCCTGCTATGAAAATGCGCTCTGAAAAGGTGGGGCTGAACTCTTGGCTATTCTCACCTGCAATTCAAGGAAGAGGGGTCAGATTAGCGGGGGAAGAGAACAAAGGCAAGCTCAGCGTTTGGAAGGGAGCCTCTTACAGAGAGGCCCATGGCCACTCTTCTCCCTGTCATACTCCCCTGTCTGGTGGCTCACCTCCTGGCTGCCACCTTATCCTTCGCTGGGGGCTATCCTGTCCCAGGCTTGCCAGTCAAGAGGGGGGAGCCTGCCTGCCTCACTTACAGCGAAGCTTCCTAGAACATTCCACACACCACAGGGCACACACAGTTGTCCCCTTGATAAACAAGCGGGTATGTATTTATGTTTAGGTGTATAAGTTTATGTGTGTATTCACTTCATTTTAGTTCATTTCTGTTTTCTCATTTCTTCTCAAAAGCCAACCGGAAGGCTTGGGGAGGTGAAGCAGAGGTTGTAGATGTGGAGAAAGGCCATCATGCCAGAGGCTACCAGGTTCTCTGGGTTCTAGCTCAAGACATCTGTGCTAGAGGGTGGTGCTGATGGAGGAGGGCGGCACTGATGCAGGCTGGGGGCCTGTACCTCGGAGCACCCCGAAGCTCTTGTTTCCCAGGGAGCCATCAACATCTATCATCTTGAGGCAACAGGGGTAGAAATGGGAAGAGCCAGACTTGGCCTCACCTGATGAGGCTGGCTGTACAGACTGGCCCAGTAGGCCTCAAAGCAGGCTGCTTGTTTTTGGGGGTGGGGTGAGGTGGGTGGACCCATTTCTGGTTGAAGGTAGTGAGGGTCTGTGGACCAGAGGCATTTTCTACGTCTCCCATAATCCACCCTAGCACTTTGACAGCCCCCGCTTATACAGTCGGGGCTAGACCCTCATTGTGCCCGGTGAGACCCTGACCTCGCTCTCCCACGGGGACTCCGGGGCTGGCCTCTCATACCCAGCCGCGCACCTGCACACCCACTCACTCACTCGCCTGCGTGCTCAAAGCGACCCCACATCCTTACATTCTGCCTGGGCGATGATGGAGATGGCGGGTGGCCCCCCCTCAGAACCGTCCTTCGCTGTGCCTTTGGTGATCACATCGTTCAGGATCTCCCACTTCCCACAGAACACGGGGCTCTTCTCCACGACCTCAAGCTTGTAGAGGCAGCTCTGCTCCTTCCCTAGTGACTGTGTCTTCTCCTTGGCTTTGGCGAGCTCCTTCTGCTGCCCGACTGCTGAGCCAGGAGCGCCTGGACAGGCCACTTCCATCACTGCCATCTCCCAGGCTCGTGCTCACCTTGAGGGGGACAAACACAGACTGGGTCACTCCAGATCGCAGGCCACACGTTACACATGTTGGAGGGGAAACGTGTGTGTGTGTGTGTGTGTGTGTCAGGGCACGCAAGGGGTCCTTGGCTCTTTATGTCGAGTGTACTCATCTTCCAAATACCCTGAGTGGTAATGAAGCCAACCCCGGAACATGCACAAGCATCCCATTTGTGGGAACCCTGATCTACTGGTACTGCAGTGTAAATGAATTCCTCTCGGGGCTGGAGAGATGGCTCAGTGGTTAGGAGCACTGGCTGCTCTTCCAGAGGATCCAGGTTCAATTCCCAGCACCTACATGGCGGCTCACAACAAACTGTAAGTCCAGTTCTGGAGGATCTGACATCCTCAACCAGACAACATGTGGGCAAAAACACCAATGAACATTTAAAAAAAAATCATTTTAAAAACTGGATTCCTCGGCTGGGTCTTCAGAGGGATGGGAGTCATTTTCTTCAGTGGCAAATTGTGCATGCTCCAGTAAGTAAGCCCACACCCACACTCATGCAA
>NW_026590810.1:0-1097 GCF_907164565.1 Psammomys obesus | reverse complement strand
TGATATAATGGGGCTAAATAATATGGGCAAAAGAGGAGAGGCCACCATAGAAGATTGAAGCAGTGGACTGTAGTAAGAAGATTATAAGGATGAGGAAGAACTCTCAAGCAAAGTAAGAGCAAAAAGTCGGTCAGTGTTGGTTGGGGTGACAAGAAAGGTCCAGTAAGGCTTTGAGGGAAAGTCTGCCATGTCAAGAAATAAGAAATAAGAAAACAGAAATAAGAAAAGGTGATTCTTACACAACAGTTAAGGTGCCATGGTAGGTGTGGGGCCTCGGCACAGGCACGTGGTGGAGTCTCATCCGTGGGCTCAGATGCATGCACGTTAGTGTGTCATTCTCACACGAGCAGAAGTCACATATGTTGGTGCTCATGGAGTGGTTATGTTTCATTTTAACAATTACATCTCTTTCTGTATTATGATCTGCAGCATGTGAAGTTATGGTAAATTCCTCATCCATAGGTTGAAGTGTGACTTCACTGTGAATTCGAGTCTGAACGTGTTCTGTAGATGGAAGTATCACCTTAACGGAATGAGCTGGAGTTGATGGGACTTCATCCTCTATAATTGCTGAGTGTGGATGATGACTGTGATCATGAACTGATGTATCATAATGCTCTGTGCCAAAGTGTCCAGTTGTGGAAGATTCTCCATGTGGGTGCTCAGTGTGAACCACATGCAGTGATGAAGGAGGGAATGTAGTTATTTGGACTTCAGCGTGTGTAGTCTCTGGGTGAATAATTGTTGGGACTTCAGAATGTACAATCTCTGAGTGAATAGTTGGGACTTCAGAATGTTCGATCTCTGGGTGATGAGTTGGAAATTCAGAATGTGTAATCTCTGAGTGAACAGTTGGGACTTCAGAATGTTCAATCTCTGGGTGATGAGTTGGGCCTTCAGAATGTTCAGTCTCTGGGTGATGAGTTGGGCCTTCAGAATGTGCAATCTCTGAGTGAATAGTTGGGACTTCAGAATGTTCAGTCTCTGGATGATGAGTTGGGACTTCAGAATGTGTGATCTCTGGGTGAATAGTTGGGCCTTCAGAATGTGCAATCTCTGGGTGAATAGTTGGGCCTTCAGAATGTGCAGCCTCTGGG
>NW_026590809.1:9532735-9587053 GCF_907164565.1 Psammomys obesus | reverse complement strand
TTTTTGATTCTAGCCATACTGGTGGGTGCAAGGTGATATCTCAGGGTCGTTTTGATTTGCATTTCCCTGATGAATAAGGACATTGAGAATTTCTTAAAGTGTTTCTCTGCAATTTAGTGTTTCTCAATAGAGAATTCTCTGTTTAGCTATGTACCCCGTTTTTTAATTGGATTACTTGATTTGTGGCTTTTTACATTCTTGAGTTCTTTATATATTCTGGACATTAGCCCTCTGTCACAATTAGGGTTGGTGGAGATGCTTTCCCAGTCTGTAGGCTTTGGATTTGTCCTTTTCTTTACAGAAGATTTTCAGTTTCATGAGGTCCCACTTATTGATTGTTGATCATAGAGCTTGTGCTGATTCATAATAGCCAGAACCTGGAAGCAACCCAGATGTCCCTCAGCTGAGGAATGGATACATAAATTGTGGTACCTTTGCACAATGGAATACTACTCAGCAATTAAAAATAAGGAAATCATGAAATTTGCAGGTGTAAGACCTGGAGTCTCACTGCTCAGGAGCTCAGGATTGTGCCCTTCTCAGGAGCTCTCACAGATCACAACTCAACATAAAAGCAAGAGGTTTTATTGCTATCAGGATAGGGTCACCCCTCCAAACATAGGAGACGACCCATAACATGCAAAGCACAGGGTTTTTATACCTGAAAATCAGATCAATTTTGCTCTGTAGTTTACAGCTGGTTGTAGATAGTTTACAGCTTGTTGTTTCTCAGACCAGTTCACCCCTTCAAGAGCTATCTGCACCTGGCTTCAATTCAAATAATCACAGTTGTTTTTCTCATTCCCAGGTGGCCCCTCATTCCCAGGTGGTCCCTCATTCCCCCCCTTTTCTTTTTGCCTCAATTTTAACCCTAAAATTGTGGATTGTCCCTGATGAGTTTCAGTTTTAGTAGTTTGCTGGAGGCTTGGACTTTCCAGGTGTCTGCAGCTTGATGAAGAGCAGGCTTGACATGTGACACGTGGATCCAAGCTGCGAAGCCCTCTCTACTTTGACAGCAGTTGGGGTGGTGAGCAGGACGTAATAAGGACCCTTCCACCAAGGTTCCAGATTCTGGCTTCGATGTCGTCGCACATACCAGATCACCAACCTGGAACTGATGGGGCACCTCCAAGGACCCAGGCACATATGCACTGCCAACCTTGCTCCAAATTTCTGTCTGAATAAGCTGCAGTCCTTTCAGCCTGGACAACAAGTCAGAGTTACCACTAGTTATGTCAAGGAGGGCCCCAAGGAGAGTCAGGGAATCAGGAACCCCATAGAGGAGTTCGAAGGGAGTCAGGTCCAGTAAGGGGGAGTATTTCTGACTCTAAAAAGGGCCAAGGGAAGGAGCACCACCCAGTCACTGCCAGTCTTCATGGTCAATTTGGTGAGAATCTCTTTTAGAGTTCAGTTCATTCTTTCTACCTGTCCTGAACTTTGGGGTCTATAAGCACAGTGTAATTCTCAATTGATCCCCAGAAACCTGGCCACCTCCTGACTTACCTGAGCAACGAAGGCCGGCCCGTTGTCTGACTCAATTACCTTTGGAATACTGAACCAAGGAAAAATGTCTTCCAGAATCTTTTTGGCTACAACCAGAGCGGTTTCTTTCTTTGTGGGAAAAGCTTCCACCCATCCTGAGAAGGTTTCCACAAAGACCAGGAGATATTTATTGCTGTACCTGGCTTGTTTAATTTCAGTGAAATCCACTTCCCAATGCATTCTGGGTCTAGTTCCTCTCAGCTGCTTCCCTGAGCACTGGAAATTCTTACTTATGTTTACCTTCTGACAGGGTTTACATTCCCAAGTCACATTCTCAGTCAGAGCGATGAGGTTTAGTATTTGGTACTGGGATTGATGGGCAATTTCAGCCAATTTCTTTGGCCCCAAGTGAGTCCACTTATGCATCTGAGTTATTAATTTCTCAGTGTCTTTCTGTGGTAGAATGATCTTATCTTTGGAGTCAATCCATGCCCCCACATCTGTGTCTAATATCCCCTGTTTTTGCTGTGTTAGTTTTAAGTCACTTTCTGAGTAGTTTAGTCATTCTTCTCTGGGCAGCTCAGCAGTCAGTACCACTGGGACAGAGTTTCCTCTAGCGGCTGCTTTAGCCTCCTGATTGGCCATGTTATTCCCCTTTGCTGCCCTGGAAGTTCCCTTCTGATGTCCCAGGCAATGAATAATGCTTACCGTGGCGGGCAGCAACAAGGCATTGAGCAAAGCCAGAATCTTGTTTTTATTTTTGATCTCTTTACCGGCTGATGTTAGCAGGCCTCTCTGCTGATAGATGGCCCCGTGCACATGGGCTGTTGCAAAGGCATACCGACTATCAGTGTAGATGTTTACCTTTTTATCCTTTCCCAGAGTTCATGCCTGGGTTGGAGCGATCAATTCTGCTCACTGAGCAGAAGTGGCCTCCAGCAATGCCTAGGCCCATACTACCTTGTGTCCATCTACCACCACTGCCCCTGCCTTCCTCTTCCCGTTTTCCAAAAAACTGCTCCAGTCCGTATAGTATGTCACGATAGCATCAGGCAGAGGTTGATCTTTCAAGTCCTTTTGCCATCCCTGTTCCTCTGCTAGAACTTGCAAATAATCATGCTCTGGGGGCTGGATTTCTGGATCCAGCAATAAGGTGGCAGGGTTTATCCCTGTTGCCGGGGCAAAGGTGACTCTATCGTTATTCAAGAGCAAACCCTGGTAATGTGTCATGAGGGTGTTCCTGAGCCAGCGATCAGGTGGCTGCCTTATGACACTCTCAAGGGCATGAGAGCATAGATGGTGAGGTCCTGTCCCAGAGTCAGTTTGTCTGCATCTTTTACTAGTAGCCACTCCTGCTACTATTTGAGGGAAGTTGACCATCCTGCCGCTACTGAATCAAGTTTTTTGGATAGATAGGCTACCGGTCTCTTCCAGGGTCCAATTTTCTGTGTTAGCACCCCTTTGGCCATTCCCCGATTCTCAGCCACATAGAGATGGAAGGGTTTGGTCACATCAGGAAGTCCCAATGCTGGGGCCGACATTAAGGCTTGTTTAATATTATCAAATGCAGCTTGTTCATCCTTTGCCCAGATGAAAGAGTCGTTGCCCTTTGTAAGGGCATACAGAGGGGCTGCCATCTCAGCAAATCCCAGAATCCACAGCCAGCAAAACCCCGCTGTACCTAAAAATTCCCTCAGTTGTTTAGTAGTCTGCGGAGGGGAAATAAGAAATACAATCCCTTTTCTAGCCTCTGATAGCCATCTCTTTCCCTCTCTTAATATATATCCCAGGTAACTGACCTGTTTCCTGCAGAGCTGGGCCTTTTTCTCCGATGCTCTGTAGCCGAGCTCACCCAGCTCTTGCAATAGCCAGTCCGTGGCTTCAAGGCAGGTTTCTTTACATTCTGCAGCTAAAAGAATGTCATCCACATATTGGAGAAGAGTTACCTGGGGATTGGTGGCCCGGAAGTGCACCAGATCCCAGTGTAGGGCTTCATCAAATATGGTAGGGGAATTTTTAAACCCTTGAGGAAATCGAGTCCATGTAAGCTGGCACGAGACCCCTGAGTCTGGGTCTTTCCATTCGAAAGCAAAAATGTCTTGGCTGATAGGGTTAAGTTGAAGGCAAAGGAATGCATCCTTAAGGTCCAGGACTGTATACCAAACCCTGTCAGGGGAAAGGGAACTCAACAGGTTATATGGGTTGGGCACGGCAGAATGTAAGTCCGTGACCTGTTTGTTAACTTCTCTCAAGTCCTGTACGGGTCAATAGTCGTTGCTCCCAGGCTTCCGAACTGGCAGCAATGGAGTATTCCAGGCAGATTGGCACCTTCTGAGAACCCCTAGGTCAAGGAGCCATTGTATGTAAGGGCGGATCCCATCACCGGCTTCCTTAGACATCGGGTATTGTCGCACCGCAATTGGGGTAGCCTGAGCCTTCAGCTCTATCTGAACTGGGGGCTGTTTCTCTGCTTTTCCTAGGCCAGCCGTTTTAGCCCATGCCCTGGGATGTCTCTCTAGCCACCAGTAAATGTCTTTTTCTAGACTTACCACCTTTTCAAACATTATCTTCCAGTTGATCGTCAGCACGTGAATGGGATCCCCTTTATTGTCTGTCTGTCACCTGTGGGCCATCTGGTCTAAAATGAATATGGGCCCTTATCTTAGTTAGGATATCTCACCGTAACAGCGGGTTTGGGCACTCGGGGACAACTAAGAATGAGTGGGATACCCGGCCCATTCCAAGGTCCACCATTCTTCGGGTAGTCCATGAATATTGTTTACATCCAGTGGCTCCTTGGACCAATGATTTTTTCTCTTTTTTAGTTCCAAAGTCTTGTAACAGAACAGAACGCTGGGTGCCAGTGTCCACCAAGAAGTGGACTGGCTTCCCCTCCACTTTAAGGGTTACCCTGGGCTCAGGGATGGGAGACAAACCCTGTCCCCCCAGTCGCTACCATCGCCCAGGTTTAGGACCCAGGTCTCCAGGGCTCGAGCGTTCCACTTTTCTGGCTTTTTCTTCCTTTTGGGACAATCCTTGACCCAGTGTCCTTTCTCCTTGCAATAGGCACACTGATCTTTAGACAGAGGGCCCCTCCAATTGCTAGGAACTCTCTCCCTATCATTACGACACTCCTGCACTATGGTGGACAGGATCTTATTCAACTTTCTGTCTTGCCTCTTATCCCTTTCTCTCACTTCCTGCTCTTTCTGCTTTCTTTCCTCTTTCTCTTCTTCCATCTCCCAGCTGTAGAAAACCTTTTCTGCTACCTGCACTAAATCCTTCAACAACTTGTCCTATAACACCTCTATTTTCTGGAGTTTTCTACAAATATCTCTGGCTGACTGATCTATAAAGGTTATAGTCACCATTGCCCTATGTTCATCTGAGGTAGAGTCATAGGGCATAAACCGGCGGTATGCCTCCATCAGCCATTCAAGAAATCCTGCAGGAGATTCAACCGGCCCCTGAACTGTCTCTCTTACCTTATCAAATTGGTGGGCTTTCGAGTGGCCCCACGGAGACCTGCCATTAGAGTCTGTCGGTAGACTTTCAGGCGATCCCTACCTCCGGGTGTGTTGTAATCCCAGTTGAGGTGGGTGAGGGGAAAGCCATCATCAATTTCATTAGGGAGGATGGAAGGCCTCCCATCTGTTCCTGGCACATTGTTTCTAGCCTCAAGGAGAACCCGCCCCTGTTCCTTGGTAGTCAGGAGGGCCTGCAAGAGTTGCTGGCAATCATCCCAAGTGGGCTGGTGTGAGAATAGGACAGATTCAAACAAATCAGTTAGAGCTTGAGGATTTTCGGAAAAGGGGGTTTATGGGCCTTCCAGTTATAGAGATTGGCTGATGAAAAAGACCAGTACTGAAGGGGTTGATTTCCATTGTCATCAGGGGGCCCATAGGCCCGCAAAGGAAGGGCCGTGGAGCCTGGCTAAGCTGCTCTGTGACTCTGTGTTCCTGCCCATGGGCCACTTTCCATTCCAGGATCTGGTGGCGACTATAGCGGTAACAAGGGACGGCTGGCGGCACTCTTGCTTTCAGAATCTGGTGGTGATTGCAGTGGTGCTGAGGGACTGGCAGCACCCTGTTGCAGACCTCCTGGTGGATTAGTGGGGGAAAGAGCGGCAGATAAGAAGGTGGAAGGTCAAAAAGAAGGAAATCTGTATCTGGAGTAGCAAGTATCTTCTTCTTCTCCTTGACCGCACAGATGGCTGTCGGGGAAGTCCCTATGGGAAGAATAAAGGGGCACAACCGAGGAGGTGGGTGACAAACTACATCCTCCCAAGTCAGAATATAGGGAACCTGATCAGGGTGACCTCCTGGGGTCTGGAGGGTCTAAATCTTGACAGCAAGGATCTTGCCAAGGTGAAAGTTTCCTCCGGTGGCCATTCAACCTAAAAAATAGGCCACTCCGAGGAGGAGAGAGTTTGCCATTTTCCTTTTTTAGCTTCAACTGAAAGGTTATGTTCCCTATATCTCACCCCTGAGAAATGATCAAGGGTGAGGGATAAGGGTGTAGTCACAGTCTGTCCCATAATAAAGTCGTCCATCAAGAAAATCAAAGAAGCAACAACGATAGAGACAAAGAAAACAAGACAGGCAATTAGACAAGGACGCCCTTGCGGGTGGTACCACAGAATTCAGTTGGAGAGGCTGCCTCACTAAGGCCATCTCCTACAGATGGGAGGGGGACCGTCACAGACCTAGCCTCCCCAGATGGAATCTGGAGTGTCCTCCAGTTCCCAGTCAAGTGATATTCTGACACGTCTGTCTATCGCAACGACTGATCAGATGACCAAAAAGGTCCAGATAGGCACCTAAACAGATACAACCAGGAATCAGACTAACCTGTTCTGAGCTCGACCTCTGAGCCCAGTCTGATGAGGAATGGGAAGGGGCACCCTCTTTCCTGGCCAAAGGCACCAAAATGTAAGAGCTGGAGTCTCACGGCTCAGGAGCTCAGGATCCGCACCCTTCCCAGGAACTCTTACAGACCACAACTCGATGTAAAAGCAAGAGGTTTTATTGCTATCACGATAGGGTCGCCCCTCCAAAGATAGGAGACAACCCCAAACTTGCAAAGCACAGGGTTTTTATACCTGAAAATCAGATCGCTTTTGCTCTATAGTTTACAGCTGGTTGTTTCTCAGAACAGTTCACCCCTTCAAGAGCTATCTGCACCTGGCGTCAATTCAAATAATCACAGTCATTTTTCCCATTCTCAGGTGGCCCCCCATTCCCAGGTGGTCCCTCACAGGCAAATGGTGGGATCTAGAAAAGATCATCCTGAGTGAGGTATCCCAGAAGCAGAAAGACACACACAGTATATCACTTATAAGTGGATATTAGACATATAATATAGGATAATCACACTAAAATCTGTACACCTAAAGAAGCTAAGCAATAAGGAAGGAGGACCTTGGGTAAGATGATCATTCCTCACTCAGAAAGACAATTGTGATGGACATTGGAAGGAGAGAATAGGAAACAGGACAGAGGACCTCTGAAAGACTCTACCCAGCAGTGTATCAAAGCAGATGCTGAGACCCATAACCATACTCTGGGCAGACTGTAGGGGATTTAATGATAGAATGGGGAGATAGTAAGACCTGGAGGGGACAGGAGCTCCACAAGGAGAGCAAGAGAACCAAAATATCTGGCCCCAAGGATCTTTTCTGAGACTAATTCTCCAAATAAGGACCATTCATGGAAATAACCTAAAACCCCTGCTCAGATGTAACCCATGGCAATTAAGTATCCAAGTGGGTATCCTAGTAAGGGAACAGCGACTGTCTCTGACATGAACTCATGGGATGGCTCTTTGATGACCTCCCCCTGAGGGGAAGCAGCCTTGCCAGGCCACAGAGGAAGACAATACAGCCAATCCTGATGATACCTGACAGGCTAGGAGATTTAGATGGAAGTGGAAGAGGACCTCCACTATCAGTGAACTTGGAATTCGGCATGGGAGAAGATGAGGGAGTGAGGGTAGGATTTGGAGGGAAGGAAGGAGGGGGCTACAGCTGGGATACAAAGTGAATAAAGTATAATTAATATGAAAATTAAAAATTAAAAAAATTATCACAGAAGACTGCTCAAATATGGATTTATAAATCTTTATCTAGTGGCTGGTGACTACACAGGATGTTCTGGATCCAAGTGTAGCCCCCAGACTTTCTCATGGTGAGGTTTTTTGTGTCTTTGTTTTTGTCTGTTTCTTTTGTTTTGTTTGTTTTCCTTTTGTTTTTAGGGACAAGGTTTCTCTGTGTGAAGAGTTTAAGTTATCCTGGGTATAACTCCATTTTGAAATGAAGAGCCATCTTGACTGGGAGCTGAACTCAGGTACCAGGAAATATCACAGAATGTACACTTGGCAGACCATAAAGTAAACTCTCCTAGCAACAGCCTCCAGGAAATATCACAGAATAAATGCTTCATAGAAAATAGAGACAATCTCCCTGGCAATAATCAATGAGAATCTGTTGGGAATCGGCTGGGAAAAATCTCCCCAATGTTTCAGATATAGTTTAGAAGAATAGCAATTGTGATCATATGCCTTAGCAATTGTGATTCTGTGCCTCAGAGAAGGTCACCTTGCCCCTCTAAATTTAACCCAATATTGTAATGCCAAGGCATGTGACACTCCTCCCTGCTTGCTATCATGGAAACCCTCTGCGCACAGTCTTTCCCTTTAAAAACCCTACTCACTCAGGGCTCGAGGTCCCACTTCTCTACTGCTGTGTCAGTGAGATTTGGGTCCCAAAAAGTTCAATCACTCTCAAAATAAAGCTCTCTTGCTCTTGCATCAAGTAGTCTCCTGGTCGTCTCTGAGGGTCCTGTGATCTAGGTATTACATGTGTAGCTTTGGCTGTCCTGGATTCACTTTGTAGACCAGGCTGGCCTCTATCTCACAGTGCTCTAACTCCCTCTGCACCCTTGACTGATGGGATTAAAGGCATGTGCCACCATGCCCAGTTTTATAGTGAACTTTTAAGCACAAAATTCATATTCTTCAGTTAAAAAGAAGAGTTAGCCACAGAAGAGTTAGCTACAGAAGCCAAATGTTAATCCACTTAGAGCAAGGTTAGGACATTTAGAGATTTCCCCAGTACTATGGACTTTGATAAATTAGGCCTTTGATTTAGTGTTTGCAGATGGTGCTGTGTAAGTGCTAAATTTTACAGCCTGAATGGCATTTTCATCATGGAGACAGTTGTTCTTAGGGCCTACTAAGGTCTGAGGCCCTGTTCCACAGGTGTACTATGAACAGAAGGTCCCCTCAGAGATACAATGAGGCTGTTTGGATCCCTTGGAACTGGAGCTACCAACTACTCTGAGTTGCCTCATGAAAACTGGCATTGGAGGCAAGTCTTCTGGAAGGGTACCCAGGATCTTTGATTGCTGAGCCAATTCTCTAACCCATAAGTTACTATATTGTGGATGAGGAAACAGTTAAAGACTGGTTAGTTCTCTAAAGCTTTGGCAGTTAGAAGTATTTTGGCAGGAGTTAAAGACATATCCGTAATTTGGTTCATGATTCTTTTTCGACAGCTATGTATGTTTGGCTGTCCTAGAAGTCGCTACTTCGACAATGTTAGTCTTAGACTCACAGAGTTGAGTATGCCTCTGCCTTCATAGCATCTGTGAAAGCCATGGAATACCATGTTATTCCTGATTCATGAACTTTTATTTAATTATGGCAACTACAATGTAAGCATTTTACAAAGATTGAAAGGCTGGGTTTGTCATTCATTTTAAGAACACCAAAACTTTATTTGCTATTATTATTTTGAAATTGGGTCTGATTAGGCAGCTTTTGCTATCCTGGTATTCTTTATGTAAACCAAGCTGGCCTTCAATTCATAAAGCTTTGCTTGACTTACACTCTGGAGTGCTGGGATGAGATACCTGTCCTTTATGCCCTGATGCAACAAAGCATGAGAAGCATCAGCCTCAGAAGCATAGTGAGATAAACTCTGTGTCCTTACAGGACCCAGTTTTCAGTGAGAAATTCTGATAAGCTGAGAGAAAGGAAGTGAAGATGTCTTAGGGTTACTATTGCTATGAAGGGAAACCATAACCACAGTAACTATTTTTTTTACATGCTTGTTGTGTGTTCATTCAAGAAGAAAATAGAAGCATGATTAGAGCATTTGCTATTCACTCTTATTATATATATATATATATATATATATATATATATATATATACATATACATATACATATATATATATATATATATCTTCACTATGGGTAAAATTTATTGCAAGTTTTGTTTCTCCCACTTTATTTTTTATTTTAAAAATATATTTATTGAGTGGTCCGTCGGGGTCGGTGAAGGATCCCAAGATGGCTGGGCGCAAATTTGCTCTAAAAACCATTGATTGGGTAGCTTTTGGGGAGACTGTACCTGGAAACCAAAAGACAATTGGATATGCCCTAAAGTCCTAGAATGAGACCCTCCACACCAGGTTGGCTAATCTGCCTGAGAAACCACCAGCGATTGACTGGGCTTATTACAGGGCCAATGTGGCCAAAGCTGGCTCGGTGGATGATTTTGAAAAGAAGTATAAAGCCCTAACTATTCCTGTGCCCAAAGATAAATACACAGCCCTGGTGAACAATGAGGAAAAGGAGGATGTGAAGAGCTGTGCTGAGTTCGTGTCTGAATCCCAGGTCAGGATCCAGGAATACGAGAAGCAGCTGGAGAAAATGAAGAACATGATTCCCTTTGACCAGATGACCATTGATGACCTGAATGAAGCCTTCCCAGAAACCAAGTTAGACAAGCAGAAGTACCCCTACTGGCCCCACCAGCCCATCGAGAACTTGTGAAGTGGGCCAGGGGGGAGCCACGGGGGAGCCCTTCCCACACTGAAATAAAACATTTACACAGTGAAAAAATATATATATTTATTTAGTCATTTTACATCTCTATTGCAGTCTCCTCCCTTTTCTCCTCCTTGTCCCACTCTTCCCTCTTTCCCCTTTCCCCTGCTCCTCAGAAAAGGGAAGCTCTCCCACCCTCACTAATCTACTCCATCACAACAAATCACATCAGGACTAAATGAATCATCTTCCCCTGAGTCCCCACTAGTGGAAAGTGATATAAAAGCAGGCAACAGAGTCCATGTGTGTGAGAGATTCCACTGTAATTGCTAGGGAACCCTCATGAAGATCGAGTTGCCCAACAAATACATATGTGCATGAGACCTAGGTACATTCCATACATGCTCATTGAATAGTGGTCAGTGTCTGTGAGCCCACATGATTCTTGGTTAGTTGACTCTGTTCTTGTCCTTCTTCTGGAGTTCTTTCCCCCTCCATGATGCTCTGTCCTCCTCTGCCCTTCCAAAGACTGCTGGAGCTCTACCTATTGTTTGGCCATGAGTCTCTTCATCAGTTTTGAACACTGCTGGGTAGAGCTTCTCAGAGGACAGTTATGCTAGGTTCCTGTCTGACCCATCCCGCAGGTCTGTCAATGGAGATCCTGAATGGGGGAGTGGGAATGAAAAGGGGGGACAAGGGCGGGAGAGATGAAGACCAAGACAGTATTTCTGATCAAAGTCTCCGTTTATTCAAGTTTTCCATACAACTATATAGGCAGAAGTGGAAGGAATGTAATTGCCTTTGGCAGGGTTACTAAGTGACTAGAAATCACACGATGGCCCACCAAGATGTGCTAATAATAGTAATTTGGAAAGTTCCTCAGAAGAGTTACTTAGGAAACCCTGAGGGAGAGGAGGATTTAAGGTATTTCAGGAAGATGATCTTATCGAAAGCCCCAGGTCAGCTAGGAAGGCACTATTGTATCTGGGCAGTAGACCGGTCCAGTCAGATGCCAAAATTTAGGGGGCAGCAAGGTGCCAGAAGGCCCTCGACACCTGTCTGCAAGCATAGCAAAGTATTGTTAACAGTGTCAACGGTTGGCTCTCTCCCATGCAGTGGGTCTCAAGTTGGTCAGTAATTGGTTGGTCCTTCCTTCAACTCTGCTCATCTTTATCACTGCACAATTTGAAGACAGGGAAAATTTGAGTCCAAGGTTTTGTGGTTGAGTTGGTGTCCATCTCCCTCCACTGGAAGTTCCTGCCTAGCTCTAGGAGCTGGCCACTTCAGTCTCCATGTCCCCTGTTGCTAGGAATCTCCACTAGACTTATTGCCACATCCTCCCAGGAGCCTAACCAGTCCAGGGTCTCTAGGTTATCCAAAAGATGACCCTCCTATCAGATTCCCTTCTCTTTCCAAGAATTCACACCCCCTATCCCTGTTCTACCCCAACCAGATCCCCATCCTCATTCTCCTTTCATACCCTCTCACATAAAGTTCTCTTTTCATCCACTTCTTATATGTATTTTATTTCCCTTCAAAAGGAGATTCAAGCATGCTCCCTGGGGATCTCCTTCTTACTTGGCTTCTTTGGGTCTGGCAGTCATAGAATGATTATCCTGAGTATATACCATGCAGATCTTTCTGGGTCTGGGTTACCTCACTCAGGATGATCTTTTCTAGCTCTATCTATTTGCCTGCAAACTGCATGATTTTCTTGTTTAAAGGCTGAGTAGTTCTCCATGGTACAAATGTACCACATTTTCTTTATCCAGTCATCAATTGAGGGACATCTAGGATGTTTCTGTTTCTGACTATTATAAATAAAGCTGCTATAAACATAGTTGAGCAAATGTCCTTGTGGTATGGTAGAGCATCTTTTGAAAAAGAAATTATAATTATAACAGATACATTTGGGGACCCTAGCATGTCAGAGACTGAAGAATGAAATAACTGAGACTCAGGTGTCTCAGCTCCCTGTGAATTGCTGCTCCCACTCACCAGGAGCATGCTCTTGGGAGCTCAGAATTCACAGATTCAAGCTCCAGTACCTTCAGTAGCATACATTAGGCCATCAATACTTAGTTTTCATATTCCTGTCTGCTTGATACCCCTTGGCTGACTAAAGGAAGATGACCACATTGTTTGTTGGGGGGCCTCGCGCTGACAGGCCCCTTTATTTGTTTCC
This sequence comes from Psammomys obesus, assembly GCF_907164565.1. Lineage (NCBI taxonomy): Eukaryota > Metazoa > Chordata > Mammalia > Rodentia > Muridae > Psammomys > Psammomys obesus. The sequence goes on along the minus strand of NW_026590809.1, from coordinate 9,574,554 downwards.
CCGACGACAAGAGTTCACCATGTTTTCCCTGCCACCAGAGCTAAAAAGACCCTTGAAGCTTTTGCATTCCATGGCAGCCAGAAACTGCTTGGGCTCTTCTACAAATGCCATTTTCTACTATTTTGAACTCTGAAACTTCTAGTTTTACAGTTTCTTTGGAAATGGCCAGATTCACCACAGTTGTGACACCGGGTGTTTTTTATCTCTGAGATTTCTATCTACAGTGTGTCCAGTGATATTGAAATAATGCCCTAAGGGCCAGTATCAGTTCTCTGTCTTAACCAATGGTCTATTGGGGCTCCTTGTACTTTTAATGGCTTAATTGCTCTCTTACTTTCAATATTTGAATTTTCAAATGGCAAGATGTCTATCAACTACTTTCTGGTTTCAGGAGCTGGTATAGCTCTATTGATGGCAGAATTCAGTCTCTATAAGAATTCAGTGAAGCCTTCTCCAGAGCCTTGTATTACCTTAGTAAAGGAGATAGTTTTTTCCCCTGGCTCCTCAACCATGTCCCATACTCTTAGGGCTGCAGCACAACATTGTTCAAGTATGACATTATCAGATCAGCTTTGCTCTTGTAAATTAACAGAACGACATTCACCAAACAGTTGGTCTTTTTTTAAATTTTTTATTTAACTTTTATTAATTACACTTTATTCATTTTTTATCCCCCCATAAACCCCTCCCTCCTCCCCTCCTTATCCCACCTTCCCTCCTCTTTCTGCATGCATGCCCCTCCCCAAGTCCACTGATAGGGGAGGTCCTCCTCTCCTTCTTTCTGATCTTAGTCTATCAGTTCTCATCAGAAGTGGCTGCAACAGTTGGTCTTTAACATTATCCTCCTTGCTATATCATATTGTTGCATTTTCATGGCTTTGTCCCTCCACCACTATAACCAGTGAAATTGCTGACCAGCTTCCAGAACACCAAACTCTTCCAATCATGGCGAATAGGTCTGTTTTTCAAGGCTCAATTATTTAATACCTGTTTAATGAATGGGGACTGCATCCCATACTTTAAAATAGACTCTTTAAAATGTCTTAAATCTAGCATGTCTATAGGATGCCACTCCGTCTCATCATAAGCTTCACCACCATCGTTAGCAGGTATATGCTGCAGAAAACTGGAAGGCTGATGGTGCCTGAATTGGCGAATGCAACTCCTCTGGCAGTACACTCAGCTCTACAGGAACCCATTTACCCTGTACCACCTATGGCTCTGATAGGGCCCCTTGCTGCAGAGAGATGCTCTGGGCACCTGGTAATGAAAAGGTATAGAGAAGGTTGGAGCTGCAGCCTGCCTTCCATCCTATATTGCTTCCCTCTTTTATCATGTGGGAAATTTCCTGTGTCAGATGCCAAGCCTGAACCCTGTTGTTCTGCCACGTGCTCCTTTTGCTTTCCAAGCACCCTTTAGTCAACAACTCTCTAGGAGCATAACCAACTCTGCAATCCTTTTCAACACCAGATATTTTTGTGAACCTTCTTAGTTTTCAACGTTCTCTGAACTTTTTTCTCAATGGTCTATATGAAGACCAGAAAACAAACCAGAAAATTTTCTCCAGGATCAACACAAAGAGACCACCTGCAGCAAGAGCTGCTCTTTTGCCAATCTCCTTAAACAACATTGCCAACCCATCAAAATCTGAGGATTAATCCACTATGTTAGAATCAAAGTTACCCATTGTGCCTAAGTCACATTGGGCACCTCCTTTAGATTTTCACTAAACCTACTTTTTTTAATGTTTATTTTATTTTTTAATATTTAAACATATATTATTTTTAAATATAATTTTTTATTTATTATACTTTATTCAGTTTGTATCCCAGCTGTGGGTCCATACTGCTTCCCTCCCAATCCTACCCTTCCTCCCTCCTTCCCTTCCGCTTCTCCTCCCATGACCATTCCCCAGTCCACTGATAGTGGAGGACCTCCTTTCCATCCATCTGGCCCTAGCCTTTCAAGTCTCATCAGAACTCTTTCATAGCCTCCTCTGTTCCCTGGTCAGGCTACCCCCCGAGGGGTTGGTGATCAAAGAGCCAGCCACTAAGTTTATGTCAGAGACAGCCCCTGCTCCCCTTATTAACGAGCCCATTTAGAGACCAAGATGACACGAGCTACCTCTGTGCATGGGGTCCAGGTTATCTCCATGAATGGTCCTTGGTTGGAGTGTCAGTCTCAGAAAAGACCCTTAGACCCAGAATTTTTTGGTTCTGTTGTTCTCCTTGTGGAGTTCCAGACCCTTCTAAACCTATTTTATTTGGGGTTCTTAAACACCTTTAACACCCTTCCAACCCCCCCTTACTTATGTAGATTAGAAGGAAAAAGAGCTGTAGACCTTCTTCATCTACTTCCTGCTGTTAGGGTCAATGGGACTTGAGGTGATTACCAAACTCAGTCAGCAGGGTGGCAGCAGTCCAGTCTAAATGCCAACACCAAGCAACAACATGAAGTCAGCAAAAGCCACAAGACTTTGTTGGATTCCCCCAAGAAGTTCTCTAGGTTTCCCTCTGCAAAGTCAAGTGTAGAAGCATGAAGATCAGTGCAGCACTCTCAATCCAAAAATGGATGCCTCCCTATCCATGGGCCTCTACATATCTCCTCTCCTCAGAGTCCCCTCACGGATTATCTCAGCAGGACAAAGTCATACTCCTTACATGTGAGAGCTCACAGAAAAACATCACATGCCTTCTCTCAAGCCAACCTACAGCAAAACATCATGTGCCCAGGTTGCAGCAAAATAACCCATGAAAAAACTCAGTCTTCAAGAAACCAGAAACTCCCACTTCACTGAATCCTAGATGCCAGCATAGAAACACAATCAATAACTGTCAGTGCATTATGTTTCCATGACAACCCAGCTATCCTATCACAACAGTCCCTGAATATTCCAACATAGCTAAAGAACAAAAAAAAGGACCATAAAAGTGCCTGTCTGAAGATATCCAAAACATTGACTGAAGGCATCCCTTAATGAAATCCATGAAAACACAAACCAGCACTATGAGAAAATTAATGAAAATCAGGAAAACCAAACACTTAGAGGAAATGAAAAAAAAAATGCTTCAGGACCTGAAAATGAAAATAGAGCCAATAAGGGAAACAAAAGTTGAGGAAATTCTGAAAATGTAAAATTCAGCATTTTAATACAAACAATCAGTGAAACACTAGTTGGTTCTTTGAGAAAATCAATAAGATCAACAAACCTTATCCAAACTAACTTAAAGGTATAGCCAGAATATCTAAATTAACCAAAACAGAAACAAAAAGGAAAACATAACAGACACCTAGGAAATCTAGAGATTCACAAGGGCCTACTTTAAAAGCCTGTGCTCCAACAAAACAGAAAATCTAAAAGAAATGGATTATTTTCTCCACAGGTACCACTTACAAGAGCTATATCAAGGTCAGATAAGCAATGTAAACAGACTATGATCCCTAGTGAAATAAAAACAGTCAATAAAGTCACCTTACATGCCCCCCCTTCCAAACAGTCCACCCAACCTCCCCATTGCTTCTATCAGTCTCCAACTCAGGCAGAGACTCCCTGATAGATCAGAGCTCATGCAGCTGCCAGAAGTCCAGGTAGGCCACCCACCCTCAGATCTCCTCCACTCTATCTGTGCGCTCTTCTCTGACACTATTCCCAATCTCCCCTCCCCTTCTCTTTATCTCTTCCCAGCTCTCAACTATGGCAGAGAAACCGTGATCAACAAGAGACCACTCCAGCCACCAGAAATCTAGCCCCCAACTACTGTGGAGACTCCCTTCTCAACCACAGTCAGCAAAAGACAGAAGACCAGAAAGGAAACAGAAACCAAAATACAAAACACCCATCCAACAAAGACAAACCCAAAAATCAACACCTAGACCTATGATCACCCCAAGCACAAAGGCCTAGATGCCAACAAAAGAACATAATCAACAACAGCCGGGGCAATATGTCGCCACCATAGCCCAGTTATCCTACAACAAGCCATGAATATTCCAACACAGCTGAAACACAAGAAAAAGACCTTCAAACCAAATTTATGAAGATGATACAGATCCTTTCAAAAGACGTAAATAAATCCTTTAAAGAAATAAGAAGATGCCTAGCATACCTGTCTTCTGAGAAGCTTCATGCTAGAGCTGATGGAAACAGATACAGAGACCCACACCCAAACAACAGGCATAGCTCATGGAGTCATGTAAAATAGTGTGGGAAATGATTGAGGGTGTCAGAGGGGTCAAGGACCAAAAGGAGACTTACAGAGTAAACTAACCAGGGCCCATGGGGGCTCAAAGAGATGAGCCACCAACCAAAGAACATACATGGGCTGGACCTAGGCCCCCTACACATATGTAGCAGATGTGCAACTTGTTCTTTATGTAGTTTCCTAACAATTTTAGCTTTGTTATCATTTACTCTTGCCTGCATTTGGATTCCATTCCCATAGCTGAGCAGCCTTGACTAGCCACAATAAGGGAAGATGCACCTAGTCCTACTGCAACTTAATATGCCAAAGTGGGTTGATATCTATGGGAGGCCTCCCCTTCTCTGAGGAAAAATTAAGGGTAGAATTGGGATATGGGAGGTGTAAGTAAGAAACTGGAATGGGAGGAAGGAAGGGAAGCTTCAATTATGATGTAAAGTTAATTAATTATAGTTAATTAATTAATTAATTAAGGAAGAAAAATGAAGAGAACGGGCATTTGAAAAATGTTAATCTCACATCAGCAAAAATCAAAAGAAGAAAAGTACATACATACCACAGCAACAACAAAATAAGAGGAATTATCAGTCATTGGACATTGTTATCTCTCAATATCAATGATATCAATTCCCAATAAAAAGACACAGACTAACAGAATGGGTGTGAAAACAGGATCCATCCTCCTGCATACAACAAACACACCTCAAAATCAAAGATAGACATTACCTCAGAGTAAAGGGTTGGAAAATGCAAACAGCCCTAAGAAGGAAGCTGGGGGAGAATACTTCATACTCATAAAGGAAAAAAATACACCAAAATGATGTCTCAATTCTTAATATCTATGCCCCTAATGCAAGAGCACCCACATTTCTTTAAAAACTTACTAAAATCTTAAATCATACATCAACCCTCACACACTGATAGTACAAGACCTTAATACCCCAGTCTCACCAGTGCACAGGTCATCCAGACAAAAACTAAACAGAGAAATGATGGTGCTAACAGAAAGTATGAACCAAATGGAACTAACTACATACTTGGTAACAAAGCAATCAAGTTACAATCCACAGACCCAGAGAAGCTAAATAACAAGGAGAGCTCTAACGCATATGTGTGGATCTCCCCAAGAAGGAGACATAGACTAGATTTTGCAGATGGTCTGGGGGTAGGTGGGGATGGGAATGGAGGGATCAGGTGCAGAAGGAATGAACAGAGAGAAAGAGTACAGGGAAAGACAATGAGAATTTGGAGCCTTTGTGGGGGAGATGTGGAACTTCATGGAATCCACACATGTGACCCTAGCAAGGACTCCTAGTAATGAAAAAAAGGAGCCTGAACCATCAGTCTTCATTAACCAGGCAAGGCTTCCAGTGGTGGTACTGGGTCACCAACTCAACCATAAAACCTTCTACTTACCTATCACATTTTCTTCCTGCAAGATGTGCTGAGGCAATGGTGGCTTAGAGTTTGTGGGAGTAACCAGCCAATGACTGGTCTAACTTGAAACCCACACCACAAGAAAGGGCCCATGCCTGCCTGACACTGCCTGGATGCATAACAAGATACAATAAGAGAAGCTGGATTGCCAGAGACCTAGAGTAGAACCAAACATGATTAGGAAAAAAAGGAGAAGGAAGGAAGACACACAGAGAGAGAGAGAGAGAGAGAGAGAGAGAGAGAGAGAGTCAATAAAATGATTTCTAATGATATTCTGATTTACTTTTGGATTGGTTCCTAGTCCTATCATTATCAGAGAGGCTTCTCCAGCAGCTGACAGAAACAAATTCAAAGAACCACAGCCAAACATTAGGCAAAGATCAGAGAACACAGCAAAAGATGGGAAGCTAGGATTGTCAGAACCAAAGTGGTCAAAGGTACCAGTAGAATATGGCCTTCTGACTCTACTTAACAGGGCACATAGGGGCTCACAGAGACTGAAGCAGCAGTCAGGAAACCTGTATGGGTCTGCTCTAAGTTCTCTTCATATGCATTGTGGGGTTTAGCTTGACTCCTAACAGTCTGAGAAAGACACCTCCAACTCTTTTGACTGCTCTTAAGACCCTCTTCCTCCTACTGGGTTGCCTCATCCAGCCTTGATATGATGGTTTATGCCCACTCTTATTGTATCTTGTTATGCTGTGCTAGGTTGATATCCCTGGGAGGTCTGCTTTTTTCTGAAGAGAAACAGAGGATCACTGGATTTGGAGAAGAGGGAAAGGACAGGGGAGGGAGAAGGGACAAGACTTGGAGGGAGTAAAGGTAGAGGAAGAGGAGGCTGCAGTCAGGATGTACTGTATGAGTGAAGAATAAATAAAAAGGAAATAAAGTTACCTCATCCAAAAAGGGCCAGAGCCAGATGGTTTTAGCACAAAATTCACCAAGACTTCCAAAGAACAGTTAACACCAATACTCCTTGAATTATTTCACTAAATAGCAACCGAAGGGACATTGCCCAACTCATTTTTGAGCCTACTGTTACACAGATACCCAAGCCACATAAAGTCCCAACAAAGAAAAAAATTACAGACCAATCTCCCTTATGAAAAATTATTCAAAGATATTCAATAAAATACTCAAAATCTAAATCCAAAAGCATATCAAAAGATCATCCACCATGCTCATGTAGGCTTCATCTCAATGACGCAAGGATGGTTCATATACAAAAACCAATAAATTGAATCTACCATTTAAACAAATTGAAAGACAAAAGCCACACAATCATCCCATTAGATGTAGAAAAGGCTTTTGACAAAATCCAACACCATTCAGAATAAAAGTCCTGAAGAGATTAGAGACATAACAGATGTAACTAAGTATAGCAAAGCATTATACAGCAAGCCCTTAACCAACATCAATTTAATGAGGAGAAACTCAAACCAATTACACTAAAATCAGGAACAAGACAAGGTTGTCTACTCTCTCTCTATATCTACAGAATATAGTACTTGATGTCTTAGATAAGGCATTAAGACATCTGAAGGAAATCCAGGGTATACAAATTAGAAAGGAAGAAGTCAAATATTGTTATTTGCAGATATGTAAGAGTAGACATGTGACCCTAAAAATCCCACCAGAGAACTCCTACAGCTAATGAACACTCAGCATGTACCTGAATGCCAAATAACTCACAAAAATCAGTGGTTGTCCCATATGAAAAGGACAAGCAAAATTAGAAATAAATCAAGGAAACAACACCTTTCACAATACCCTCAAATAATATAAATAGCTTGAGCTAACTCTGACCAAGCAAGCATAGGACTTGTATGATAAAATTTCAAGCCTTTGAAGAAAGAAATTGAAGAAGGTATCAGAAGATGAAAAGATCTCTCATGCTTATGGATTAACATAGTAAAAGCGACCAACTTACTAAATCTACACACTGGATGCATTCCCCATCAATATTGAAACACAGTTCTTCACAGATCTTCGAAGACAATTCACAACTTCCTAGAAAACCCAAATATTTAATAAAAAAAAAAACAATAAAACAACTATGGGAGTTATCCCCATTTCTAATTTCAAGTTGTATTACAGAACTATAGTAATAAAAACCACATGGTATTGGCCTAAAAGCAGGCATATTAGTTAATGGAGTTGAATTGAAGATCCAGACATAATTCCCCACACCTATCTATGGACACCTGCTTTTTTTATGAAGAGGCCTGTAATACACACTGGGAAAAAAAAAAAAAAAGACAGCACCTTTTACAAATGGTGTTGGTCTAACTTGCTCTCCTTCTCCTGCATTCCCTTGTTCCTTTCACACCAGTTTCCAAATTCACCTGGAGGAGTAAAGTCAGAGGTGAACCCCAGCTAAGAAGGGACACCCAAACTGCCTCTTGTGTTAGGCATCAAAAATAGAGTCCAACCTGACCATGAATGGGGACTCCCAAGGTTTGGGTCAAATCACACCTATTTTACAGAAAGAAATGGCTTTTTCTAGTTACTCTTGCTATGTTTGTAAGTTTCTTTATGGGACACTGCATTATTTGTTTCCAACACCTGTAGTTAAAACCAAGTCAAGATTTAGATAGATAGAACAAAAAGAAGCAAAAAGAAATCTATTTTATTATTGCATTGTGATATAACATTTCCAGCCCAGATTCTCTTGCTGTTTCCACATGATTTACACTTGAGTGGGAAACAGCCCAGATTAGCCTCTCTATCTAAGGCAACAATTCCTAAGCATTCATTTAATCTTTTAGACATTCTAAATAGGAGCTGGAGAGATGCCTCAGCAGTTAAGAGCACTAGCTGCTTTTTCACAAGTCTCAGCAGCCACATGGCAGCTCACAGCCATCTATAATGGGATTTGATGCCCTTTTCTGGTATGCAGGTGCCAGAGCCAAGGCCAGCTAGTGGGAAGTTACAGACAGCTGCAACAAGGTCATAGGTGAGAGATTTACGCTTCCGGCACCTATGAGACATCTGTGTGTCAGGCTAGACATTTTGAGATCTCTTAGCTGACATTCTTGTAGTATCTCTTTTAGTAAACATTCTTGCGGTGTTTTCCATCATCATTAATCACCCTGTTATGTTTTGTAAACTATATGGCTGACACGTTTTTCCTTCCTGCCTTCTCCCTATAAAGTTGTGTGAAATTTTTCAAATAAACGAGAGCGAGATCAGAGTATAGACTTGCTCTCATTCTTTGTGTCTCTTGTCGCCCCCATTCTTTTCGCCCCTCCTTAGGAACCCGTTGAACTCCCGCTGGACGGGACAGTCAGGCATGTGTGCAGACTGAGCATTCATATATTAATAAACTTTTTCAAAAAGGAAATTCTAAATACTGTTATGGAAAAAGAAATAGAAGTAAATGGAAAGTAAATAATTAACTCCAAATTATCTTGTCTAGAAAGGACCCTAGAGACATCATAGCCTCTGACAGCAGAACTTATTACACATAATGTAAGGTTGGTAGTAGACACCTTTTAATGATATTTTTTCTTTTATCACTTATTTCCTTCTCTGCTTAGTTAGTCATTTACTCATTTGAGAGGAGCTTTCTTCTAGTCCATGCTGCCCTCTCACTGTGAAGTCCAGAATGGCCTTGAACTCCTGCCTTCCTATCTCCACTTCTGGAGTACTAAGGTCTTGAGACAAGAAGGTTATATTATGTTATCAGGGTGGACAATGGCATCACAGGAGTCAGTAGGAATGGAGAAGAAAAACACAAAGAAGCGGAGAATGACAGAAGAGGCTTTCAGGACTCTGCCCTGGGAGCTCAAGCCAGGCAGTGGGGCCCCATCTATAGGCTGAAGCAGGCAACAGCCTCCAGTACACTGCAGATGGCTCCATGAGAGCCTTCTGAGTTTCTGTCTCTTGTCCTGTACACTAACGCATTATGAAAAAGTGCTGAGCTGGTTGGCTCTTTCCCACAGCAGCATGAGAAAACTAACTTGTGCTCTTATTGGTTCAAGTGTACTTCGGTGAAAATATAGTCATCAAAATGGTCACCGAATTCTGTGAGTTTTTCCCTTTGTATCTAAACAGTGATGCCATCATAGCATTTCCAAAGAAATGGAAGCAACTGCTTCAAAAATAAAAATAAAAAAGTAATAGGGTCAAGATAGTATGCCTCAAATGTCAGAGTTACACCCAAGGACAGAAAAGGCAGCAATTAAAGAATGCAAGAATGTGCTGGGGCTTCTGGTGCACCTCCACACAAGCTGGAATTGGTCACAGTTGTCAGGAGATGGCTCCTCCCATTGAAGGCCCACTTCATATGCAGGGATCAGCCCAGAAGCCCAAACTGACAATGTCCTAGACAAAACAATGGTCCTTAATTGAGAGATAATGTAATGAGTTCACGGTGTGTTGCTGCTCGGTATCTATGAGAATGTTATGCAGGGTTGTCTGAACCCCTTTGAAACCAAGATAATCTCTCACTTTGAAGGTCCAGCAGAGTCAGCACGACAGTCCTTAGTCTGAAAAGGATGGAACTCACCAGTGTAGGTGACTAAGTTGTGAGGTATTGAGAAGCTGAGTCTTGTCAATCAAGTTACTGAATTGAGAAACATTTAGGATATTCATGAACCACATCCTTAAGTAAATATAAGAGAGAGTTTCCAAGAAGGATTATAGGAGATGGAGGAAGATCACCACTAAAAATGGGTGGAGCCATTCCAGGTACTATGAGTCTAGGTGGAATAGAAGGCAGAAAGAAAGAGCCACTTTCAGAGGTTCTTGGCTCTGCTTCCCACACACCATATATGAGTTCTTCCACCTGTCCTCCATGTTGTGAAGACTCAGACCCCTGACAGGTAAGGAGAACTCTCCTTCTCTGATGGTGTTTATAGCAGGAATTTTTGTAACAGCATCATAAAGGTAAATAATAGCTGTGTAGAAATTGACAAGATCCCTTCATTTATGGAAGATTGACCACAGTAAGCAAAATACACTTTTTTTGAAATACAAATGTATAAAATGTTCCTAACTCTTCTACAGTTGTATATAATAGACAAAACTGCTTACCTATTGGCCCAGGATTCAATAGAGAAAAAAAAAACTAGCTTCTCTGAAGCTAGTATTGACATATGAATAGAGAATTTCAGAAAGACCCAAGTTTCCAGTCTCGTAGAAGAGGGAACAGAGGGCAGAATAGAAACTAAACATCTAGAAAGCATTGGTTATTATGTCTGACAGGGTGAAGAGAAAACAGGTCCTAGATCTTTGTTTTGGATCCAATTTAACCTTCAAACTACCTCCAGCATGTTGCCAGACAGAGACCGAAAGACCCACTCAGAGCCATCAGTGTCCAAATTAAGCTGGCCAATGACTGCCTGGAGAGAAAACCTTCTCACAGAGCATCCCTGAATGCAAAAACAGAGAGTTTTTAAAAACAAAAAACACAGAAAAAAAAACATGCATCCTGGTTGGCAGTTGCAGGGGGAGCAAGCAGTTTAAAAGAGCCAAGAACTTTCAGTTAGCTAGGGCATTTCAATCTTGAGTTTTAGAAAAGAGGTTGGACAGCTTCAGTTTAAACCAAAGATAACCTCAGCTGAGACAAGACAGGAAAACATTTTTCCTGTTACACAACAGAAATGTCAGAGGACCTGGCAGCTGAGAGCTGGGGCTCCACAAAAAAAAAAAAAAAAAAAAAAAAAAAAAAAAAAAAAAAAAAAAAAAATCAGAGTCCTGAAATTTTCCTACAGGTGGACCATCAGCAACTTCTTTTGCCTGAAGAGAATGAGGGAAGCCATTAAAAGCGTGACTTTCTCATAGGGAGCCAATGACAAACTCCAATGATTGAGAGACATCCCAATGGGAGAGACGAAGATAGCAAAGATTACCTGTCAGTTCACCTAGTGTTGCTCCACTGTCCAAAAAGCCCCTGTCCATAAAGACTCTCAGTTTTGGATCGTAAACACTGAAGAATATTTTTGTGGACTTTTTGTTTTATTTTACTTTCCTTTGGTATCTTTTTGTCTAACTGAATTTTGCTTGCTTTTTTTTTTTTTCCTGTGTGTGTGTGTGTGTGCCTGTATATCTGTGTATCTGTGTTTGCAGGGATATTTTTCTGTTTCTTGTGGGGAGAGTGTTGTTGTTTCTGTTTGTTTCTTTGTTTGAAAAAAAGAGAAAGTAAAAAAGAACATAAAGCTGGGTAAGGTAGGGAGATGGGAGAAATCTGGAGGAAATTGGGTGAGGGAAAAACATCAAAATGCAATGTATGAAAAAATATCTTTCAATAAAAATACTTTGGTAGACATTTAGAAAAGCAATTATTTAATTGGTAATGCTTTTGTTAAATGCTCAGAAAAAAAAAAATATATATATATATATATATATTGCTTCACAAATTTAAATTCTAAAAGTTAGTTCTAGGATTTGGCCCATGTGTAGAGGTAATGTTACTAGAAGTGTGGGCTCTGGATCATATGAAACATGCATGTATTTGGTCAATTTGAGATAGTCTACTTCTCAATTAGCATATTTGTTAATACATAGTACATTTTGACATAGATAATATTATTAGATTGGTTTTTATTTAATTTTGTATATATGTACACTGTAAAATCATTAAGATAAAAAAAATCAACAAGATAAATCAGGGGTAAGGGGAGTCCAAGATGGCGGTGACCAGTGTGCACCGTATCTGAGGGGCACAGGATCTGAAACTCTGAAATTGGTGAGTGGTGGGCCAGGCTGGAGCCAGAACATCAACATTGAGAGGCTTCTTGGGTGAGAGAGGACGAAAGTGAACTGGGACAGTTTGGATCCAGGTCACTCATGGATGTCTCTGGGTGACAGAGTGGTGAATATTCAAACCCCTGTACTTCCCCTTGCCCCAAGCACTGGCCTCCTGCTCAGAGGAGGCTGCAGTGGTTGTCCCAAGCCGGAGACTCCATGCTCAGTGACTGAGACGGCAGAGGCTGTGGCAGTACCGACCTCCCAGGTCTACAGCTGGACTGCCATTGGTGGCTTTACGGGACTCCCAGGTCTGTGGCTGCAGAGTGCTGCTGCTAGTCCAAGCAGGAGCCTCAGTCTTGGTGACTGACACAGCAGAGGTGGCTGCCCCAAATATGGGTCTCCCTGCCCAGCGGCCAAACAGTGGACACCACTGAGTTGATGGATCTTCTACACTCTCATTTTCCCCTACAGACCCAAATCTGAGAGTAAAGAACAGGAGGAACCCCTGCAAGTGAGTGAGTGCTCCTTCAAGTGGGTGTGTGCAGAGCCTTAGATCCAGGGTCCCTCTACGCTAGCAGCCAGACATCAGATCCCTCCTACCCACAGCCCCACTGTGGGCAACATAGGGATCCTTGGGACATCATTCTCAACATTGAAGTCCCTGTTCTGTGGGTCTACCAGTGGAGTCCAGGAAAACAATTCCTGGAGTGTAGGCAGATCTGAAAAATGGAAGGACAGTACAACAGGCTATTAGGCCACGGAGACATTGAGGCCACCTGTGAGCATTGTGCCTGCCTGCAAACAGCAGTGCCAGCACCCACACCCCCTCCCGCTCTTATGCTCTACCCTTCCAGGCATCTACACTCTCTAGCACCCTGTCCTTCAAGGCACACTTCCACCCACACTCCCGCATTTGTGCACATGCACCTGCAAACTTCCTCCCTTAGCCACAGCTGAAACACCAACATCCACACTCAAACAGGTGTACCTCTCTCATCTTCCTGAAGAATACTGAAGACATCAGAGACAGATGGATGCAGTCTGAAGTACAGACTCCAGAAGCAAACAGCAAAGGTTACTTATATAAAAGCAGATGGCTAGAGGTCGACATAAAAACACATCCAACAAACATCAGGGCATTATGGCTTCACCAGCGTACCCAAAAAAATCAATGGATATTTTAAATCATCAGAAACAGAAGAGAATTATCTCAAATCTATGTTTATCCAGTTATTAGAGGCACATAAAGAGGAAACAAACAAAGCTCTCAAAGAAATACAGGCAAATACAGCCAAACAAATAGAGGTACCTGTAGAGGCACAAGTAAGTAGTGGCATAGAGAGAAGAAATGAACAAAAAAATAGATTTCATCATGGAAAGACAGGAAGCCACATTCAAACAGATGAAGAAAACATACAAGACATGAAAACAGAATCAGAAGCAATAAAAAAGAGAGAGAGAGAGAGAGAACTCTGGAGCTGGAGAACTTGGAGAAAAGATTAAGAACCACAAAGGTAAACATCAACAAAAGAATATAAGAGATGGAAGAGAGAATCTCTGGTGGTGAAGCTATACTCACAGAAATTGATACTTCTCTCAAAGAAAAAGTAAAATCAGAAAAGTCCCAAACAAAATATCCAAGAAATCAAAGATGCCATGAAGACGAAATCTAAGAATAATAGGAATCGATGAAAAAGAAGACACCAGGCTCCAAGGACCAGAAAATATTTTCAAGAAAATCATAGAAGAAAATTTTCCCAACTTAAAGAAAGTAATGTCCATAAATATACAAGAGACCTACAGAACACCAAATAGACTAGACCAGAAAAGAAACACATCATGTCACATCATAGTCAAAACACTAAATCTACAGAACAAAGAAAAGATATTAAAAGCAGCAAGGGAAAAAGGCCAAGTAACATATAAAGGTAGACCTATCAGAATCACACCGGACTTCTCATCAGAAACTATGAAACCCAGAAGGGCCTGGGCAGGTGTCATGCAGATTTTAAGAGACCACAGATGCCAACCCAGACTACTATACCCTGAAAGCTTTCAATCAACATAGATGGAGAAAACAAAATGTTCCATGACAAAACTAAACTTAAACAATGCCTACACAGCAATCCAGCCCTACAAAAAGATACTAGAAGGAAAACTCTAATCTAACTAATTCAACTACACCCAAGAAAACACAGGATATAGATAACTTCACAACAAAAAAATTAAAAGAAAACAAGCATTAAAACACAGTAAGACCACCAACTCCACAATAAAAGGAACTAATATTCATTGGTCACTATTATCTATCAACATCAATGGACTCAACTCTCAAATAAAAAGACACAGTCTAAGAGAATGGTTACAGAAACAGGATCCAGCATTCTGCTGCATCCAAGAAACAACCTCTGCAACAAAAATAAACACTACCTCAGAGTAAAGGTCTGGAAAAATGTTTTTCAAGCAAACGGACCCAGAAAACAAGCTGGGGTAGCTATCCTAATATCTAATAAAATAGATTTTTAACCAATATTAATCAAAAAAGATGAGGAGGGGCACTTCATTCTCAACAAAGAAAAAATCCACCAGGAGGACATCACAATCCTGATCATCTATGCCCCAAATACAAGGGCACCTGCATTTGTAAATGAAACATTAAAGCTTAAATCACAAATCAATCCCAACACCTATGAAAATCTAAGGCAGATGGCATTGCATTGGGGGTTGGGAGATGGATAAGGAAGTTATTGAGATGGTGTTGGTAGAAATATCAGCTCAAGGTAATTATAAAATCTAACAGGTGTCCATGTCTATTTGTGATAGCCCTGAAATAATTTATAGAGCTAATAATAACAATAATTATAACCCAACACTCCCTTTTATTTACAACAACAAACCCTAAATCTGAAAACTTTCATGGTCATTGATGTTAGTTTTTAAAACATTATAAGGTATCTTAAAATATAAATTTATCTAACAGTTTTTCCTCTGGTGAGAATTTTATGCCTCAGTGTAAATCTAAAACCAAATTCTTGGTGCTTCTTGTCTGAAGCACCAAGGTTTTTTGGGGGGCTAGTGTTCTGCCCTTAGTGTCATTTACAAAATGTTTTGTCTTGGAGGACAAGACTTTATGTTTTGCTTTTTAAAAATTTATAATTTCTGATGGGTCTTTTTTCAGGACATTGTATATCTTGTCCCTATTTTAACAAAGCAATGTTAAAATCATATGCTTCTGTTAAGTATTTTAAATGACCATTTATAAGCAAAGATTTTTAAAGTGATTTTAATATATTTAATGCCCTAGGTATCTTTGACTAGAAATGCAATCACTTTACTAATTGAGCTCCCCAGATATTGTAATTTTTTTCATTTTTAAGATTTGCTTTGTGCTGCAGATGGTGGCACATGCCTTTAATTGTAGTGCTCAGGAGAAAGAAGCAGACAGATCTTTGAGTTCAAGGTCAGTCTGCTCTATAGAGTTCCAGGATAATTAGGGCTACACAGAGAAACCCTGTCTCAGAAAAATAAACAAAAAAGGTTTGTTTTGTGGTGTAATATGTCTACTTTGGAAAACTTTGACGTGTTGATAAAAAGAACTTGCACTCTGTCACTACTAGATGGAATATTGTATAGATATTTGTTAAATCCATTTTGTTTATTGTTGTTTTAAAAAATGAAAATGCCAACCATCCTGTTTTACCAATAAAGACTCAGGAGTCAGACGCAGGGGTAAAAATCTGCTAGTCAGAGAGGCAGAGAAAGCACCCAGTTGACCTTCTCAGTTCAAGTCCAGATGGAAAAACCCAAAAGGCTCACTAGCTCAGCTGATAGCCCAGGAAGAAAAGGCAAAAAAAAAAAAAAAAAAACAAGGCCAAACAAAGGCTTGCTAGCTCAATGCCCAAAAGGCCCCAAAAGCCAGAGAACTAAAGCCTAAGCCAAAGAGCTAAAACCAAAAAGCACTTTCTTCTTCTCCACGCTGTCTGAAATATCCCTCAACTCAAAGCCCTCCTGCTCTTTAATCCCTGGTTTCTTGCTTCGCCTCTTGACCTAAGAATAACTTTATTAAATCCTATGTACAGAAATCTCTTGGATTAAAGGCGTATGCTAGGGCTGGCTGAACCACACCATAATCATGTTTACAATGAAAAGAAAGTTCTTGAATTAAAGGTGTGTTAGGCCTCAAACAAAAAACGGTTTTACAGTTCACAATTTTGGGGTTCACAAAGGGATCAAATATCCTGCAACAGTTTATGGTGCAAATTTATATTTAAAATTTTAAAGTTATAATTACATTGTTTCTTCCTCCTCCTCCCTTTAATTCTTCTATCATCCCACCTCCTCTCCCACTTCATTCACTCTAAAATCCATGGCCTCTTTTACTTTAATTTATAGATAGATAGATAGATAGATAGATAGATAGATAGATAGATAGATAGACAGACAGATAGATATTTAAAAGTACATATATATATATATATATATATATATATATATATATATATATTACACATGTATGTGTCACCTGCTTAATTTAGTTGCTTGAGAAGAGGGAGGAGAAAGTGATGAATTATACTTTAATTTTTAAAAAATTGCAAATAATACCTCCAAACTCTGTGTGTAAAGCGCATAGTGTCCTTAGCAATAGAAACTCACCTTCAGTTTCTGGGAGGCAACCAAGAACACCAGGAGTAGCTTATATTTGGGGAGTCTCTTTAGACTGCCCTGACCAAGAGCTTAAAAGGAGGTCTCTTGTGCCTGACCTGAAGTTTTGGATAAGATACTCTACAGCTCTTAGGTGGATCATTATCACTCCAAATGGCAAAACTTCGTTTGAACTATATACATGTGGATCATTATCACTCCAAATGGCAAAACTTCGTTTGAACTATATACATGTGGATACACATACAGTTATATGAATTATATATAATTTTAGGTAAGTATAATGTAACTGCTATAGTGTTATTAACATCCTTACTTATCCCTCCTCTTTCCCTCTCCTTCAGTATTAGCCTCCCTCCCCCATATAAAACCCTACATTTCTTCCTTCTTATCATCTTTATCTTGTTATTTCCTCTCTTGACTCCCACCACTATGGTTCCTTTTGTTTCCCTTGTTTCTGTAAATGCTCCAGGTTATATAGTCATAACTGAACATTTGGAGCTAGGAACTACAAATGAGAAAGAACATAGGGTATTTGTCATTTTTGTCCTGGATAACCATTTGAATAAGAATGTTCCCTATAGGCTCATATATTTGAATGCTTTGTCATCAGAGAATAGAATTCTCATAAAGGACTAGAAGCCCTTGTTAGAGGAAGGATGTCATTGGGGGTGGGCTTTGAGGTTTCAAAATCCCATGCCAAACCTAGATTCTTTTTCTCTCTTCTTGTTGCCTGGAAATTCGGATGTCGAGCTCTTTGCTCCTTCTCCAGCACCATGACTGCCGTGCATGCCACCATGCTCCCCACCAGGATGATGCTGGACTAACCCTCTGAAACTGTAATCAAGTTCCAATTAAATTCTTTTATACAAGTTGCCTTTTATAAAAAGAAGGTTGCTTGCTCAGAGCAAAAGAACAGTTACTAAGATACTTGTTCTGTTGGTGTAATGTTCTTTTGGACATCCTGTTGGTACAATTTGCCTTGTTCATTCAAATGCTGATTTCTCTACCCCACTATCTGGTTTCAATCCAGACATTGCATTGTAATGTTTATTCTAAGCATCACCTGTCTCAAGTTTGTGTAAACATGCCACCATTTGTTCTCTATATTGTCAATTAAACAACCAGCCCCAATGCTGAGCAATGGAGAGGATAGGGTGGGACATCCTGGTCCGGAGGGAAAAGAGAAGGAAGCAAGGAGGAAGCAGGAGAGAACTTGGAACAACATGGAGATATGAACCGGACCTAAGATATGACTAATAGCAAGTATAATGGATAAACTCTGAATAGTAAGAAACTATGCGGGTTTGGAGGTTTAGGATGGAGTAATCATTGCCCACCATTGTGCTTTAGGTTAATTAAAATAATCTTAGTCACATTTTATTAACTCTGTATCCCAGCTGTATCCTGCTCCCTCATTCCCTCCCAATCCCACCTTCCCTCCCTCCCTCATCTCCTTCCCACCCCTTTCCAAGTCCCCTGATTGGGGAGGACCTCCTCCCCTTTCATCTGACCCTGTTTTATCAGGTATCTTCAGGACTGGTTGCAAAGTCCTCCTCTGTGGCCTAGCAGGACTGCTCCTCCTAGATATTGTAACTAAAGCAATATTGTACATTTCTGAACAAGTATCTGAAGAGTAGACTGCCAAATCCTTTGGGCATATATATGCCAAGAAGTGCTTGACCTGGGTCATATATTTGTTATTAGCTTTTTAAAAAAATCACCCACTGATTTCCACAGTGACTGTGCCAATTTTCAATCATACCAACATGAGGATGTAATTTTTACTTTATTTACTTTTTTTTTTGAGATAGGGCCTCAGTATGTATTCCCAGCTACCCTAGAAATTACTATGCAGAACAAGTAAGCCTTGAACGCACAGAGACCAGTATGCCTCTTCCTTTTGAGGCTAGAATTAAAGACATTCACTACCACACTTGACCAAACCAAAGTTTCTTAAGTAAAAATTCTGTGAAGAATGCTACTCATCTATTCATGACACTTTATTCATTGCCACAATCTTCCTGTAACAGCTTTATTGGTCCATTAATTAGGTGTCTACATAAATTCTACAGTGGTCTTTAAATTCAGCAAAAGCAATGTTCATAAGTATGAAGCCAACTCTGCTGATCTGAAGATGAATGGTCCCCACAGGCTCATATATTTGAATGCATGGTCATTAGGAAGTAGCACTGATTGGCAGGGATTAGGAAGTTTGGCCTCACTGAAGTGGATATGGCCTTTTTGGAGAAAGTGTATTACTGGCTTTGGGCTTTCAAATGCTCAAGCCAGACCCAATGTCACTCTGTGTGCCTGAACATCCAGATGTAGAATTTTCAGATACCTCTCCAGCACCATGTCTGTCTGTGTGCTGCTGTGCTTCCCACCATGATGATAATGGACTAAATCTCTGAAACTATGAGTATGTCCCAACTAAACACTTTTTTTCTTTTGTAAGAGTTGTCATAGTCATAGTGCCTCTTCATAGCAATAGAAGACTGACTAAGACACAAAGATTCTGTAAAAGAAACAATTTAGAGAAACTTTTATTTTTTAATTTATTTATTTATTATAAATTACAGTTTATTCACTTTGTATCCCTGCTGTAAGCCTCCTCCCTCATCTGCTCCCAATCCTACCCTCTCTCCCTCATCTCCTCCCATACCCCTCCCCAAGTCCACTGATAGGGGAGGTCCTCCTCCCTTTTCTTCTGACCCTAGCCTATCAGGTTAGAGAAATTTTATAAGGATGAAGTAAAATGCTTATGAAATCCTGCATTTGATGATAGCATGATGACATGTCATTTTCCCTGGGTGCTTCAGCTGTAAATGGGGATAATAAAGGGCACCTCCCATAATTAACCTCACGATTAATGAAAAGAACTTTGAGCTAGGGATTAAAAGTTGGGACTTAAAACGATGAGACTTGAAAAGCTACAGAAAGTCTAGAGAGAAAAGATGCCAGCGCTCCTTCCAAATGTTCCTTCCTCATTATTTTTTCATGCCATAACTACTTTTGAGGGTAGGGAGGAGGAGAAGGGCTTTATGAGCGATATGATCATACCAAGAAGAACCAAGTCTAATAACCAAAATCCGTCTTCAAAGTTCTTGCAGCAGACTCAGCATAATCTAGAAAAGAGAAACAAGGGCAAGGGCTGGGGAGTTCTGCATAGCAGCACAGGCTCTTTTAGTCTGGCTGTGGTCTGCCCTATCATATCTCAGTTCATTATTTGAGAACCAGCCTTGCAGAGCTATGTTGGCACCAAGAAGGTCCCTGCTGCCTAAGGAGGGACCTGTCCTTTGTTTTTGTTCAGCAATTAGGTATGTAGTTCCTGGGATCTAAGGTAACTATGGGGAAGAAAGACTTGGGAGAAATCAGAACTCAAAAGGAAGGCAGTAAGGTAGAGTCTGAAACAAAATAGAATTAGATAGGTCAGTACTTGGGCCCTCTTTCAAATCCTCACTGTCAAGCCATCATTCTATTTTTTTATAAAGCACTTATTGATGTATGGTGTGTGTGTGTGTGTGTGTGTGTGTGTGTGTGTGTGTGTGTGCACATATTTATGTCACAGCACACATGTGGAAATCAGAGGACCATGCTTGAGAATGAGTCTCTTTTTCTACCATGTGACTCCCAGGGATTAAACTCAGGTCATTAGGCTTGGCAACAAGCACTCTTATCTACTAGGCTATCTTATCAGGCCCCTGATTCTATTACTATTGAAATAGTCTTAAAGTAAGACCCAGTTACAACTCTCCCTTTTTCTTGCCCATTACTCAGTCTTGAGGGAACACAGTGTCATTGACTTGACTGTCTATTGCTGGAAAATAATAGACAAGACACCTGAAGTGTGTCAAGAGAAACCAGATGTTCCTGTTTGTAATTACAGCGCTTAGAGAGCTAAAGAAGGCAGGCCAGATTTTTGTAGACATTTTTGACTGTTGGGCCTGGAGAGGGTAAGAATCGAACCAGTGCTTTTAAACTTCTGAACCATCTCTTCAGCTCTATGCAGATCTTTGTTTTCATTTGTTTGGTTTTGGCTTTTGAGACATGGTATCACTGTGTGGTCTTGGCTGGCTTGAATTCTATGTAGACCAGGCTAGAACTCAAAGAGATCCACCTGACTCTGCCTCCTGAGTTCTGGAATTAAAGGCTTACAACACCACTATCCAAATGTTAGAATACCCTAAACTGGGTAAAACGTTTGTTTACGTAAAGACCGCAGCCTTCCTGTAAGTGCCCACCCCTTCCTTTTTTTTTTTTTTTTCCGTCGTCGTTGTTGTTGTTTGTGTTGGGATCAGTAAGCAGGCACTTCTACAGCCAGCTCCAAGAAACCTGACAGATGGTTATCAGGCATTTGTGAAGACACCCAGACCACCTGCTGACCACCTGGAACTACCTGTGCATGCTGTAAATCACCCTATAAAGAGAACAGGAGCCCCCCCCCTCTCTTCTCTGCCTCGTCTCTATGTGACCCCTTTCCCCTTTTCCCTAATAAACCTCCCACATGGAACGATCTTGTGGTGTGATTTGTGAACCCGAGTGTAACCTTCACATTCGCAGGTTTTCTAACATTGGTGCATTTTGGCTGGGATAGGTTACCTCCAGCAAGTTCACTGAGTGCGCCGGGACTTCTGGAAAACCTATTCCTCTCCAAATCTGCCCGAGATCTCCACTTTCCTGCTTCCAGTTTGCTACAAAGTCATCCAACACTGGCTACATTGGTAAGTTTCCCTTTGGGTCAACATATCCCTATCGCTAGACCTCATATCCACTAGGGCCTCAGTTTCCCCTGGGAGAGCTTTCTACAACGAGGTTCCTCCCTACCTGCTCTTTCATAAAGCCCTAGCTAGGCAAAAAAAAAAAAAAAAAAAGCCGTGTTCTTTCGGCCGTGCCATGGGGCACCAGGCCTCGGTCGCTGGCCAATATCTGACAAGATATTGTACCAGACCGGACTGATCTGTCTAGAAACTAGCCTTCTTCTGGGACGCCATTAAAAGGCCTCGTCTCTCTCTCGCCTCCCAATGGAAAACACCCATACGCCGCAGTCTATTCCCCCGACTTCTCCACTGGGATGTCTTCTACAAAATTTTAAAACTTTGGGCCTACAACCCCAGTTAAAGACTTCCACACTCATACGCCTCTGTAATAAAACTTGGCCTACATATTCGTTAGGTAAGGGTCCAAATTGGCAGATTAATGGCACGTTAAATCCTGGTATTTTACGGGACCTTCTTAACCACTGTCAGCAAACTACAAAATGGAAGGAGGTGGCCTACATCCAAGCTTTCCTTTTCCTTCGTTCTAAACCTTACCTCTGTTCCTCCTGTTCTCCTACTCAACTCCTCCTAACAATAAAGCCTCAATCTGAGGAGTTCTCTACTTTTGACCCAGCGGATGAAGCTCCACCTCGCCGCCCTTAACCTCTGGCCTCTACAAAATCTTCACAACCTCCAGAGTCTGTCCCAGCCTCTCCCCCTCCTGCTGCTCGAAAATCCTCACAACTTTCTGGCCCTTCCCCCTCCCCTCCTACCCCCCTCCTTCAGTTTCTCCAAAATCCTCGCTCCTTCCTCCATTAACAGACCATCCTACTCGCTTCACACTGGCGCCCACTTTCACCCCACCCACAACCCGTTCCCGCTCTGCAACAAAATCTAATACCTCTGCTCAACCTAAGCCAGCCTCTATCCTTCCCTTAAGAGAAGTAGCAGGTATAGACGGCTTAATTAGGGTGCATGTTCCCTTCTCATTAACTGAACTTTCTCAAGTAGAAAAGAGATTAGGATCCTATACCTCTAATCCTTCTACCTTCATTAAAGAATTTCAATATCTCACTCAATCTTATAATCTCACCTTCCATGACATTTATATGATCCTCACCAATAACCTATTACTTGAGGAGCGCAGGCGAGTTTGGGAACAGGCTAGACAGTATGCAGATGAGGTTCACCAAACAAATGCTTCACACCCTGTGGGGGCTGGGGTGGTACCCAACCAGGACCCAAATTGGAATTATAATACCGCAGAGGGCATTCTAGCTAGGGATCAGTTTACAACCTGCCTGCTGGCTGGTCTCCGCAGGGCTGCTCTTAAGCCAGTTAATTATCAAAAGCTTCAGGAGGTCATTCAGGACAAAAATGAAAACCCGTCTCAGTTCCTAGAGCGCCTTACACAGGCCCTCTTACAACACACCAATCTAGACCCCGAAAGTATAGAGGACAGACAACTCCTAATGACCTATTTTTTTCTCCCAAAGTTACCCCGACATCAGGGCTAAGCTTAAGTCCTTGGAAAGGGGACCTCTGACTCCACAGGCAGAAGTCTTAGTGCTGGCTTTTAAGGTATTCCATGGGAGAGATGAAAAAGCCCTCAGACAAAAATACCAAATGTTGGCCCAGGCTATCCGACCGGTCTCAGGCACTACCCAGGCTCCCTTCCGCTCTAAGAGACGAGTACCACCGGGTCCCTGTTTCAAATGTGGTCAAAAAGGTCACTGGGCCAGGGCTTGCCCTAACCCCCGAAAGCCACCAGGGCCATGTCCAAAATGCCACTAAGAGGGACATTGGGGTGTTGACTGCCACCCCCAGATAGCCCTCCGGCCAACATTCTAGGCCTGGCTACGGACGACTGAAGGTACCCGGGTTCCCTTGACCCGACCACTGTCATCACAAACAGGGAGCCTCGGGTAATTATTATGGTATCAGGGCGCGCCATCTCCTTCCTTGTGGACACCGGAGCCACTTACTCAGTCCTAACGGAGTACTGGGGTCCCACTTTTCCTTGTAGTTTCTCTATTGTCGGGGTAGGGGGACAGCCTTGCCAGCCCTGCCAGACTCCACCACTTAATTGTATTTTTAGGGGAGTCCCCTTGTCTCATTCCTTTTTAGTAATGCCAGCCTGTCCAGTTCCCCTAATGGGAAGGGACTTTTTAGTCAAAGTAGGGGCCTCTATTTCCTTCACTCCGCCCATCCGCCTGACCCCAAGCTCGCCAGCATCCTCTCTTCTCCTCCTCCTAGCCACCTTGCCCACCAGTTCTGACACGCTGCTTCCCTTGCCAGCCTCTCAAGTGGACCCACAAGTCTGGGATGTCCAAAATCCCTCTATGGCTAGTCACCATACCCCTGTAACCATTCGGCTACGAGACCCCACCCATTATATTGTTCAGGCTCAATACCCTCTTCCTCTTAAGAGCCTTAGGGGACTTAAGCCTATTATCTCTGATCTTTTAAGGAAAAAAACTCCTCCGCCCTACCTCTTCTCCTTATAACACCCCCATCCTGGCAGTAAAAAAGCCCAATGGAACCTTTCGCCTAGTTCAGGATCTCCGCCTACTGAATTCTGTGGTTGTTCCTCTCCAGCCTGTGGTAGCTAACCCGTATACCCTGCTTTCCACTATCCCCTCAGGTACTTCCCATTTCTCAGTTCTAGATCTCAAGTATGCATTTTTCTCTATTCCCTTAGATGCCCAATCACAAAATATCTTTGCCTTTACCTGGACTGACCCTGACACCCTGGTCTCTACTCAGCTTACCTGGACTGTTTCACCCCAGGGGTTCCGGGACAGTCCACACCTTTTTGGCCACGCCCTAGCCTCTGATCTACTCTCCTTATCTCTCCCTAAGTCTAAACTTATACAATATGTAGATGACCTTCTCCTTTGTAGGCCCTCTCTAAAAGTTAGCCAAAGTAACACTTCTGCTCTTCTAAATTTCCTATCCAGCAAGGGCTATCAGGTCTCACCCTCCAAGGTCCGGCTGTCCACTTCTGAGGTCACCTACCTGGGACTAACAATAAATCCAACTCACAAGGGTATTACCTTAGACAGAAAAAAATTAATACAGTCGCTGGCAGTTCCCTCTAATAAAGAAGAAATCTTATCGTTTCTGGGAATGGCCAGTTTCTTACGGTCCTGGGTCCCCTCCTTTTCCCTTCTTGCCCGCCCCTTATATGAGGCAGCCTTAGGCCCCTTACAGGAATCCCTTCTAAAACCTGTTACTAAGCCCTTCCGGAGGCTCCAACAGGCTCTTCTTGAGGCCCCGGCCTTACATCTTCCAGACCTAACCCGTCCCTTCTCCCTTTATGTAACAGAAAAAGAGGGATATGCCCTTGGGGCTTTGGGCCACCAGTTGGGACCTTCTTTTGCACCTGTAGCCTATCTATCAAAAAAATTAGACCTGACAATCCAGGGATGGGCACCCTGCATTCGTGCCCTGGTGGCTGCAGAGCTCCTTATTAGAGAGTCAAAAAAACTAACTTTTGGGTCACCTATTACTGTCTTCTCTTCTCACAATCTGTCTCACCTTTTAACATACAAAGGCTTACAAACCTTACCTCCTTCCAGGGTCCTTTCCCTCCAGGTGGTGCTAATAGAAGACTCTACCCTCACTTTCCAACCGTGCCCACCCCTTAATATTTCAAGCCTTCTTCCTCGACCTAACTCTGACAGTTCCCCATCTCACTCTTGCACTGAAACTTTAGAAGAACTATTGCCCCACCCCTCACACATACAGGAGGGCACATTACCTCAGGCTACCTATACCTGGTATACAGATGGCAGCTCCTTCGTACATGAGGGAGCTCGAAAAGCAGGTTATGCCATAGTGTCAGATACTGAGGTGATTGAGGCACAAGCCCTCCCTGCCTATACCACTAATCAACAGGCCGAATTAATAGCCCTTACCCGAGCCTTTCAATTAGCCCAGGGACAATCCCTCAACATTTATACAGATTCTAAATATGCTTTTCATATTCTTCTCTCCCATGCTGCCATCTGGAGAGAGCGTGGGTTGTTCACAGCAAAGGGAGGATCGGTAACCAATGCAGGCCAAATTATGGCCATGCTAGAAGCCTCCCACCTTCCCACAGCCATTGGAGTAGTCCACTGCCAGTCTCACCAGACAGACAATTCCATAGTTTCCAAAGGAAATGGCCAGGCTGATGAGGCAGCTAAGGCTGCAGCTGTAAAAGGCCTAGACTCCTCCCTCCCACCACAAAACATCCTCACACTACAACCCACATCTCCCCTGCCCTCTCCTGACACCCGTCAGATCCTGTCCTATCTATACCAGCTCTTCCATCCTAACAGCCGAGCTTTGTCTAACTTTATTAGAGCTCACGGGCAGCCTACCTCTGAGGACTTACGCTTCCTAAAAACCATTACTGCCTCTTGTAAGATCTGCCAGACCTCAGATCCTAACTCAGGATATCGTAGCCCCCCTTTCCCTACCCACCAGGCTAGGGGCTCCCTCCCCGGGACCGACTGGCAACTTGATTTTATCCATATGCCAGCAGTCAAATGTGTCCGATATCTCCTGGTTTTGGTGGACACATTGTCGGGATGGGTGGAGGCTTTCCCCACCACTAACAAGAGAGCTCAGACAGTTTCTAATCTCCTTCTCCGTGAGATTATCCCACGCTTTGGAATTCCTACTTCCCTTCAGTCAGATAATGGCCCTGAGTTCACTTCTCAGATTTCCCAGACCTTATCTAAAGCCCTTAACATTCCTTGGCATTTTCATATCCCGTACCACCCCCAGTTCTCAGGAAAGATAGAACGAACTAATCGATCCCTAAAAAACATTCTCGTTAAACTATCACAAGAGCTCCACCTCAGTTGGGTAAAACTCCTCCCCTTGGCTCTTTTCAGGCTGCGAGCTCTCCCCCAAAAAAACCCATGAGGGTCTTTTTATTGTAAATTACAAGCTGCAGCTTGGGCCCACAACACCCACCGCCAAGCGGTGGGAGCTGAGCGTGTCCCCAGGTTAGTTGGGTGATTTATAGATTCTGGTCCCTCCAAGCATACCCAAGGCAGGGGCAATTCCTGCCTGGCAAGCACCTATTGGTCAAGATGCTAGCTACATTTTGAATCGATTGGCTATAGGAAGGTTCCCAGACCATTGATGACCAGGTGTCCCTCCCTAGGGGGATGGGCCAGTTTCCTAGCAACCGTACCTCTAGTGGGTGGGGAAAGAATGCAGTGAGGTAGCTCTCCCCTCAGGGCATTACTAACTTTTTACCACACCTACTCTAGGTCTTAACGACTTTATCCTTTGGTCTCTCATTTCCCCCTTTCCCATGATCATTTGAAGACCCAATCTTGGGTCTTCCAGACATGACCCCTTGTATCTTATAGATTTACCTTTTTATATTGCTCTCAAGAATTTCTTTATGAAAGCCATTAAGCAATTGAAAATACAAGGCCCCAAAAATAAAAATCAAAATGAGTAGGGGTCCCTTCAGGGTAGATATAGGGGTAGTAAGCCAAGGAGAACTATTATTCTTTTTTTCTAGGGTCTCTCTAGGCTTTTAGCCCAGTTGCTGCAATATTAATTTTCATTTCAGCTAAGCAGATGCCCAAGATAATAGCTAATGCCAGGGAGCCCCTTTTGACTTAGCATTTCAGCCTGCTAGGGGGGATTTGGGTGAAGATCCGTCTTCTGGAGCTTCTTTGATGCTGACCGTTGGACCGTAGGCATCAGGGGCTACAGAGGCTGAAATGCCAGTCAAAGGCTGGGCAATAGGGCAGTCCCAAGCATCTGGTTAGCTGATCCACCTGAAGAGGCAGGGAGCAATCAGGTCAGTTTCCAGGAAGTCCAGATTTCAGCTTGCAGTACACAGCTGATCCCGGAACAGAGTTAAACAGGTGAAAATCTGCTGAGACAAATTCAGACTGGAGACAGAAGTTAAAATTTGTCTATTAAATGGGAAAGATCAGGGAAAATCTCATCTGCGATTCTTTTGCACTATGCCAGATCCATGTCACATCCTGAAACTCATATAAAAATTTTTTGATACACAAAAGGAAATATATAGATTAAAAAAAAACTTAAACAACAACATTTTGAAAGTAACAAGTAAAACTGCATCCCACTGAATGAGTATCAGTTAGCTGTTTGTTTTATAACCTTTATAAACAACTTAAACGTGTTCATGGTCTGGAACTCTTTAACACTTTTTCTGTGGGCATAGCTCTGGGGAACTAACCATGAATGGAGCTTGGCCATTTTTTTAGACACTCAGCATCTACTTTTAGCCCCCACTTTTATGTTTACACTGGAAAGTTAGGCAGAAATACATTACTGGCTTTAGTACTAAACCCTGGATGCTTGGACTTTCCTTTAACAAAGCAACTAGAAGGAATAGATTTAAGATATTTCTGTGTCAAAATCTACCCCAGAAATGACAGATATTAAGAATACCATACTAATAGCTATGACTTTTGGGTGCCCTGGCCAGCGGAGCTAAAGTTATTCGGGGGGCGTAGAAGAGAATCCGACCCTGTGAAAAGATGAGTGAGAAAAAGAAACTGAGTCCAAGCAAACAGGTGCTTGTCAAGGACTAACTTTACTGAGCAAAATCAGCTTTTAAATAGGGTTCAGGACAAGGAAGTAGGGTGGGTGAAAAGTTACAGATTCTTCTCGGCCAGGGGCCTGAAACATCTTGTGGTAAGTCACGGTTCTGTGAGCACATCTCTGCTGTTGCCAAGCCACAGTTCTGGGAGCACATTTCTGCTGCTGCCAAGCAGTATGTTTACCGCAGGTAAGGGAACGGGCAAGTTGAGGCAAGTTGGTGAGCTTCCACAGGTGGTCCCTGACATTTGGGTCAGATATACACATTCAACAGATGTTTTTAACATGCTGAGAAGCACCTTTAAGTCTATCTCCAGAAGCCAACCAAAGGAAATTAAAATCTCAACCTGGTGACTGAATAATAATCAGTCAGTGCTCCATCAACTTATCAGAACTCTATTGATCAATGCCAAAACTCTGAACTTCTAAAATCTTATAACATAAGCACAACAGTAGCAAGGGGGGGGAATCTAAAGTATCTCCCATTTTTAACATGCTTTTTTATTAACTCTGAAACATTTTTTCAGACTAAATAACAACAGTCTCTAGATTTTTACAACCTAAACTCCTGATCCTCAGACCCTAAATAGGCTCCATATTTTTTATCTTAAGACACAGGCAACTAACATGAGTCCTGTGAGCAAGGAAAACCTGTTTTTCTTCTAAATAAGAGATCTAGTACCCAGTGGTTCTAGCTAATGAACTGATCAATGAGCTAACAGTGGATCTAATTGTCTTCTCTCTAGCTGCAAAGCTACCGTAAGCTTAGCATAGCCATCAAGGTGTTCAGAGAACTGAGAAGGATAAATTATAAGCTAAACAAATATACCAATTTATGTGCCAATCAAAATGACAGGGATGACTAGTTAGTCCATCACCTAGGCAGTGTCCCTGGCTCATGTGTCTCACGGCATCCTGAACAGAGGCAGTCCAGCCAAGTACAGAAAATAAGAGACTGTTTCTACTGCTTCTGTGGAAAGAGGAACAGAAGAGATTGACCTCACCTTGCCTCTCACAATGTGAAACAATGGCTCTTCAGGTGTCCCCGGCTTTGTCCACAGCTTAGGCTGGGCCCTAGCAGTGGGCCAGTTGGAGCAGTATTGCCCAGTGGTTAGCATACCACAATCCAGAGTCACAGTCATCTGTCGTTGTGCCCAAATCTTCTCGGAGACCTTGGGGGAGCTACTGCCAGGATTTCGGGACTTTCTGTCACAATAAGCTTACACAGTTAAAATGCCATATTCAGATTTCTGACAAGCTTGAGGGCCAGCATATCTGAGTTACTCTGTTTTTATCATCTGCTCTAAACTGTGTCCTATAAAACAGAATGCTATACTCTCTAGTTTTAGCATATTTTTGAGATGCATGTTCTAGAACTATATATTTTAAGACAAATAGGCAAACTTTGTAGTTACCCGTCCTAGGCTTAACCTTAAAAAAAAACCTGAACAAAGAGACTAGGTAAGGCTCAACTGCAGTATTTAGCATGACTTCAAATCTGCTCTTTCTGAACTAAAATCAAAGCAAACCTTTTAATCAGATACAGCTCATAGAGAGGCTAGCAAATCTTGCTGCTCCTACCGCTTGCATTAAAATTGAACAGTAAAAAGCTTTGCATTTAGCACTAATCAGATGACTGAACATAACTGAGATACCTAAACAAAATGGTGGCAAACTCATGGTTCCACCCTCTTTGTCTCAGCTGGAATCCCTAAACAAATATGGCAGCAAAACTAAAATTTCACGTGCTCTCTATCCCTCAACCATCATGGCGGCTAGCCATGTGTTAGGCTACCACAGGCAGCGACTGACAATACCAAACATAGCCATTAGGTGTTGCTGATGATAAAGCAAACACTGTGGAGCATCCACAATCCCCCTCAACCAACATTTCCAACATAGTGATCAAATAAGTTTTAGAACCAACTGCATAACAGAACAGTACAGAACAATTTTAAACTATATGAATTATTCTGGCCATACCAAACCTAATAGCCAGAATTTTTTTCCCCTTAAAAGAGCATAAGAAAACATTTTGCAATGAGAA
Organism: Psammomys obesus; assembly: GCF_907164565.1. Classification (NCBI taxonomy): domain Eukaryota; kingdom Metazoa; phylum Chordata; class Mammalia; order Rodentia; family Muridae; genus Psammomys; species Psammomys obesus. The sequence goes on along the minus strand of NW_026590809.1, from coordinate 9,544,168 downwards.
ATCACCAGCCTTTTAAATGAAGTACAACATATTTTAAAATACAGTTCTTTCTCAAATTATATTTACCCTCTGGTTATTTTATACATACATTCACTAACCTTCTGCAACATTCTGTATACCTTCAGGTTCCTAGTTTCCTTTTTCTGGCTTAACCAGACATTTTTACTTTTTTTGCTCTCTTTCTTGCTTTTCAGACAACATAAAAACTCTCATCAAAACCCTTTCCATTCTGACATGATCCTGCTGGAGCCCAGAGTCTACGTATGATTTGCTTATTTATAGGCAAAGCAAAAACAAGTTACATTACTACAAAGAGGAGTTCTGAAACTGCCAAATTCTTTTTTTTAAATAACTTTTCTGTAGCAGAAAAGATGGTCCAAGGTCACATAAACTCTAAGGAACTTAGAACAAGCTTTAAGGAACTTTCTCCTAAATGACAGGGTCCTTTCAAGGTGATTCTTGTGACTCCCACAGCTGCTAAACTTGAGGGTTTCCCTCACTGGATTCATCTATCCCACCTTAAGCCTTTCACCCCCTCTCCTCAAGATAATGCCCCTTCCTACATATCAACCCCAACAAGGCCTTGTTCCCTCAAGCTCCAAAAGATGCCAAGATCAACCACCCTGTCTCCAGTTCCAGAAGAATGAGGCCTCACCACAGGAGCAGTGTTCAACTCCACTGGAGTGGATATGCATCTTTCCTCCTCTCCCTCTTGCCTATTTCTGTTAAAGGTAATCCCTACGTATGGAGATTTGAGGTTCAAGAAACCATCATTGATAATAAAAAATCTCTCCAAATAGGGTTAACGAACTGCTCTACGGAGGCTGTCAGGAGCCGATTGAGATAGCCATCACCCCCACTTCTATCCCTCCCCCCTTATTTGATAGAGTTTTTGTTTGCTTTCTCTTTGATCAAACAAAGGATTATTGCAAAAATTGGCCGGACACGTACGGAGGCTGCCCATACTGGTCTTGCCAAATCCACTTACCAGCACAGAAGAAATTTCTTCACCTGTATAAAAAAACCCTCTACTAATACATCCAAGACCCGTGGGATGCCAGATGGGAAGGAGGTGTCGTTGGAAAATTCTACCGCCGCTACACACCCGGTCTACCGATAAGTACTATCCGTATCCAAAGAAAATATGTTCCAATTACCCAAAATCTGGGAATGGGAGAAGTAGAAGAGATAATTAAACACTCCTCTAAGATCATTACCTCTCTAACATCCCCTCTTATAAATGACACAAACCTGTCATTTAATCTCCTACTCCAGACTCTGACCTCAGCCTACAAGCTCCTTAATGTGACCCAACTGGGCCATTTTGAAGCTTGCTGGCTGTGTGTACCACAGAGGACCAAGTCAGAGGTACCGCTGACAGCCTCTGCAGTGACTCTGTCAAACAACCTCACCTCACCATTTACTAACTGCCCTGACTCTACTGTTGCCACAACCCCCTACCTTTCTTATATCACCCTCTTTGGCGTGGCAAGCTGTTTCAAGGCATCTGGGATACACTCTGTAGGAATACTAAATTCTTTAGACTGTAATGAAACTATAATCCTTGAGACCTCATCTCAACTCCAATGCCCTACCAGGAATAACATTTCGATTCTTTGTGGCACTCAGGTCTACCATCGTCTGCCTGCTCGTTGGTCAGGAGTTTGCACTCTAGTACTCCTCTTCCCTGAGCTGGGGGTAATAAGCGACAGAGAGCTCCTACCAATCCCGGTTGTGGACTCAAAATCTGCCCGGCAGGAAAAGAGGGCAATTCAAATCCTACCCCTGCTGGCTGCTGCCAGAATCACGGCAGCTTTAGGGACCGGAACAGCAGGATTAGCTACCTCACTAACTCTGTATTATCAGCTTTCTTCCCAGTTCATCCAGGACCTTCAAAGGGTGGCTCAGATAATACTAAGCCTCCAAGGACAGAATGACTCGCTGGCAGCAGTAGTACTTCAAAACCGATGTGGATTGGATCTCCTCACAGCTAAAGAAGGTGGCCTCTGCCTTTTCCTCCAGGAGGAATACTGTTTTTATGTCAACCAGTCAGGTATAGTAAAGGACAAAATCCAACAACTTGAAACAGATTTACAAAAACGAAAGGAAGAGCTGGAGGCATCTAGCTCTTGGGCCTTTCAGAATCCCATATGGAAATGGATTCTGCCCCTTATCTCACCTCTCTTGCTAGTTTTTCTGCTTTTGCTTTTTGCACCCTGCTTAATTAACTTCCTCTCTACATTTTTCCAACAACAAATGCAAAAAAATCTCTAACCAAACCATTAATCAGTTACTCTTACAGGATTATAAACCTCTGCCCACAGAGCCAGATGACTATGACTCCGATGGTGTGGACCAGCTGTATTCTGAGATGGACAACGCCCCTAATCAGCAGGAAGTAGCTTGAAGAGCAAAAGTCGTCCCTATGCCCTTCCCCCACCATCACTCCTTCCTGACTCCCCACTTTTTAATAAAACAAAAAGGGAGGAATGTTGGGATCAGTAAGCAGGCACTTCTACAGCCAGCTCCAAGAAACCTGACAGATGGTTATCAGGCATTTGTGAAGACACCCAGACCACCTGCTGACCACCTGGAACTACCTGTGCATGCTGTAAATCTCCCTATAAAGAGAACAGGAGCCCCCCCTCTCTTTCTTCTCTGCCTCGTCTCTGCGACCCCTTTCCCCTTTTCCCTAATAAACCTCCCACGTGGAACGATCTCGTGGTGTGATTTGTGAACCCGCGTGTAACCTTCACATTCGCACGTTTCCTAACGGTTTGTTTATTTTTTTGGCTTTTTTTGTTTTTTGTTTTTGTTTTTGTTTTCGTTTTTGTTTTATTTCCTCTGTAATTATTTTAAAACTAGCCAATCACACAGACTCCAGGCGATGCAAAGTTCTTGGGAGGACAAGGGGGACAGTTGCCATCAGTCCCAAACTCTAGCTGTGTCTTGGTGCACCCTTTCAACAAAAGAATTGCCTTGCTGAACTGCTCCCCTTGCTTCTGTGTCCTTTTGTGGGACACAGATTATCCTTTTTGTCTAGCAATCCCCAAGCACTGAAAAGAAAACAAATCATCGAATCAATAGCTCTTTAAACTATCAGACTCCCATCAGACAGTTCAGGCTAACTACTGAGCCAGTCCAGGAGCAATTTCTTTGATAGAGACGGTTCTTGCTGGAGTAAAAGTTGAGACATTTTCAGTACACTAGACACACATGCGCGTGTGCGCGCATGCACACACACACACACTCACGCGGAGAGGGGGCAACTGAAAAGTGTGCATGTTAAATAGAAGGGACTGACAGAATTTTAAATGGGCAAGTGTCCTTTACTCAGAAGACCATATATCAACACCATCAACCGGCTCCCAGGGGTTATCCATTCCTGGTCTGCGCTCCTATCTTCCCCGAGGCCCTGAGTCTTCCGCCGGATGCAGAGTTAACTGCCTGGGGACAAGGAACTAAACGTGTCAGACGTCTCGCCTTGTGCGGGTAAGGGGTAGGGGGTCGGTGCCGTCAGTAACCGCCGCTGGGAGGCGGGCGCAAAATCTCCCGGAACCAAAAGTAGGCGGCGAGGACTCTGTCCGCTGGGGTTCGGGGAGGCGCCAGCTTCCCGGGCAGTGCGTGGCTCCGCCCTCCAGCCGCCTCCACAGTTAAAGCTCGGGAGCCGGCGTGACTCCTAGCGGATCTTTCCGGGTGAGCGGAGACAGCAGTGATTGCCCTCGGCTTGAACAATGCTTAGAAGCTGCGCTATACGCCTGCGCACTCTTGGGTCCCCGCCTGCGAGGCGGCCCGAAGCTGCGAGGGTGAGTCCCCGGACGCCGCCTTCGTGGGTCGAGGAGGGAGAGAGGCCGAGCCAGGCTAATCTAACACCTGCCCGGGCTGTAACGCGGTGCAGATTCTTCAGCCTTGAGATTAGAATCGGGAGGAAACGGAAGGGAACGTGACTAAGGTTGAAATAGGTCAGCAAGGATGGGACCGCCACCTGATATAATAAGAAAGGTTAAATAAGTTCACCCAGAAAATCGTGAAAGAAGCAGCTTTACAGAGCTGGAAAAGACCAATTATCCTCTCCAGGGATCTAATCCTGATGGTCTCTAATTCGTTACAGCCAATTTGGGAAGAGGTAGGAGTTTTCTGATTGTCAGGTAATCAATTACATCTTCTGTAGCCCATTTTCGTCACCTTAGAGGATGCTGGAAGATTAAACGGGATAAAGCCAGGGAAGCATTTACCGTTTCCGGAATATAAATCGTAAATATTGTCTGCCCTTATTTATATCCCTGCTTTGTTTCATTGATGTAGTCAGCACTTGTTGAGCGCCAACGATGATAAGTAAAATATAATACAGTTAGATGGGGGGGGGGAATAAAACGTACCTCCCAAGGAGTGTGTGGTCTAGTTTGGGAGAATGGGGTTAGTTTGCCAAATTCAAAAGTCTGTATACCTTGTGTTGTGATAAAGAGCAACTAAAGAGCAACAGGGACCAGCTCTGCGTTGAGTAAGAACTGGAAGAAAGCTTTGGTTATTAGGTCACTGTGGCATCTCTTTTAAGCTATTGGAGCTTCCTGCTAGGCAATAAATGAGGGCTGGAGGCTTCAATGATGAACACACACACAGTTTTAAAATAATAATGAATGTGGATTTATTATCATCCGTCAGGTACCATCTTGCCCACTAGAAAAGAAAATGCATTGTGGTGATCTTACAACAGATACAAATTAGTTTCTTTAATTACGTGTTGGTGCCTGGAAGTCTACGCTGAAAACATTTAAGCATAAGTATTTACAGGCTTTAATGTCATGCTGCTTTCGATACAGTAACTTATAAAAGGAGGCATGAAAGTCGTAACTTTATTACAAGTCCAACTTTTATAAATGTGTAACTAAAGATCAAGCATGACCTTTCCTCAACTGAGAACAAAGGGTAATGATTATCCCTACAATTCCCTCATAGTCTGTGCTGTGAATTTACAAGTACATTTACTGCAAGTGGCTCTTAGTTCTTGCCTCTTTGAACTGAAAATTAAGTTTTCATTTCCTGCAACATTGTCGTGTCCATCTAAGGACTCAACATGCCTCCACTCCCATTCTCTCTGATTGCACTTTCACACTAACAAACATCTTTTCCTTCTAACCTTGCCATCAAAACCACAACTCTGGTGTCATCCAAGACTTTTGCTTTCCCATTCCTGAAATTATTAACTCCCCATTTCCCTGGGTTCTAGTACTGAATATCACTTAAAACTTTTTTTCTTATTCCTCTGTACCTAGTTCAGCTTTGGATCACATCTAACCCAGACCTTTTAACAGCCTTGGTTGCTACTTTCCTGTTGGTGGTGGTGATAGTGGTGGTGGTGGTTTCTTTCACCAATTTAACTCATCCTTTGCACTCAGTGAAACTTTCTAAAAAAAAAAAAAAAAAAAAAAAAACAATGTTTTACTTTCTGAAGGCTCATTATGGAAAAAGGCGTTTCAGCTTTCAAGTACCACCTTCATGATTTTTACATGATGGCACTTTATTTTTAAAAAAAGGAAAAAGAAAGAGCAATGCATGCCTTTTATCCTAGCACTTGGGAGACAGAGGCAGGCGGATCTCTGAGTTTGAGGCCAGCCTGGTATACAGAGCAAGTTCCAGGACAGCCAGAGCTACTCAGAGAAACCCTATCTAGGGGATTTTTTTTTTTTTTAATTTTTTGGGTATGTGTGTATGTGTGTGTGTGTGTGTTGCCTCCTGTATGTCTGTGTACCATGTGAGGCAGTGCCTATAGAAGCCAGAAGAGGGTGTTGGAGGAACTAGAGCTTTGGACAGTTGTGAGGTCATGTGGGTGCTAGAAATTGAACCTGAGTCCTCTGGAAGAAAAGCCAGTGCTCTTAACCACTGAGCCATCTCTCCAGCCCCATGATTGCCTCTTCAAGTAGTTTCATCCTAAGTAAAAACACTTGGAATATAATGAGTGTGATGGGCTATTCATGTCCTTTCAAGTTATATAAATATATAAAGTATTTAATTATTACTGAAGTTATATATTATGTTATTTATAATATTTAAAACATATATCTATCTCCTTGAATATTATTTTCTTTAAACCATTGACCCAGAAGGTTAAAATTAAGGCCTGTAGTGTGATGCCTATTCTGTTTTGTCAGCCATGTCTTGGTTTGTCTCTTTTCTCTGCACTTTTCATCTGTGAAGGCTGAGATCCCAGCGGTTCTCCAGTGCACCATGTAGTCATTTCATCCTCTGTGTCTTTGCTTAGAGTAGCCCCTAGTTCTCCTTCATAAACTGTAGCTGCAAGAAGTAACTCTGGATTATTTGTTGTTATCACTTGGAGGTTTTTGTTGTTGATGTGCTGTTTGTTTAAATATCCTCTGAAAACACTTGTATCTATATTATGTCTAATATTTCCCATATCTGAGGTTGCTATCACTTAAAGGCAGGACCTAGCTATTTTTTTTCTTTCCTGTCCCTAGTATAAAAACAGGGTACATAATAGAACTCAAAACAATTTACTGGATTTTCCTTTAAAAGTTAAAATCAGGGCTGGAAAGATGGCTCAGCTAGGCTAAAGGCTCACAACCATAAATATAAGAGTTAAAATCAGACTGGGTGTGGTGGAACAGGATTTTAATTCCAGCACTCAGGAAATAGGGAGAGTCTGTGAATTCCAGGACAGCATGGCTTACATAGTGAATTCCCGAAAAGCTCCATGGTGAGACCCTGTCTCCAAATAAATCAGTAATTAATTAGGTAGACGAGCCCAGGGAGTCGTTGTGATTACTAAAACTCTTCAATTAGCTGTATTTCATTAGCCCATAAAAGAATGTTAAAACTGAACTGACATGGACATGGTGGCATACCCCTTTAGTCTCAGCACTCAGAGAGACAGAGACACACAGATCGCTATGAGTTTGAGGCCAGCCTGGTCTACAAAGCAAGTCCAGGACAGCCAAGGCTACACAGAGAAACCTGTCTTGAAAAAACAAAACAAAAAAACTTGTTAAAACTGATCCAAGCTGCGGCTTCCTATTTGAGAAGTCTGAGTAGGGCCAAAAAAATGGCTTGCCAGATATTTGTCCTGCAACCTGACAATCTGAATACAATCCCAGGAATACATGTAAAAATGAAGAAGAGAATTGACTCCACAAAATGGTCCTAAGTCCTCCACATGAATGCCATGGCATGTACACACACACACACACACACACACACACACTCACACACTCACACACTCACACTCACACACAAATAATAATAAATATTAAAAAAGAGACCTAAAAATAAAATGAACCCAGATTCATAAATATGAACCAGCAACCCCAGTATGGTAGTGGTAGGATTCAGTGCTCTTCATGCTGTGGCTGGGGTTCAATTCCCAGTCAGGGAAGTGCAGACTTCCTGGGGAGGGGACCACACACCTGTGATCCCAGCACTCAGGAAGCAGAACAGGTGGATCTCTATGTTTGAGGTCAGCCTGGTCTACAGAGTGAAGTTCCAGGACAGCTAGGGGCTACACAGAGAAACCCTCTCTCTCTCAAAAAAAAAAAAAAAGTGACTAATAAACCAAGCATTATGACACGCCTTTAATCCCAGCACTCAGAAGACAAAGGCAGGCTGACCTCTGTGAATTCGAGCCTAGCATGATCTATAGAGTGAGTTCCAGGACATCCAGGGCTACTTAGTGAGACCCTGTCTCAAAACAAAATGGTTATTACTGGTCCTGGAAATATAACTTAGTAGTTAAGAGTTCTTTCTGATTTAGTTACTTTTCTATTGCTGTGAAGACACCATAACTGAGGCAACTTACAGGAGTATATATATGGTCTGGAGTTCGTATATATACATAGAGAGAGAGAGATTGATTGATTTCATGCTGGACACCATTGTACACGCCTATAATCCTAGCATTTCGGAGGCAGGAAGATCACAAACTTACGGCCAGCCTGGGCTATATAGCAACACCCTGTCTCAAAAACAAAATTTAAAAAATAAAAAACTTTTGTTTATTTTTGAGATTGTACTTTAATTACATTTCTCCCCTTTTATTCTCTAAGCTCTCTCATATACCTCGCTCTCCTTTAAATTCATGATCTCTTTTATCATCAGTTTTCATATGCTCACATGCATTTATGTATTCACACACAATTCCGGACACAGCCTGTTGAGCCCACATAATGTTACTTGTGTGTATGTTTTCAGCGATGTCTGGGACTAAAAAGCCATTTGCTGCACTCCTCCCATTCCCAGCTTTACTCAGTTCCCTGGAGTTCTCTAGGTAGGGTTGAAGCCGCTTGGGCTGTTCACTGTGTGGTTTAACATGTTCATTGTTTGTCCTTGTTCAGGTCACATTTAGGCAGTCATGTTTCTAAGACTTTACTGGTACAGATTTTGGCATTACTAGGAAACACAGCAAGGTCCTTGATCCTCTGGCTTTTAAAATTTTAAAGCCCTGTAAATTTTTTTTTCAATGAAAACAAGGAAACAACAACAACAACAAAAAACATACGGCATCTTCAAAGGGAATAAGCAGTATAAAAAGAGAAAAAACTATTGAATGAAGTTTACTATTTTGTAACTATGCAAGAAGGTTTTGGCTGCGAGAAGCTGACCAGAAAAAATGTAAAATGAACTGCCTTAGGTATAAATCAGGGTGCAGTGCAATGAATGAAAAGAACTTGGAGGAAACACATCAATATTTTACCACAGCTTTATTTAGAGGGAAAAATAATAGGTGGCGTTTTTCTGTCTTTACCAGTTTATCTAAACTAGGTTCTGAAAGGATAAGCTGATCAAAGCAATATAGAAAATGAGGTTACTTATCCTGAACTACAGACAATGTCATTTCTGTTTGTTTCCTCACTTTTCTAGTACCACAAAGTCAGGTCTTCCTTTTTGTCTCCAATGAAGGGTTTTTGTTGTTTGTTTGTTTACATTTATTTATTTATTTATTTGTGTTTGGAACTTTGTGGGCAACTGTTATTCTCTCTTCCTCCTGTATAAGTTGCAGTGATGCAGCTGAGGTCATCAGACTTGGTGCAGGTTTTACCCTTCACCCACTGTGCCATCTCAACAATCTGGCTCTTTTTTATAGAGTACTTGAGACAGGCTCCCTCTGTTCTTCCTATTGAATCAGGATTGGAGCCAGCCCAGACAGCAGGAGAAGCTGATTCCTCCAAACGTGGTATTTTGGTGTCAGGGGTATGGTCCAAGTGATATATACATTAATCAAAATAGATTGATAATGGTGACTAGAAGTAGAATGCTACATAGTTGATACCTCCTGTAATCTTAACTGTTCTGGGATTTCTGCAGCAGCTCTCCTGTCTGCTGTCTCTGAACATTGTTTTATGAAACTCCATAAATCTCACCCTGTCTTCCTAGTCCTCCAACCTTCCAGTTGTTCACTGGAGTGGTGGCAATGCACAGTGCTCCAGAGAACAATCAAGGGTGGAAGTCATAGTTAGCATGACACCAAGTTCCCTTCTCCCAGCCTCCTTCTTGTCTATCTTGTATTCCTTCTTGTAATTAACTGTCACTCCATGGTGCCATTCATATACCTGGGATTGGCTGTAGTGTTTATACTGTTTCTACATTTCCTTTGTGGAAGTAGTTCCGAGCTCTGCTTTATAACCTCATGATTCTCACTGAGTTACCCCAATCGCCTCCAAGCAGAACCCTCTCTTTGCAGCCTTGGACATTACCACTGTCTTCCCTATTATAACCAAATTTGAGTACATTACTCCCTACTTAGATAATTTTGAGAGTGCTGCAGATACAATTCAAAAACAGTTAGCATTGAGGCTTTGCCTACACCTTTATATACTTCTGCTCCTTCTCTTACACTGTGACACTGCCTAGCTTCTTTTAGACTTTAATTTCATCATTATAAAGTGGGGACAATTGTTAGTTCCTATTGCATAGAGTATAATAAAACCCTTCAAAACTATTTCATGCCTCCTTGTGTTTGCACAAATTGATTTTGGTTTTGTTGTTGGTTGGTTGGTTGGTTGGTTGGTTGTTTTTATATATACTACTCTTTCCAAATGGCTACTTTCAACTCATCAGTATTCAGGTCAAGGAGCCAAATACTGAACCAATACTGTCTCCAGTTTCCTATGTGTGTACTTACCTGTGTACTTTTGGTAATATCTGTTCATCTCTCTATCTCTGGTGACTGGCTGACCTGCGCTTAATACTATCTCTGCCAGTAACTAGCTGGGAGAAGTTGGGCAAATCACTGACCCTTTGTCACTCTCCCAATTCTGTGAAGGGGTGTGGGACAAATGAGCTCTGAAGTTCCCAACCATTTTGAAGCGATCACTTTCTAGCAATAAGAAAAGCAGCATGGTATTCTTAGTAACTAGCAGAAAATATGAAATAGCACATACCTCCTATTCCTCTTTTTCTTGTCTCTGTTTTTAGAGGTTATTTTCTTCTGAGAAAGCCATTCATAAGGACTATGCTCTCCCTAACCCCAGCTGGAGTAAAGATCTAAGACTCCTTTTTGACCAGTTCATGAGGAAATGTGAAGATGGCTCCTGGAAACGTTTGCCTTCATACAAACAAAACTCTTCTCAAGTCTTTCGAGAGTTCCAAACCCGTTTTGTTGGTAAGAATAGCTCTTAAATTATTTCACTTAAAGAATATTTAAGTGAGTAAAGTGTAATTAATAAAGAAAAAAAAGAATATTTAAATATCTGTATAAAATTTAACAGACCGGAGCACTAATTATTACTTAACAAGAAGGAGGAGCCATACATGGTAGTTCTTCTGTGTGTATAATACCTCTCAGCAGGCTGGGGCAAGATCATGAGTTCAAGGCCAGCCAGGGCCACATAGCAAGTTCAAGACCACCAGCCCAGGAATAGTGCTATCCACCATGGGCTGGGCCCTGCCTCATTGATCACTAATTGAGGGGAGAGGGAAGGACTGAGAGGAGAGGAGGGAGGGGAAGTTCTGATCAGGCACATTCTATTTTTTAATTTTTCTTTTTTTTTTTTTTTTTTTTTTTTGGTTTGGTTTTTTGGGTTTTTTGTTTGTTTGTTTGTTTGTTTGTTTGTTTTTTGTTTTTTGTTTTTTTTCTCCTTTGTGAATTTCATTCTCATGCACCGCAGTCCTCATCTCCCTGTCCCTTCATACCCACCCTGGCCCTTGCAACGTCCCCACCAAAAGAAACAAAATTGCCAGGTGTTGTGGTACACACCCATAATCCCAGCACTCAGGGAGGCAGAGGCAGGCAGATCACTGTGAGTTTCAGGCCAGCCCTGGTCTATAAAGTGAGTCCTGGACAGCCAAAGCTACACAGAAAAAACACATACACAAAAAAAAAAAAAAAGGAAGGAAAGAAGGAAGGAAGGAGAGAGGGAGGGAGAGAAGGAAAGAGAAAGAGAGGAAGGAAGGAAGGGAGGGAGGGAGGGAGGGAGAGAGAGAGAG